>NC_033802.1:6702711-6756642 GCF_001876935.1 Asparagus officinalis
CGAAGTGCGTCAGAGGCGACGATAGTCGCGAGCAAATCCAACAAGGAGGAGGTCGGGGTTTTAGGCAAGGGTCACGAGATTTTTTGAGGAAATGAAGTAGGGTAGGTGGGCAGGTGGAGGTGGTCGGGAGTTATATTAACGCGGTTAACTACCATTTGTAATTACAAGGGACTAGCAGTTCCGTGTAAATAACAACTTCTTCCCCGGCAAAACCGACCGTCTTCATCTTAGCTAGGATAAAAAGTTTGAGGAATGCTTCGGTACACCGATAATAGGCTTTTTTTAAATGCTAAAAAATCAATAAATGGATGAAAATAGAAAGGGCGCTTTTGACATTTCCCATTTAAGTTTTTATTTTTCTGTTGTTTCTCTTCTTCATCGTTTTCTCCCTCTCGTATTTGAAGTTTAATTTTTTAATAATTTAATCTTGCTCTTTACCATGAACCCAACTAGAAAAAGTTTGCTTCAGTAAATATTTTAAATTTCTTTTTAATAAATAATTTTTAAAAGTGAGAAAATTTTATATCATGTTCCGATCGAAAATCCTTCTTCAATGATGATTATTACAAGCACTTTCCTTTTTATTTTCTTCTTAGAAAGGATTCCAAACACTCTCATAATCCATGAAACCTATTGAGGGAAACCCAATAAAACTCATTGAAGGAGACCCAAGAGGAGAACACAATGCAACAAAAAGGATGCGGTAATTGGGATCGTTCGTGAAAAACTATCAACACACATCCCCAAATAGAGAAAATTGTTTATTAAATAGAAAACAATAAAAAATTGAGTTCTGCCATAATTTGTCCAATGATCATTTGGAAAGTGCGAATCTTTTTTTCTTATGAAAAATGAGAAGCGTTACATGATAACACGGTAAAAATTATAACATGAAATATTAGTTAGTTGGGGAATTCTAATTAATCATAAATTCTTTTTATCTCCTAAATTTTATTTCCTAAACTAACCTTTTTATCTAATTGAAATTATGGTTAATTATAATTTTGGGTGTGGAACACCTCATAACCGTCAAATCTATCTATCTAGAGATGTGAGTGTTATTTTTAAGGAATTTATTTACAGATATACCACCGGTGCTCCAACAAATCTTTATGGAGCACCGAAGCTGTAGGCAAAAAGTTTTTGCTCATTTTGTTCAAACACGGTCATTTTTGCTAATATTATCCTAAAAGGGGTTGTTGTCAAAGTTTCTCCTTCCAAGCTTTATGCCACAATTTTCTCAGACCCCCCAACTCCGAAAATTACTGCTAATTCAAAGACACCCGACGATTATGACGATTATCAAATAAAATCACATGAATTTAAAAATATTAGAAAGTTGCCCTTTAATTTTGGTGTTATCAGAAAATCCTTTTTTAAGTTTAAGATTTTATGGGAAAACCCCCCTAACAAGTTGTATATCAGAAATCGCAATCCACGCATTGGCAGATAACATTAGGCTAGATAATTTTTCTTTTCCAGTAAAAATTATGATTAATGCTGCTAGAGTTGTTTTCTAATAAAAAAATTAAAGTTAAAGGGTTTTTTTTGATAACACTGAACTTAAGGGGTACCCTTCTATATTTTGAAAACAATGGGCGTTATCTGATAATTGTCTAAAGTTAATGGGGACTTTCTGAAATTAAATCCATTTTGTGTTTATCAACATTTTTGCTTGCAACTTTCAGCAAAATATAACGACTTAAGTAAAAAAAATATTTTGCAACTTATATCGAAATATAACAACATATTGCAAATAATACCTTATACCAAACTACCAAATAATATAAAGTGTTTGAAAATAATGTTAGACCCTAGAGGGGGGTGATTAAGGTCTTATGCTAATCTAATCCGATTTTATGCCAATTAAAACTAATTAACAAGTTATTCTTGCAAGATAGATATATAATATGTTATAAACAAGAATGAGCAATATAACCAAGAGCAATATCCTAGCAATGAGATATATAGTAAAATATATGCAAGGATATATAAACTAACACAAATGGTGAAATAAACATAGACAAAACAAGAGAGATAGTGTGCAAATAAACAATGCAAACACAATATGATCACGGAGTTCGGACCTTCCGTCCTACGTTTCCGCTCTCCACTCCCGGGGAGAAATCCACTATCACAACCGGGTTTTCTACGCTCACCCGAATAACGTTTACACCTCACACTTGGTTTTCTAGTTTACCGAAAACTTTACAATCAACACTCTTGCAATTCCACTCTACACCCTCTAAAGTGTTGGAACTAGAGGTGTCTCCCTCAAGTGCTCGGATACAACCTCTCCCTAGGCTCATCAACCAACGTCACTCCTCTTGGGACGATCCCCGACTCTCGCCACATACTTCTCTCAGTGTACAAGTGTATTACAAAAGTGAATCTCACAATAAGCACAATTACAATAAATGATTGTTCTCTAATATGGATGAGAACACAATGAAAGCTCACACTCAATTGTTACAACTCTCACCAACCCAAATATACTATGTATGAAAATACAATAAGCTCAAGTGGGTATGTGTAAGCAATGAGTAAAATCAAATCAACTAAACTCAATTGTAAATACTAGCTTAATGAAAATGATAAACAACAAAGAATTAATACAAAGCTAGTATAGAGTTTAGAAATTCTTCTCTAAAAAACAAGATTGAGAGATGAATTAAAATGAAGCTTAAGGAATGTAGATGATCTCCTCCACTTGTATAAAACTTCTTCTCAAACAAAACTCTTTTAAACAAACACTAAACAAACTTAAACCTTTGTTAAACTCTTGTTTAAAAACTTCTTAGATGATCTCTGGTAGTTGGGGTTTGAGGGGTTTATATAGGAAGAGAAACCAATAGCAAAACCCCCAACCAAATCTCCCCAAAACCCAGAAAAATATTTTTCAGATTCTGTACAAAAAGAGCCGTTGGGCATACGGCGGTCGACCGTGGAAAACTCGTGGTCGACCGCGAGCCATATTTGAAACTAAGAAAATTCCAGAAACTTTTACGGTCGACCGTGGGAATTTTCGGACTGACGGTCGACCGTGACGGTCGACTGCGAAAGTCTCTGCTGGCTCCTGAGGGAAAAACATAGGCGCAGTCGACCATGACGGTCGACCGAAACTGATATATGAAAGTGATAATTTAAAAACAGTTTTTCTGATTTAAAACCCTGTTTAAAAATATCAAATAAATTCAAAAAAATATAAAACTTTGGAAAATGATTGTAGACATGATAATACACATGCTACAAAAATTGGTTTTCAAAAAGGACCTCCCAAATAATAATATTATTATTTTGCAAAATAGTTCAAAATATAAAAATGTAAACATATGAGTTTTGACATTTTAGCTTAACTATATTTTAAAACATTACAAAATGATTTTGTAGACTTAAAGAGAGATATAAACTATTGTTATGAAGTCTATAAACAATGAATACAGAATTTTCACAAATACAGAAGTCTATAAACAAACTTAAACCTTTGTTAAACTCTTGTTTAAAAACTTCTTAGATGATCTCTGGTAGTTGGGGTTTGAGGGGTTTATATAGGAAGAGAAACCAATAGCAAAACCCCCAACCAAATCTCCCCAAAACCCAGAAAAATATTTTTCAGATTCTGTACAAAACTCGCGGTCGACCGCGAACCATATTTGAAACTGAGAAAATTCCAGAAACTTTTACGGTCGACCGTGGGAATTTTCGGACTGACGGTCGACCGTGACGGTCGACTGCGAAAGTCTCTGCTGGCTCCTGAGGGAAAAACATAGGCGCAGTCGACCATGACGGTCGACCGAAACTGATATATGAAAGTGATAATTTAAAAACAATTTTTCTGATTTAAAACCCTGTTTAAAAATATCAAATAAATTCAAAAAAATATAAAACTTTAGAAAATGATTGTAGACATGATAATACACATGCTACAAAAATTGGTTTTCAAAAAGGACCTCCCAAAGAAAAATATTATTATTTTGCAAAATAGTTCAAAATATAAAAATGTAAACATATGAGTTTTGACATTTTAGCTTAACTATATTTTAAAACATTACAAAATGATTTTGTAGACTTAAAGAGAGATATAAACTATTGTTATGAAGTCTATAAACAATGAATACAGAATTTTCACAAATACAATAGAATATGAAACATATGAGTATGTATATATATATATATATATATACACACACACACACACACACATACATAGAAACCAATAGAATGTGTGTGTATATGATATTGAGCTTAAAGTACTTAACACACATAATATAAACTCCTAAACTAAATTACCCAAGCTTGTGATCTTCAACGAAGCTCTATCTTGGTACACTTTCGGATAAAGCTTGAACTTAAATCTTTAACTTTGAATTGCATAGGTTTCACTCCATAATTTCGCGAACCTCCATTGGATATGATCGTAAATACGCAATTTCATCCATCCTCTAACTCGTTGTTTGTCTAGAATAAATACGAAAACACAAACACTAGACAAACAACATTAGAAGTAAATTGTTTGTTAAACATCATCAAAACAAGAAGGCCAACAAAT
Source organism: Asparagus officinalis (assembly GCF_001876935.1). NCBI lineage: Eukaryota > Viridiplantae > Streptophyta > Magnoliopsida > Asparagales > Asparagaceae > Asparagus > Asparagus officinalis. Next base: position 6,707,261 of record NC_033802.1, read on the forward strand.
AATTCATAGCCGTATTCTGGATTTAAAAGTGTTCTAGGAATGGGGGGGTGGAATAAAGGCAAAAACCATTTTTTAAGAGTAGTGATAAATATTATTCATATATTATTTCTACACTATAAAAGAGAAAAACATGATGTTCATACTCTTCAACATCATACTCCCTTTAAAAGCACGAGTTCGGAAAAAAATCTTTGCATGGTCAATATTACCCTTAATTTTTTTTAAATATCACATTATTATTCTAATCTATTCTAATTATTCTATCTTTTTTAATTGACAATGAAATGATTTATCATATTCATAATGAGGTTTAACATAGTATTGGATAAAGGAGATATGTTTGATATAATTCAAATCATTTACTTATTTCAATTCGCAAAGAAATTTAAAAATACATGCTAGCCAGCACCTAAAAGTTTTTAAACTTTGTAAAAAAATATCCTCCAAGTTTTTTAAATTGCAAAAACACCTCTAAAATTTTAAAATTTTATTAAAACATCTTAAAATTTACAAATTTTACTTATTTCAATTCAGTGAAAAATCTAAAAAACATATGCTAGCTAGAAACTGAAAGTTTTTTGACTTTAGAGAAAATATTTTATAAGTTTTAAAAATTGTAAGAACACCCCTAAAAATTCAAAATTTATAAAATTCTTTAAAAATTTTAAACCTATAAACACACTAAAAACCTAAAAATAACACAAATAATCCCTAAAAATTTATAGAATTTACAATAAAAACTTTGAACTTTTTACGAATTGCAAAATAAAACCCTCAAAATTGTAAAATTTATAAAAATCCTGATGATTTCCAACCTAATAGTACCATGAAAATATAGGAATTATAAATATCCCCTACATAATTTATAATTTATAAAAACACCTTTAAAGTTTCAAAAATTATAAACAAACACTCAAAATTCAAAATTTATAAAAAACACCCTGAGAATTTCAAACTCATTAGTAAATTGAAAGCATAGGCATTATAAATAGTCCATAAATAATTTAAAATATATAGAAAAGGCCTACAAGTTTAAAAAATTACAAAAAGCCTCTAAAGTTCATAATTTACAAAAAAAAAAACACAATGAGAATATCTAGCCTATAAATACTAAAATGAATATACAATATTACTAATAACCCCTAGGAAATTAAAATTTTGTAAAAAATATCATGCTTCCTTTAAAAGTATAGGTTTAGAAAAAACTTTTCATGTTAAATATTACTCATAATTTTTTTGAAAAGAACATAACTAATTTAAATCTATTAAATTTAAAATTTATAAAAAAACACCCTTAAAGTTTAGTACATGACAAATTACCCCTCCAAAGTTTGAATTTTTTCAATTATTTTTTGTAATTCCTTGATTTCAATGTAATGTTGAATAGTTTTGTATAAATTACAAAATTTTAGGGTGTTTTTTTATAATTTTTAAAACTTTTGAGGGTGTTTCTTTTGTAATTTTCTAAATTTTTATTGTGTTTTTAATGTAATGCATAGATACGTCAATTAATGATGATATTGAAGAGTAATTCGTTTTTAAGATTATTAGGCCATAGTTAAGTGTGATCATCACTATTCTTAAACAGTATAGTTTATATTTGTAAAAAATTTCAAATAATCTATATAGTGGTTAAACAGATTTTGATTTTAATGTACTACTTTTTATAATTATATTTAATGTGAACCCACTATATAATTATGTATGCGGTCATCATAATTTTAATACGTTTGATTGATTGACTATATAGGTATATAGACTATAAATTACTTTACTTTCTCACATGAACTAATATTTAGCGCTTAATAATTTAAATTATTACTTTCAAATTTAATATAAAGATGAACTCTAATAACATTTATTTATTTATCGACAAGATAAATACAATCTTAATTCCTCTTTTTTGCTTGAGATTTATTATATAGTTACGCATATCAAATTTGTAACTTAAATAATAATTATTTATGCTTAAATTAGGATGATTGTAGTTAATTACTCACTATGGCATTTTCATGAAGATATATGCCGAACTTTCTATAGCTATTTGCATTGTCCATGTATATTTCATAAATTAGTTGTTAATTTGACATATTAAATTAATTTACCTTTGTAGAAATTTCTTCTTTGACTTTTGGATTGTGTAATCACTATATCACCATTCTAGCATAGAAAAGACCTAACTCTAAATGTCTTCAAGCTAATGTTTGAGTTGAACTAAAATATATACTATTACTACTATATGTAAAAATCAGGTCAACACTTCTTAAACAGAAGAGAATATTCCAACCTCTGATATTATAAAAACTAAAAATAGCTAATTGAGTGATTAGCAAAAGAGATCTTACATCAGAAAAGTGTGAATAATAAGATAAAGAGGAAATGTAGTGACATTGCCAACAATACTACAAATAACAAACTACAATGTAAAGTTAACCTATTTTCTGGAGCCCAACTACTGGCTATAAGCATCGATATTTTTATATATATACTTTATAATTTATTAAAAATGGTCATATAATCTTATATAATAAAATTAATTTAATACTAAATAGTAATATCGTTGTAATAATATCGTTATTAGGAAAAATTCTTCATAAACCAATATATTCTTTATGATATATAAGTTATGCACTCTAAATTCTTATATCTTTTATAGAGCCAAAAAATAAATACGAGCCTCTAACATGTTGCTCTCACAATAACAAAATCCACTTAGTAGATCGATGTGGATATTCCAGATGACTTATATGTCCTACATACAATACAATTACCCTAGGAAAGTGAATTATAATAGCATTTTTCATTCACATCATTTGGAATAAGATTTGATAGGAACCTTGCATCAAAAATGAATTTTTATATTTTGAGCAAATAGCGAAATATATCATAATCTTTCTTCTCTAATTTCATAAGAAAGTAATTCTTCATATTTTTAGTTTTACTTCAATAATATAGCAAATGAGCTATAAAATTGAACGAGAATATTAGATAATGTAAATACGATTGAAACCACGACCAAAAGTTAATGTGAATATGAGTCAAACCACAACTAAAAGTTTAATGGACATATTACAAATAAATTCATATGCAAAATTCCTTTGTGAATTGAATAATCATCCATCTTATGAAGACTTTAAGATACTAATAAACATAGATGTTGTACTTAAGTAATATGTTTATAACTTACAAATAGTAGATCATGTGGATACAGTCTGGGTTAAATAAAACAATGATAATATTTCATTGGAAAGAAGATTATTGAGATGGTGATCAATCTCACAAAAAAATATTTTCTATTTCTTTTTATTTTATTTTTATCAATTTAAATAATCATGATATTCAACAACGTGCATTGCACGTGCATCTCATCTAGTTTTTAAAAAATGATGACTTGTCAAAAAAGCCAAAACTTATCTCTTTATGGAATAGAAATGGTGTAGAAGAGATTAATGTAGGAAAGAATCATTATTCTTAGATGTGATGGTGATATTCTCAAAGTATAGACAATATACATATCTACTACTCCGAACGTAAAAGAAAAACTCAAAAAATTAATGTTCATGACACAATAACAATTGATACAATACGATACAGATTATTTTCCATTACTGTTCATGATACATTTCTATTTTCTTACCATAGATCTATTGTTTGTGGTACACTAATTTTTTAAGCATAAATACTATTAATGTTACAATGTATTTTTTTCGAATTTTAACATAAACTCTATACGCTACAGTATAATTTTTGGCTTTATCACTGTTAAACCTAAAAACACTGTTTGTATCACGTTGAAGGTTGGATGCTGTGTATTGCTTAGCAGAAGTTGAATTGCATATTGTGGTTGGTCAAGGACTGCTGATGTAGAAGGTAAGTTAACAACTATCATCTAGAAGAAAAGTGTTAAAATGCTGTAGAGTTTGATATTCAATAAGCAATGGTTGTGGGCCTGTGATTCTTACTAGTGGTATGGGATGTGGGTATAGGTAGGGAATTTTATATATGCGTATGTGTATGTGTATGTGTATGTGGGTATGCTTGGTACCAAGCACAATTTTTGTGCTTGGTAGTGAGGTGGCATAATCCCCTCCACTCATTCAAATGAAGGACCACATTCATATGGGTTGAGAAGTGTATGTGGATATATAACCATTTGAATGTGGGACCATATTCACATGGATTGAGAAGTGCATGTGGATATGTAACCATTTGAATGAGTGGAGGAGGATGTGACACCTCACTACCAAGCATAACTTTTTATGCTTGGTACCAAGCATACCCATTTTTCTTATATATATACACTAGTTGAGATGCGTGTGCAATACACGTGGTTAAATATCATGATTATTTAAATTACTAAAAATAGAATAAAAAGAAAAAGAAAATAAAGTTTTTTGTGGGATTGATCATCAACTCAATAATCTCTCTTAATTGAAATAACGTCATTGTTTCCTTTAACCCAGACTGTGGCTACATGATCTACTATTTATAAGTTATAAATATATTAATCTAGTACAACATCTCTATTTATTAGTATCTTGAAGTCTACAAAAGACGGGTGATCATTCAATTCATAAATGAATTTTTTATATGAATTTACTTACAATATGTCCATTAAACTTTTAGTTGTAGTTTGACTCATATTCACATTAATTTTTAGTTATAGTTTCATTCATATTAACATTATCTAATATTCTCATTTAATTTTATAGCTCATTCTCTGTATCATAGAAGTAAAACTGAAAGTATGAAGAATTATTTTCTTATGAAATTAGAATAAGGAGATTATGATATTTCCTCATGTGCTCTAAATATAAAATTTTCTTTTTTCTTTGATGTAAGGTCTCTATCAAATCTTACCCTAAACGATGTGAATAAAAAATGCTATTATAGCTCACTTTTCTAAGGCAATTGTATTGTATATAGGACGTATAACTCATCTGGAATATCCACATCTGCTAAGTGGATTTTGCTGTTGTGAGAGCAACATGTTAGAGGCTCGTATTCAAACTTTTTGACTCTATAAAAGACACATGAATTTGGAGTGGATAGCTAATATGTCGCAAAGAATTTATTGGTTCATGAAATTTTTTCCCTAATAACGATATTATTACAACGATATTACTATTTAGTATTAAATCAATTTTATTATATAAGATTATATGATCATTTTTAATAAATTATAAAGTATATATATGGAAACTTCAATGCTTATAGCTAATAGTTGGGTTCCACAAAATAGATTAACTTTACATTGTAATTTGTTATTTGTAGTACTATTGGCAATGCCATTAACTTTTCTCTTTATCTTATTATTCACGCTTTTCTGATATAAATTCTCTTTTGCTAATTACTCAATTGGCCATATTTAGTTTTTATAATATCAGTGGTTAATTAGAATATTCTCTTCTGTTTAAAAAGTGTTGACATGATTTTATTAAAAATATATAAACATAGTAGCAATAGTAATTTAAGGTGAGGTCCTTTCTACGTTAGAATGATGATGTAGTGATTACAAAATCCAAATGTCAAAGAAGAAATTTCTACAAAGGAAAAATAATTTAATATATCAAATTAACAACTAATTTATAAAATATACATGAGCGATGCATATAGCTATACAAAGTAAGGTATATACCTTCATGAAAATATCATTGTGAGTGACCAATTACAATCATCCTAATTTAAATATAAATAATTATTATTTTAGTTACTAATTTGATACGTGTAAACATGGAATAAATCTCAAGAAAAAAAATAAGAATTGAAATTGTATAAATTTAAAAGTAATAATTTAAATTATTAAGCATCAAATATTAGTTCATGTGAGAAAGTAAAGTAATCTATGGTCTATATACCTATATAATCAATCAATCAAACGTATTATGATTATGATAACTACAATCAAAATTATTGGTTGATTCACATTAAATATAATTTATAAAAAATATAAAAAATAGGATATTAGAGTCAAAATCCTTTTAACCACTATATAGATTGTCTAAAAAAATTTCATATATAAATTCACTACTTAGGAACAGTGATGTGTTGTACGCTTAACTATGGCCTAATAATCTTAAGAACGACTTACTTTTTAATATCATCATTAATTGACATATCTATGTATTACACTGAAAACACAATAAAAATTTAGAAAACTACAAAAAGAAACACCCTAAAAAAATTTAAAATTGTAAAAGAACACCCTAAGATTTTATAATTCACAAATACAAAAAACTATTAAATATTACATTGAAATCAAGGAATTATAAAAAAATTATTAAAATTTTTTAAACTTTGAAGGGGTAATTTGCAATGTGCTAAACTTTAAGGGTATTTTTTTTCCATAAATTTCAAATTTTATAGATTTTTAATTATTTATGTTCTTTTTAAAAAAGTTATGGGTAATATTAACGATGAAAGGTTTTTCTAAACCTATACTTTTAAAGTGAGTATGATATTTTTTGTAAAATTTTAATTTTCTAGGGGTTGTAAATAATTTTATATATTCATTTTAGTGTCTATAGGTTAGAAATTCTCATGATTTTTTTTATAAATTATGAATTTTAGGGGCTTTTTGTAATTTTTTTAAAACTTATAGGTCGTTTCTACAGATTGTAAATTATTTATAGACTATTTATAATTTCTATGCTTCAATTTACTAATAAGTTTGAAATTCTCAGGTGTTATTTGTAAATTTTGAATTTTAAGGTTTTGTTTGTAATTTTTAAAACTTCAGGGGTGTTTTCTATAAATTATAAATTATGTAGGGTACGTTTATAATTCATATATTTTCAATGTACTATTATGTTAGAAATTTTTAGGATTTTAGCAAATTTTACAATTGTGAGGGTTTTATTTTGCAATTTGTGAAAAGTTCAGTGTTTATTACAAATTCTATAAATTTTCGAGATTTGTTTTGTGTTATTTGTAGGTTTTTAGTATGTTTATAGGTTTGAAATTTTCAAGGTGTTTTTTTATAAAGTTTGAACTTTTAAGGGTGTTTTTGTAATTTTCAAAATTTAGAAGATATTTTCTCCAAAGTTAAAAGAACTTTTAGTTTTTAGCTAGCATATATTTTTCAGATTTCTCACTGAATTGAAATAAGTAAAATTTATAAATTTCAAGATGTATTAATAAAATTTTAAATTTGTAGGAGTGTTTTTGCAATTTAAAAAACTTGGAGGATATTTTTTACAAAGTCCAAAAAATTTTAGGTGCTGACTAGCATATGCTTTTAGATTTCTCTAAAAACTGATAGAAGTAAAGAATTTGAATTATATCAAATGTATTTTCTTTATCCAATAACATGTTAAGTCTCATTATGAATATGATAAATTATTTAGTTACTAATTTAGAGAAGATAGGATAATTAGAATAGTTTAGGATAACAATGCAATATTGAAAATAATTAAGGGTAATATTGACCATGGAAGATTTTCCCGAACTCGTACTTTTAAAGCTACTAGGATTTATGCATGTGCAATGCACGTGATTAAATATTATGATTAAGTATTTTTGAGTTATTTCTTTACTAAAATTTGTTTCTCAGTTCTTTGATTGTTTTTCTTACTTATGTTTTCAAACTTTACTATTGTGATTATTATTTTTAATGTTTGTTTGAATGATCAGCTACACCAAATTTAAATTTTTTATATAATAATTGAATTGATAAGAAATAACTATAATCTAAAGCTAATTTGAATTTTTGCGTTATTTAGATCGGCATGAAACCAAGCTTGACTTAAGAAGGTATAATGTTGTAAAAGTGAAAAACACTTGAAAAGATAATGTTATAAAAGAAGGATGAATAATTAAAGCCAATAAGACAAGATGATTAATTAAAAGTGGGCTAGAATAAAACTAAAGAGAATATAAATTTTATTGCTAATCACTGATAGACTTTAAAAAAAGTTCATAAAATAAAGATTAACGCTAACTCTATTATATACTTTTATATGATAAAAGCATCCACATAACCATATAAAAAATTAAAAGAGTTCATGAAAATCACTTCTAAATATTCCTGATTTTACTCAAAAATTTAAGCTGTTTTTAAAAATATTAAATAATTTAAATTTGTGTTGTATTTATAAAGAGCCTTGATGGAGATGCTTTTGTTTTAGCAGCTTGTCCTGAATGAGCCCTGCATATTAGTTTAAAGTGTAATGATTTTTCTTTATCATGTTATATGGATGTCTGCTTGGTTTGCTTATCTATCTCTTATTTCTCCAATAAGTTTATATATTATTAACACAATTTATGATGACATACATACCTTTCATATAAATTTGAGATATGTATAAGATGAATTTTATATTTAGTGGCCTTTAATAAGAATTTTAGTTGTAAAATATATTACCTTCATATTTACAGATCTTGAAATATGACAGTACTATTACTTGCTTATCTTTGATTGTGTTCTTAAAATTAATCTTTCGTTGATATAGTCGTATCCCCAAATAAGGATACTTGCAGAGTCGTTCCACTATATAGAGAAAAGAAAAATATAAATTTTAATTTTTTTACTTACACTATGGCAACTAAGTATCATGTGCATATTTTTTTTGTCCATTATAGTGAATTTTCTCATCTTATCTAATTGTTCAATATGTTCCTTAAGAAGAACTCGGTTAGTGATTCTTTGCTCGATATGCTTTTTACCAATGTCAATTCAAGTGATTCATGAATGTTTCTAAATTTTGAGTTTATTTCCTTCACTTCTCCATTTGAAACGAAAAAAACTTAGTTCTTTTAAAAAATATCTCTGAACTTTTTAATAGTTTCTCCATATATAACTCTTTGTATTTTTTTCTTTATAAATAAATATTATCAATATTAGAGATAAATCTTTATACATTATAATCAATTAATGCTAACATATTATATCTTAATGTAATAATATCAAACATTTCCTCTTTCAATTAATGCTAACATATTATATCTTAATGTAATAATATCAAACATTTCCTCTTTTCTTTACCAAATTTTAGCCTTTTGTGATTTAAACTTTTGAGAGTGTGTTTTGTAATTTTTAAACTTCAATAGTATTTTATGAAAATTTTAAATTTTAAGTTGGGCGCTTATAATTTTCATGTTTCACGTATTGGTGATAAGTTTTTAAATGTTAAAATATTTGTAACTCTGAAATTTTGAAGATATTTTTATAATTACTAAAATTTTGGGTTGTTTTTTAAAAATTTTAAATTTTAGCAATATGTTGATAATTTCTAAATTTGATATGTACCAGTTATACGTTTTAAAATTTCAAAATTTTTAATATTTTTTTACTTTTGAGAGAGTTTTTGTAATTTTTGTACATTTGAGATTTTTTTACTAATTTTAAATTTCTATATGCCTAATGGTAATCCCTGAGATCCATCTATGTTGTTTCTAAGTTTTGAAATATCTGAATTTTAGAATATTTTTTGTAATTTAAACATGGCTAAATAGCACTTATATACCCTATTGTTTTGCTCTTGTAGTAATTATATACCCTAAGTTACAAAACATAGCAAAAAAATACCATGAGTTGGTAACTATTTAAATGTAGCTAACTGTATTAAAAATACATGAAAGGACAATAATGCCCCTCCTTAAGAATTAACCTCCCCCCAACATAGTGAAAGCTCTTATTTTCTACTGTTACCCATATTAAAGAGGAAGAAGAAGTTGGAGGCCACGAAAAGAAGAAGAAGAAGATGAAAATAATCTAATTTGCGACGAGGGGTTGGGGGTAGGTAATATAGTAAATAATACAATAAATAAGAGTAAGAAGTATTCAAATTGGTCATAGGTCCAGCACGTAGGAATATTCCAAAAAATATTCTCACAACTGGTTAACAGAAGGTACCAACTTGTAAATTTTTGCCAACTCAGGGTATTTTTTTGTTATATTTTATGACTTAGAGTATATAACTGCTTCAAGAGCGAAACACATAGGGTATATAATGTAATTTATCCTTTAAACTTTTGAGGTTGTTTCTATAATTTTTAAAATGTTGAGGGTGTTAATTACAAGTTTTAAATTTTTAGATATCATGTTTGTTTTTAAGTTTTAAAAAGTCAATGTGTTTTGTGTAATTTTAAACTTTTAAGGCTATTATATGCAAATTTTGAAACTTTTGGGTTTTTTATAATACTTCATGTATTATAATATGTTATCTATGTATAATTTCTTAATATTATTTTTTCTATATTTTTGAGTTATAGGTAGTTCATATGGAGTTAATATATGATATAATTAGTATTTGGATAGATTAAGTTTTAACTGAAATATTCAAAATAATTTTTTTTAAATTGTTGACCTATAAATAGTTCACGTGGAATTAGATAAGATATGATTAAAATTAGAATAGATTAGGATAACAATGTAATATTCAAAAAAATTCTGGTTCTATTATCGTAAATTGATAAAACTTGCTAATTGATATATTGTTTTATTAACTGATTTTGAGATTCACTTTGTAAATAGTAATAAAAAAATTATCGCTAAAGTTTTTATGAATAGTTATATATAAAAATCATATTGTCAATTTGGTGATAGATACACCTAATAATGCCGGCAACAACGTGCGGGCATAATACTAGTAACATGAGCACAACCTAACACTTTGGGATCCTTTGTGATAGTCTCACTAGTAGAAAAACGATCAACCTAGACGGAAATTTCCGTCTAGGTTGATTGAAATTCCGTCTAGATTAGGTCATCTAGACGGAATTCCGTCTAGTTTGAGTGGTTTATTTTGCTTCTGTCTAGATTGAAGCAATCTAGACGGAATTCCGTCTAGGTTGATCAATCTAGACGGAATTCCGTCTAGGTTGATCAATCTAGACGGAAGTCAACCTAGATGGAAGTCAACCTAGACGGAATTCCATCTAGTTTGAGTGATTTATTTTGCTTCCGTCTATTTATACTTTTCTATAAATTATTCACTTAAATTGTTCTTTTTTTGAACTTTTATGCATATACTTGCTTATTTGCTTTTCAAAATACATATGTACGAAGTGGCAACGTATCGAGTGAGTACCATACCTCTGTGTCGACTAAATGGTTAATTTATTTATATGTAATCTCAGTATGCCCGTGCCTGCATAGGAGATCGTTCTTTTCTTTTTATTTTTCATTTTTATGTGACTAAAGTTAAGGCGAAACGTAAAATTAAAGGGACAAAACATTTTGCGGAACAAGCTTACAATCATCATGATTTGGGTATAACTTTAAAAATGTCTGAAATTTAGGAGCTATATATCAAAAAAAAAAAATCCAATATTAAAATATGCTTAAATTTAACTGAACCCCAAGTTTAGGTGTTCGGAACTAAAATCCCCTATATCTTTAAAACTTTTACTAAACCCTAACAACTTTTGGCAGAAAGCTCTCAAAATTAACTCGTTACGTCATGTGTACTCAAATAAAAAAAATACCCTCTAATACAATTTGGCATAAATCTCAACAAATTTTACATTTTTTTCATTTAACCCCTAATAATTTTGGCAGAAAACCCCTCATAACGGATGTTTATAGTTTTCATATTTTTATTACAGGTTTGTTTGTAATTCTTAGATTTTCAAGAGGTAATTTATATTTTTTGATTTAAAAGGAGTTTTTTTTTTAATTTTATATTTTTTGTGCGTTTTTGTAGTTTTAAAAAAATTGTACTTTTTACTTTTTTTTAATTTTTTACTTTCTTGGGTATGTTTGTAAATTTTTTTAATTTTTTAATGGGGTTGCTTGCAATTTTAGATCTTTTAGGGTTCTAGTCATCATTTTTTTATTTTAATATGTTATTTATATTTTCATATTTTTTTTCAAGTTTTGTTTGAATTATTAGATCTTTCAAAGTGTTATTTATAATTTTTGGTTGTGGTTTTCGGATTTTACAAGTTTTTTTAAATTCTTAAACTTTTGGGCGATCATTTACAATTTTATAATTTTCAGGGTCTTTTGTAATTTGTATATACATAGGGTTTCTTTGTAATTTTAGATTTGTTTTGGGGGCTATACATAATTTTGTATTTTTAAGAATTTGTTTGTAATATCTTCTTTTGTTAAGGGTTTTCTGTAATTTGTTGGTATGTAAAAGGGGTTATTTGCAACTTTCAAAATTTTCTGTGATTTATTATAGGTTTTGATTTTTTTAGTAAGATATCCGTAGTTTTCATATTTTTAGGCTAAATGGCGCTTATATACCTTATTGTTTCACTCTTGTTGCACTTAAATATTCCAAGTTAGATAACATACGAAAAAAAATACCCTGAGTTAGTAAAATTGTGCAAGTTACTACCTTCTGTTAACTAGCCGTGAGAATATTCCCACATGTTCATCACATGAGAAAGTTCAATATTTTTTACCCTTATTCATTGTAGTATTTGCTACTTTACCAACCCCTCTCCCAAATTTCAAGGAGGGGTATTTTGGTCCAATCGAGTTTTTTAAACACTTTTAATTCAAGTCAAACGGCTACCAACTTAGAATTATTTTTATATGTTTTGTAACTTGGGGTATTTAAGTGCTACAAGAGAAAAACGATAAGGTATATAAGTGCCATTTAGCCTATTTTCAGGATTAATTATAATCTCATAGGTTAACTTACAAATAGGAATGACTTGAGGAGTATATACTGGCATTGATGGTTAGTCTTCATTAATGCAAAATTATGGTGTAACGCTATTATGGAGGTTAAGAGTAAAAAATCAAAATATTTTGGCATATTTTTTTATAAATTCTCTAACCTACTAGGGTTTAGTGAGAGTTGCAAATATTTTGCGGGTTTAATGCTACCCAATGTTATGAGAGGTTTATTGAAATTTACCCTCTAAAAAATTGCGGAGGGCCATTTGAAAAAAAATAAAGAAATTTTAATTATGGATAGTTATAATTTGATGATTATGACTAATGAAGATTTGATTATTAGACATTTCCATTTTTTTTATGGATAGAGTTTTTCCGATTATGGATATGCATAGTTTTAATTTGATAAAAATTCTTACGAATATAGAATTAGTTATACGCATGTCATCTTCTACTAGGATAGAGAGATACATGACATATTTTAATTTGTTAGAATTTGACATGTGACAATTTTTTTGTACACATGACACTTTTTGGTGCTTTAAGGGAGAGTTCACAAATTTCTCTTTATTATATAAAGGGGGATATTGATATCCTTAATAATTGGCTTACCCTCGGGTTTACTTTAAATTTAGCCATAGGAATGAATGCCAATAATGTGGCACATGCTCTTGCCTAGCATAGTGCTATTAGTACTTAATAGTATTGGTCAATTATGACTTTCTTATTATCCGGAGTTTATTTGTAGAAACATCAAGGTGGGATGCTTCAGTTTATGCTACGTAGCTAACGAAATTTCCCAATTTTCTATTTTAGTAAAAGGCTATATATAGATGAACGCATGCGTTTTAACACTTCACCTTCTTAAAACAATTACTTTTGTGATTGAATAATGCTATTACTAGTTAGATCTGTTTTCATCACTAACTAATTAGTTTAAATTATACTCTATATATCTTAGAATTTTGATGATCTAGTAAATGAGTATGCACCCATCAATTACAATCTTTTCCATGATTCTTATATGCTGTCTCTTAGAGTATGAGACTGCTCTCGTTCAAAATTGTATGACTATTGAATATTTGTTTTTTAATTACTTTAAATGAGAACAAAGTATGACAATAATAGATTATACATAACTATAAGTTAATTGCAGGTTCTACCTCATTTTTATTAAACTATTACTATTTCTCTTCTACCTTTCTTTTCAATTCTCTTCCTAACTAAACAATAAAAAGAATCTTCTTTTCTTTTCTTTTTCTTTTCAGTCGCTTTCTCTCAAACCAACCACACTAAGGAATTTTTTTTTTTTTTTGACAAGATGATATATCCATAATTTAGTGTTCCAACTATCTTTATGCATTTACTATGGATCGAGAAAGAGATGCATTTACTATGAACAATCTTATCCATTAGCAACAGAAATGCTATGGGGGTCGCAAGCTCAAAGCTAGACACAGATCTCATCTTAAAACTTCATTTACTCTAAGATCGAGTACAAGCAAACCAACACTATATTGTCACGCCTTAATTAACAAAATTTTCAACGCTACAAAATCAAAGCATGGACACCTCTCAATATAATTCCACCGCCACCTGCATTTATTCTAACCTTAAAGAAATGCATGAACACCACCGCCACTTGATCATCCACCCGCACACACTCGATCACTCACGAGCTCTCTACCTCTCAAACTCAACCGACCCTCATCAAACACACACGAGTACACTATAAATTGGCGCGCCCTCTTAACCCCAAATTAAATTCAACCAAACCCTTGTATTTGTACGTCTACTCTTTTTGAGCAATGAGGCAACTTGCTAAGTTGGTATTGCTCACAATTACTTCCTCTGTGCTCACAAAGGCTTGGTCAGCCCCTCAAGTCCCTGGCTTCTTCATCTTCGGCGACTCTCTTGTCGACAACGGTAACAACAATGGCATCTTGACGCTCGCTAGGGCGAATTACTACCCTTACGGTATCGACTTCAAGCAGGGTTCGACTGGGCGATTCACTAATGGTCTCACAACAGTCGATTTCTTAGGTATGTTTACGTGCATTGTTCGCATCTTGTTTTCATGTACCTTCTTTTCACAGTTTAATTTGGTACATCTTAGAGCAACGAACACACATTTAAAGAAAAAAAAAAACTATCCACACAATAGATAACCCATATGTTTTGATTTACAGAAAGGACACATTCAAACTGTAGCCCTATATCATCATCATAAATTCAAAGTTTTGATGATGCAATATTGCCAACATCTTCATATATGTTTTGAATTTATGCAGCTCGGTTACTAGGCTTTCGACACTTTATTCCCCCGTACGCAACAGCGCAAAGATCTGAAGTTTTGAGAGGCTTGAACTTCGCTTCAGGAGCTTCAGGCATCAGAGAGGAAACAGGAAACAACCTTGTAAGCTACAACATCATGAAAACTCTTACACTATTCTACACTGAGTTGGATATATAGATTAACAGTCTCATGTTATGTTTCAGGGGCAGCACTACCATTTTGCTGAACAAGTAGAGCACTTTGGCGATGCAGTTCGGTATATCACCAGAATGTTCAGAGGAAATACCACACGAGTACACGATCACTTAAGAAAATGCATGTATCTTGTAGGAATGGGCAGCAATGACTATCTCAACAACTATTTCATGCCCAGCATGTACCCTACTAGCTATGATTACAGTCCGAAAACTTATGCTTCCCTCCTCATCCAAGATTATTCACGACAGTTAACTGTATGTGTAACTAATCATTTTCCAACCTTATCCAAATTAATTATATCAAGAATTAATTGAACATAGACCCCCTGTAGCATCGCTGTTCAGAACTTACTATCCCCGTAGTTTTCCCTTGTTGGTTAAATTTCTTAGGCTTTTACCCTGAGGGAAAATTTGGCAGATAATGTTTTAGATATGAGGGTAAAGGAGCCAAAAAATTTAACCCAAGGGACTATCTGCAACGATGAAACTACAATGTCCGTAAGTCCGAAACAACAACACTATAGGGGGTCTAAGCGCAATTCCTTATATATAACTTGGATACCGTCTTTGTTTCAGCAACTGTACGATTTAGGTGCACGAAAGATTGCGATTGTGGGAATTGGGCAGATAGGGTGCATACCCTATGAACTAGCTCGAATGGATGACGATGATCGCCAAGGAGGGAGACGATGCAACGGTAGAATCAATAAGGCAATCTCCATGTACAATGCATGTCTTTACAGGATGGTTCGACGATTCAACAGGGAGCTTCCTGGGGCAAAGTTTGTATATGTGGATACCTTCAAGAGCTCCAACGACCTTGTCAACAATGCAGCTTCTTATGGTAACCTCACTTTCTTATTTATAGTTTTCTTTTTAAGGTCTTTTTATAGATAACCTACAATGCCTAATATGTGACACCTCATTTATTAGTCTCACATGGGGAGCTTAGACGCATGCGAATGCATTTAAAAGATAAGTGAATGGAGTCAAGTGTAACAATAATGACTAGTTATTATTGCCAGAGCCAAATTTTAACGCGTTACACTCAGTGGGTCCCAGAGCTTCTATCACGCCTCGCGTGACGTGACGTACACAGGCCACACGGTACTATCTTATTAAATAAAATACATTTCTCAACACGTAACATGGGATCAGAGGCTAAAGGCCTAGGGCCAACTCATAGAAAACACCTCCCACTCTCCAACACACTGCTAATCACTTTGTTCTTCCCTTTAATTAGACAATTTCAAACATTTTCCTACTTCGGTAGTTTATCGAAATTCTTGCACTTTGTTCCATCATGATTTCTAGTTAAAATGTAATAAATTTTCTTTAGATAGATATCCTACAATATGTATATATATAGAGTATTATCCTCTTTTCCAACTTTTGACTGATATAAATCAATGTACTTATGTTCTTGAAACTTTTTTTTTTGACGGAACAGGATTCAGCGTCATAGACAGAGGATGTTGCGGCGTAGGAAGAAACAATGGGCAGATAACTTGCCTTCCGCTGCAGCAGCCATGCGAAGATCGAACCAAGTATTTGTTCTGGGATGCTTTCCATCCAACTGAGGCAGCAAATCTCATCTACGCCAGGAAAGCTTACTACTCAAATTCTTCATCAGACGTTTACCCGATGAATTTGAAGCAACTTGCAATGGCTTGAGAATAATAAAAAAATCGTTACGAGCAAGATTCCATTGATCAGAGTTCCAGTTGTCATAGGTTTTTCTTGTGTGATTGCAGTAAGTTAATTGGATGAAGTTTTAGTGAGAAATGTTGTATTGTTCACCTCAGTTCTTATAGTTCATGGAATGCTTTTCAGTGATTAGTCTCCAATGATTCAGCATCTATTTAAAGAGAAAGTGGGTTTGGTTTCTATATACCCTTTTGCCGAATTAAATAGCTTAGTTAACAACCCTTGCCTTTATCACGCCATTATTTGCATCTTAAACCGAGAATCACAGTTCACATATCACTGTAGAGTGTTGTCAGAGAGAATTGGTCTTATTGTTTTAGTCTCACATCGCTTGCGGGTTAACTAGATATTAACTATCTTTATTATAAATAAACTAACCGAGGAGGGACCAAATTATCTCCTCTTTTCCACTCCCTCTCTCTCTCTCTGATTAATAATTCACATGGGATCAGAGGCATAGCGAACGTGACATATGAGTTGGTTTGGATTAGAAACCTTTTGACGGAGATCGGTTTTCCTCCTGAGTGCCCTATGAGATTACATGCTGATAACAAGTCCGCTATACATATTGCTGAGAATTCTGTATACCATGAGAAAAGCGAGCATATTGTAATTGGTTGTCATTTAGTTTGTGAGAAGATGGATGAAGGAGTTGTCGTGGCTAAACATGTATCATCAGAGAATCAGCTTGTGGATATTCTCGGGAAAATACGAGTAAAATTTTATTTGTGACAAGCTGGTCATGTGCGATGCATATGCTCTAGTCTGAAGGGGAGTATCGTGAGAGAGAGTTGGTATTATCAGTTTAGTCCCACTTTGCTTGTGTTAATTATGTATTATCTCTCCTATTATAAATAAACCAATAGAGGACGGTCCCAATTATATCTTCTCTTCCCCACTTTCTCCCTGATTAATAATTCACATAGAGCAGCTAGCATTCTCATAAACGTATTACCAGGAAATGACAATACAGAACTAAATTTATACATGAGTTCATAATATATCACCAATAAAAACAAACTAACAAAATTTCTGATAGTAGATTTATCTACAGTACTACTAAGACAAAACAACTTCACACAGGATTATTAACTAATGCACACACAGCAACCAAAGCCAAGTAAAGCTTCAAGTAGAGAGTTCTTTGACACTTAATGTATCACCAGTAGCAACCAACACTATAGCTGCTAGAAGTTGAACATTCCATTCTGCATGCTTAATAGATATGCAGCAGAGATTTCTGTTTGTTCTACAATCTGCACCATGAAAAAAGAGGGAAAAGGCCAGTTGGATCATGTAACTGTTCCAGGAAAGCAATGTGAATATGTAGCAATTAAGTATTACCTTCCCTCGAAGAATTTCATTGGAAACCTTCAGTATGCCCTCCTGCATAAAGAAAGAACTATGATATTCCTAGTAACAAAGAATAAGCCGACACTTGTAAACAACCGAGAGAAAGAGTTGATCGACATGAATTGATCACCGTCTATTCAGTTAGATAACAAAAGTGTCGAGATCTTTGTTATGGGAGCTAGAATGTTGCATTTTAAGATGTTTTCTATACCTCTAAAAACAACCCTTTAGAAACAAAGCAGAATATAGAAACAGTATATTATAAATGGCAATGTCGAGGATGTATCTTGCCTCTGTTTATCATCAACTGCACTAGTAGACATTTTTCTTTTTTTTTGTTTGAGGGGTTAGATTCCGTGAGCTGTCACAAAAATCTGTGTCCTTCCATTATGGAGCTTGTTTCATAAATTTCTTAAGGAGAAACGAGGTGGAATATGGCAAAAAGTCCATACACAATGGTGATGTCGAGCATGTGGTTTGCTTCTAACTATTATTGCCTGTAAAATTAGACTTTTTGTTTCTCTTTTTTTGTTTGAAGGGTTAGGCTTTATGTGAGTTGTCACAAATATTGGTATCACTCCATTATGGAGATTATTTCAATAATTTCTTTTTAACAAAATGACAGAGGTGTCTATGCTTTACAGTTCATCCTCCAAAAATGATAAGCCATCACCTTCTAACAGAAAATTTCAGTGCTACATTGTAAATAATGTGGAGTTTAATCATGATTTGTCGAAGTCAAAAAGCAATATCATTTGTGTAAGTATGAAGCATGATACATTTCATATTCAAGGGCTAACCTTGTTTTTCAGCAATTGGATCTCTTCGAACATGATCTGCATCTGATCAAGGATATTTGAATTGAGGTTACTTGGTGAACATGTTGAATCACGATCAAGTATAATGGAAGCAGAAAATAACAAAAAAGTTGTTTACCTTTGCGGAGCGAATGTTGTACATCCATAGTTCAAGGTGTCTTTCAAGGGCTTGCAGTTCGTCTATTGTCATATATCCTACTGGTTCTTGTCCAAACATGCACCTGCACACCATTTAATTGTCATATCTGGAAATAGATGCTTATGCATGCTACTCCAGAACTAATTATTACTAAATCCACATTTCTTCAGAAAAAAAGGAAAAAAGGGAAGATAGCCCCAACTAGGGTGTGCAGAATGTTACAAATATCCACAAATATATCTGTATTTATATCCGATAAGTGTAGAGTTGTGGGTATGAACACTGAATATCCAATTCTGGGGAGATATGGATAAAGTTGCGAATATTGTCAAAAACTTTTATAGCATCTGGATCCAGTATCCATGTTGGTTTATTTTAGCCTTAACTGGATCTGAAACAAATTTCTATGATCCAGAGCTCTAATATTAAGTTTGTAGGCACTCTGACGCATTGGTGAACTTTGATTTGAGAAATCATATTTTATTTATACAACTCTAGTATCATATACCATACATACTACTGAGCTTTATCAGTTTCTCTCGTACTTGATAATCTGAATCTATTTTTCTCTTATCCGATCCATGTCCGTGATCGATTTCGGTAGATATGAATATCGGTTTTTCTCACCAAAGCATATCAATATTTGTATCAGCATATCAATATTTGTATCTGCATCCGTTACTAGCATGTGGATATGGAAACGGTAAATGTCATATTCGACACATAAAATTCAGGTATTTGAACCATAAAATTTGGACAAAACTTTGTCTTCATTGTTGTTAAGGTTACATTCGTACATAATTTTGTACATGATTTCCTTAGATAAAATGATCATACACTACAATTTACACAATATTCACAGTGCCCTGAAGTTTACAGTGCACAAAGAAGATTGCACTAGAATGTCAAAGAAACAATCACAATAGGTGGATGAGGACCTTAAGGGATGATAAATTTTGGAGTCTTCATGTACACATAAGAAATCATCCCAAGGAAAATACATTTATTGAGAAATCTGCTTTATTGGATTATAGTTTTTTATTATTTGTTAAAAGAACATGTATATAGCTCAGTACAAATACATCATTTAGCTAGACTGTATACCTGCCACACTTTTAAAGACACCATGCATACACTTGGGGGCATTTGGTAGCTTGCCACTGGAGTGGTCAGAACACGGTCTTTTTTTTTCCAGTTGCAAGTGTTTGTTTCATTGCAAAAGGACATTATATTGCAAGCTACCAAATGCCACATTGGAAAGACCTGTAAATTTCACAGTATGTAAAAATATTCTTTCCAACACTCAAACCAGCATATAACTCAGTAATTGTATTTGTGCTACATACGTAGATGTACTGGCTTGCAAAATTTACCTCAGGCCCTTCTGCAGAAGATCTATCTCCTCTTTCAACAGCAGTATCTCCTGTTGCATCTCCTGCATAAATGAAGTGACTGTCACTCTTTAGACTAATATTGCAGCCTTGCAGGTGGTAAACAAGTTGCTCAATCAGTGATGCTCTTGGATAAAAAGCCACAAAAGGCATACTGCTTTGCTCTCTGGTTAGTGAACATTAATCAGGAACCAAGGGACTTTTAGTTCCCTACCTAAGTTAAAAAGAATAAAATAGTTTTGATTTTGATCTTCATAATGATCGACACTTTTCTGCAACTTAATATAGAATACATCATAACTAATTACTTCTGTTCTTTTTGCTAGTTCCTTCAGATAGATGGATCCATATGTTCCATCTTTATGATAGCAACATATTACTTATGTTCTATTTGGTGGTTTCTTTATATATATGTAGGAAAAAAGAAAAAGAAAATCTATGAAAAACATACAGAGACTGACACATGGTCAATAGTTAGGAGATTATTGCCTCTTCATCTATTTATTCCTTTCTTCATTTATTTCATCCCAGTTATACATAACTAACCTATAATTCTGTTATCGGCCATCTAACTTGGTTTCCTGATACAAAGAGCATTTTCTGAATCTGGTGGAGAGTCGTCATCATCGTCATCATCTGACCAGCTGACTTCATACATGTGTAACTAAATAGAATATACACAAACAACAACAATACCAAAACCATTATCCCAAATTTTTTGGGTCAGCTACATGAATCTTGTTCTTCCATATTCAGTCCTATTAAGGGCTATCAACCCCGTTAAGTTAACCACTACCATGTCCTTTTTGATTGCTTCCACCAAGTTCTCTTAGGTCTACCACAAGGCCATCTTTGTCTATTAGTTAAGGTCTTATCACCTCTCCTAGTTGGTGCAATTTGTGAATGAAAATACAACTATTCCTTATACATGGAATGGTGGTTTTAAAACAGACCTGAGGTTGCCTAGCTTCCCCATCTTCAACTTGAGCCTCCTCACATGTTCCCTGGTACCTCTGAATCAAGTCTTGCATGGCTCTTCAACGAAAAAAAAAACTCAATGAGTTGACACCCAACAGAATATCCATTTCTCAAAGCCTCGCACACTCTTGAAGGAAGAAAAGTAGGAAGCCAACCCGTTAGTGGCTAGCTCAGAGAGCTTTCCATGAGCAGAGAAAATGATGACACCAATGTCAGCTTCACACAAGACTGACAACTCCTTCGCTTTCTTGAGCAGCCCAGATCGGCGCTTACAAAAGGTCACCTGCCGATGAATAGGGTTTTCAATACACCTTAACTGCACCTTCCCTCGTGCCATCTCTTTCTCTCTTCTATTTTGGTCGCAACCTCTCACTAGTTTGGACTAGCTTTGAGGTTGCTCAATGCTCGAAAATCCTGCTTCCCTCAGTCTTTGGTCACATACGAGGATGGCAACTTTGAGTTAGAGCTTAATATAGGCACCCATCAAGAATCAATAATGTTCATGCTATCTTTACACATTGGCAGTGCTGTTGTCTATGTGATACATTTACAACCAACAAAACCCTTGAAGGGCCCTCATCCTCTGTGAGGGGCTTAGTGTATGCTTATCTCTTTATGAAGGAAAATGGAAGGCTTAAATCCTTTCCTTTATTCTCGAGATTAAAAATGCTTTATTGTCTTATGGACTCCACATCTTTTACTCTTTATACTATTGAGCTCCATCTTTTATCTGGAACACCTGAGATAGAGTTCATATAGAAATAATAAACGGAAGAATTTGGAATGAAATATCTCTAAAGGTTATTCACAATTTTCAATTAAGAAAGTGAGGGGTAATAGATATTTTTATGCTCTCCCTCATGCATGCAAAGTCTTAGGTTGTTGAAACTAGCTTGACTTACTACAGTACATTAAGCAGATGAAATTATGCATCAATCTTCAATTCTTAAAAAGTTTTTATTTGTTCCTTGTTCTCTCGCTTATGAGAAAAACCAATTTCTTTCATCAATGAATGTTTGAAAAAGATGTTACTGGTTATACACAACACGTACAGGTAACTAGCCCTTATCTCTGTAGCAAAATAATATTTCATACAGTTCCTTGCGACTTCTACCGAGAATACTGCATCCTCCTTTTCTTCTACTTGCAAATTTCTTCTGCCAGCTATATATTCCTTTTTATTTTTTCTAATGAATTGTTTAAGATCTATTGCAGAGAATAACACTGTATCCATTGCCCTTCAAATCTAAATCCTCCTCTTGTCAGGTATTGCCACTTGGCACCGTTTGATAGGGGGAACAACCTCTTGTGGGTTACCATGTCACTTTTACATAAAAAAGATTTCTCTCCTTAAAACTTTCATGGGACTCCGCTAAAATATGTGGTTGCTGTCAGCTGATGAGTGGCCTTCTTTCGAAGTGGTGAGATCTTCCTGATCTTAAAAGTGCCTCTGTTGAAGTTTTCGTACTGGAGAAATTCTACTTAATTAACCTATAGGAAGTTTATTATTGCCAGCCCCGTGAGGAATATGTATTGTTCTGACAAGAAAGTTTAATTGTCCTTTCAATTAACCCCAATACATGTCTTCTAGAAAGATGTCTGTGGGTCTGGTCTGGAAACATAAATAAATGAAATTTTGGAAGTGTAGAAAACGAATAAACGCATGATGGGAGAGGGGGAAACCTAGTTTAATGCACGGTTCACATAGTTAGCCTTACATTCAAAAGATACCCGTGAAAGTTTTATGCACTTTAATAAGCTAATTTTCAGTTAAAGTAGTGACTGAAACGAAGTTTGCAACATTGCTGTTAGTTAAGCCTCTGATTTCTTCTATAGTCACATCTTCCAGTAATATTATGTATTGGTACTACAATATAATAGGATGCAGTATCTGACGAAAAAGATGAGATTACTACGGTAGATCGAAAATCTGAAAAGTTTACAACCTTGGCCATTCATTATGTATTTCTTTTAACGCATAATGTCAACCCTATATGAGAAAGTAACTTTACCTGTGCAAAGAGCGTGTCATGACAGCATTGAGTGCATATTACCGCTCACTGAAAATTCTCTTATCCGAAAAGATTACCACCAACTGTCATATCTTAGTCAACCAATAAGCTTGCTTCTACAATTAACAGACCGATGGCTCATTAAGTTGAAAGATGCCCGTTGACAAACTCATTCCATTACAAAGTTCCATTAAGAATAATGTATAAAGCCTCACATTCTGAGAGGAAATACTTATGGAGACTTATGCAATCAGGACAACGAAGCAACCAAATTGGTGGTGAATTTTCATTTAAAATGAAGCCATCATAGTCATTATAAAGGAAAATTTGTCAACTACAATTTGCACTTTAAGTCTCTTAGTCTCCACTTCGTGGTCGTAGAAAGTGCTCCAGTCTACCAATCTTGGTAGCACGAATAATTTTCTACCCTTTGATTATCCGGGGCCTGATTTTCCTAGGAATAAAACCCGTGTCTTTCTGTCAGTCAAATACTAGCCTATTCAAACTTATAGCCAAGGCCACTCAATTGGGGGATCTTTGAAGATCTCTGGACATAGCTTTTCAAATCTTTTGGACAAACGAGTTAACAGAACATGCTATATCAATCATGCCTTACTCATTGTACAATTTGAAAATTTCTCCATGATTGAGAGAGAAACATGAAAAGAATTGGGTTTTTAGGGTTAGTTTGCATTGATAGAATAATATGGCTTATATAGCCTTACACCCACATTTACATAAAAACCCCTCTAATATCCATCAATTACATTATCTTTTCAACGCTCCTCCTCAAGATGAGCGGAAGATATCTATTAAGCCCATCTTGTCACATCCTCTAGCTAGATCTACTGAACTAAGCCTTTTAGTTAAGCAGTCTGCAGCCTGCTCCTTAGTTGAAACATGGCATAACTCCAGTAACCCACTGTTCAGCTTCTCCTTGATGAAGAATCTATCAATCTCAATGTGATTAGTTCTGTCATGCTGAAATGGGTTGTTGGCGATGCTGATAGCTAACTTGTTGTCGCACCACAAACTAATCTTGGCCCCTTGGTCAAGGTTCAGCTCCACCAGCATGTTCTTCAGCCACATTAACTCTGCAACCCCTAAGGTCATGGCTCTGTACTCTGCTTCATCTGTCGATCTTGCCACCACATATTACTTCTTGCTTTTCCAGGAGACTAAGTTACCTCCTACAAATATGCAATACCTGAGGTAGACCTCCGGTCATCTCCACAGCTAGCCCAATCTGAGTCACAGTAGCCCTCGATGTTCACATGACCACTCCTTCTGAATCTTAGTCTTTTGCTAGGGACACCCTTTAGATACCTCAGTATCTGATATATTGTATCCATATGACCCTTCCTCGGGTCATGCATATAGCGGCTCACCATACTTACCGCAAATGAGATGTCTGGGTGTGTGTGACTCAGGTAGATCAGCCTACCCACCAATCTCTGATATCTCTCACGATCAACAGGTTCTCCTGCCTCAGCACTCAGCCTGAAACTCTGATCAATCGGTGTAGCAGCAGGCTTGCACCCTAACATCCTCGTCTCTGTAAGAAGATCCAGTGCATACTTCCTCTGGGAGAGAACAATCCCCTTAGGTCCATGAGCTATCTCTATCCCAAGGAAGTATCGCAGCTGACCCAGATCCTTCACTTCGAATTCTTTACTCAATCTTACCTTGAGCTGAGCAATCTCCTTCTCATCATCTCCTGTGATGATCATGTCATCCACATATACTGTCAGCATTGTGATGTGACCCCCACTTCTTCTGAAGAATACAGTATGATCGGCATTGATCTGTCTGTATCCCATACTAACCATGACTCTCCTGAACCTGTCAAACCATGCTCGAGGGGACTGTTTTAGTCCATACAGAGACTTTTTCAGCCTGCAGACCTTACCCACTGTCTGTCATGTGCCACATCCAGGTAGTATCTCCATATACACCTCTTCCACTAGATCTTCATGAAGGAACGCATTCTTCACATCCAGTTGGTGTAGTTCTCATCCACCATTTATTGCTAGAGAAATCAGCATTCGAACAGTACTCATCTTCGCCACTGGTGCAAAAGTCTCATCGTAGTCAATGTCGTATGTCTGGCTGTACCCTTTTGTCACCAGTCGTGCCTTATATCGTTCAACCTTCCCTTCTGGGTTCTGCTTCACGGTAAACACCCACTTGTATCTCACTGCTCTTTTTTCTGTTGGTAGTGTCGCTAACTCCCACGTGTGGTTCTTCTCAAGAGCCCCCAGTTCCTCGTGCATAGCAGCCTTCCACTTTAGGTCCTTCTTAGCATCATGCCAGCTGTTAGGTATAATAACAGAATCTAATGATGCAATGAATGCTCCATGTGAAGGTGATATGTGAGAATAGGAAACAAAATGAGCTAGATCCTAACCATATCTCTTAGGAGGATTTTCCGCATTACTGCGAGTAGTCCTTTCTGACATTGGAGTGGAGAGAGGGTTAGGAGTAGGAATGGTATTACCTAGAGTGGAGGGTGGTGTAGGTGTCTCAGGAGTTAGAGCAGAGCTGGACGAGGGACTAGGCATTGTTACTATAGGTACCTCTGCTTCCTTCCCCCTCCTACTGTATGTAAGCAACTCCCCCTGAGCTGTAGGCCTAACACCCCTTTTCTCCTCCTCCTCCCATTCGTCTTCATCCTCCTCTTCTGAGTACGGGAATCGTAATTGGGATTGACCCCCTTGAGCTCTCACCATTTTCCTCTCTCGCCTTATACCTCCAGTATCGGGTAAGTCGCCAAAAGGTAAAGTAACCCCCACTGTGTAGTACGGCTCGAGCTCCCGAAATCACACATCCATGTTGACAAACAACCTTTTCTCCATCGGGCTCCAGCAGACATACACTTTCTGGGTGTCATTGTATCCCACGAATATACACTTCACAGTCCTAGGGTCTAGCTTCCCAACCGATGGTCTGTTGTCCTTCACAAAGCATACACAGCCAAATACCTTCAATGATAGGGCCCCCTCATTATCTTCCTTCA
This sequence comes from Asparagus officinalis, assembly GCF_001876935.1. Classification (NCBI taxonomy): domain Eukaryota; kingdom Viridiplantae; phylum Streptophyta; class Magnoliopsida; order Asparagales; family Asparagaceae; genus Asparagus; species Asparagus officinalis. The sequence goes on from NC_033802.1 coordinate 6,733,742, forward strand.
GTATCTCACGAGGAGACTTCCACTCCAACACACTCGAAGGCATCCGGTTGATTAAGTGAGCAGCAGTCAAGACTGTTTGTCCCCACACCACCTTTGAGACATTCATCGCCATCATCATACTCCTAGCGACTTCTAGGAGATGTCTGTTCTTCCTCTCTGCTATCCCATTCTGAGCTGGGATGTATGGGCATGTAGTCTGGTGTAGAATCCCCTGAGCTGACAGATACTCTCCAAGTGTTCTGTTGGTGTATTCTGTCCCATTATCCGACCTTAACACCTTTACTGCTGCACAATACTGAGTCTGGATGTGCTTATGAAAATCTTTGAAACAGCCAACTACATCACTTGCTGCACAATACTGAGTCTGGATGTGCTTATGAAAATCTTTGAAACAGCCAACTACATCACTTTTGTTTTTCATAAGATACACTGTGCTTATGAAAATCTTTGAAACAGCCAACTACATCACTTTTGTTTTTCATAAGATACACTCAAGTGACCCTAGAGAAGCAATCAATAAATATAACAAAAAAATTGCATCCATTTATAGAATTTACTGGACAGGGTCCCCATACATCAGAGTGTATTACTTCAAACTTACAAGAACTCCTATTACCCGAACTAACATAAGAGCTTCTAGTTAGCTTTCCAAACTCACAAGCATCACACTGCAACTTCTGTTTATTTACTTTTTCAAACAGGGTTGGATACATTCTACCCAAAATGCCAAATGACGGATGTCCCATCCGTTGATGATAAAGCATCAACTCATCTTCTGCACACACTTTAGGTCCTCCTGTTCCTATCCTCTCCACCACAGATGTCAGCGCTGAGTCCATCCCTTCGCGGTCCAAGTACCACAGTCCGCTACGTCATGTCCCAGTCCCAAGTCTTCGTCCTGTCCCCTTCTCCTGGAAGATCACCTTGGGAATGTCAAAATAAATAATACAATTTAGTTGGAGGATAATAGCACTAATGGATAACAGGCTAACGGGGAATGAAGGAACATGCGGAACATTAGATAAAGTTATAGAACCTGTACAACTAACAGTACCCTTACCAACCACATCCTGCGCTGTACCATCAGCGATCTGGATGCTCTCTGTTTCTGCTAAGCGAATGTAAGATAAGAACTCACTGACATTACCTGTCACATGTCTGGATGCTCCAGAATCCATTATCCAGGTAGTAGATCTTCCCTCGTTTGGTTGTGCAAGAAGGGCGTAATTAGCATAGTCCCCTCCAGAGAGAGTAGTAGATGCCCCCTCAGACACATCACCTACTACTCTCTGCTTCCTCCTCAGTGCTGCCAAGAGTGCATGATCCTCAGCAGTGAAGATCATCTCAGCTTCTTCTTCTCTTTCTGCCACTGTCAAGTTTGCTCGGTGACCTCCTCTTCTACCTCGCCTGCCTCCACAGCCACGACCACAGCCTCCAGCCTGACCAAGTCCACCCCAGTCCCTCTCTCTGGGTGGCTTAGGACATATCTGTCTCAGATGCCCTACCTCTTCGCAGTTGAAGCACTGTCTAGTCTCCCCTCTGAATCCAGTGTTATCCGGGTTGGATACCACCAGTGCAGATTTTTCCCCTGTAAGTCCACCTGTCCCAGCCTGTAGCCTGATACGGCTCTCCTCTTGTATCATGGCTGAGACTGCCTCCTCCAGTGGTGGGATCTTCGTCTGAGTTAGTAGCAACGCCGTCCTCTGCTCATATGCTGGAGCCAAGCCTCGGAGAAACAACATGGTCCTCTTCTGTAAGGAGGCCTCGCGCTCCTTGCACTCCGGGTCTTTACAGCTTGCTAGGGACGAGAAGTGATCGTGATCGAGCCACAAACGTTCTAGCTCTGTGGCGTACTCCTGTACAGTCCTCTCTCCCTAGACTGTAGCGCTGATCTCCTTCTCGATCTGGAATACCCTCAGGTTATTCCCTACCCCATCATAGGTCCTCCTCAGCTTCTCCCAGACATCATGCACCCTCCCAAGGCTATCCACTGTGGCAGCAATTGGCTGGACTATAGAATTCAGAAACCAGATGTACACCAATATATGAGTGGACTTCCACTCATCTCTCCCTGCTGAGCCATCAGCCAGCTCAGTCTTCTTCCTTGTCAGGTATCCCTCTAGGCTCCTCCCGGTAAGGGTATATTTTACCCGGCGCGACCAACTCAGATATTTCGCGGGTTCATCAAGTTTTACATCGATAGGTGAAAGCTCTACCTTCTTGGGTTGTGGCTTTGTCGAGCTCTCTCCCGTCGACAACCTCATCAGTTGCATCAGTGTTGAGATCTCCTCAGGATTCAACTTTTTGATGATCCCCTCCATCGGATTTCTGCCAATCTTCGTCATCGATCCAACTTGTATTCTTGTGCGCAGTGAAAATTTCGGCAGCACTTCGACAGCACCACAAGAGAGATAGATCAACAAGAATTCCTGTTTCATCGACAGCACCACAAGAGAGATAGATCAACAAGAATTCCTGTTTCACCAAGGAAACAAGAACCAGAAGCAGGATATCTCAACCAAGTAATTCCTGTTTCACCAAGGAAACAAGAACCAGAAGCAGGATATCTCAACCAAGTGAGATATCAGCTCTTCTTCTCATCAGTTCTAGGATTGACTTGTCGATGGAACCTAAACAAGCTATTACAACTTCAAATATTGTCAACAGACATAGGCAAAACATATGAGATTTCCATACAGACCCCTATCTCATCATTAAGTTTACCAAAGACTACCCACAACATTGGCCACCCAAAATAAAACGAAATTAAACACACTGTTTAAAAAAAACAAACCACCGAAACTCAGGCTCCTTCGACTTGTCGTAGTCCAGTCACCCCCTCTTCACGTCGGGTTCACCATCTACCGCCCCTACCAACCACCGCAGCCCAATCACCCCTCTCCCGACCACCGAAGCTCTACTCCTCCTCTTCAGCTCCTTGATTGTCGATCTCAGGCTCGACCCCATCCGCTTCTCTCCGATCCCTTGCTCAACCACCGAGTTTCATCATCCTCTGTGGTACTCGTCCCCGCACAGCACCACGAGCGCCTCCTTCCCTTCGTTGCTCCCGTAGAACACCCGTTGCAGCAGGTCTAAGAAGAGGGAGAAGTTCGAAGAAGAGGGAGCATATGGGGAAGGACGACTAGGGTTTCGAAGGACAGATGGCTCGGGTTGGCAGCGCCTCGAAGGAAGAAGAGGTAGGGAATGGCGGCGGCTCTGATACCATGAAAAGAATTGGGTTTTTAGGGTTAGTTTTCATTGATAGAATAATATGGCTTATATAGCCTTACACCCACATTCACATAAAAACCCCTCTAATATCCATCAATTATATTATCTTTTCAACAAACTAATCTGCAGATTCTGCTAGCTCTTATAAATATGACGATGGTTACTAAAATGTTGTATTTAACGCTTATTTTTCCTCAGAATCCATGTGCGGTTTAGGCTTTTGCAACCATATATCATGTTCTATTAGTTTTTTCCCACTTATCGTAACGTGTATCCATGTACGTTTTCGAAGTGAATAAAATTATCTGTGTATATCCCTCTGGAGGTGACTTAAAAACCATTTCATAGTCAGTTTATAACATAGAATCATATGGACAATGTAAATATTGCTGGTAAATCATTTCGTTTTTTCCATTGGTAATTCATATATTCTTTAACAGTCTGGACAATATTTGCAGTACTTGAAATTTGATGTACAGCTTTGGTTTCCAGCCCTTCAGTGGAATGATCCTTGTTGATTAACGGTTTCAGGCTTTTCAGATTCTCATAAAAACATCATATGTTGGGTTAGGAAGTAGATCATACTGATTGAAGTACTAATGTAAGAAAGTGTTGGGAGATTGTCAAAAGGGTTGCTAGTGTCCATTAAAAAGAAAATAACCCATGTAGTACAAATAGATTCCATACACAAAAGAATCCAATAAAGAGGCTTAAGCTATTAAAAGATACAGCAACTTTTCTGAAGGAAACATATACCTGAACACCAATAACTTTCCACCAACAATAAATTTCTTCACTAAGTAACAACTCAGAAGGCCTTATTAATGCGATAATTGCTCAACTTAGATGAAAAAGAGAAATAAGCCAGAACATAATATCATTTTAAGATAAACCAGTTACAGTTTTTTATTTTTTTAAATTATGAGAAGTGCCTTCTAGCACAATTTTATGCATATAATTATCAGATTCAATAGGGGGAACCAATTTCTTAATCTGGGTTTAGTTTTTTAGACTCCAACTTAGATATGCATCAGGTTTGAGAATGTCCACAGATCAAGGGCTAAATTTAAAACCTCTGCGTTTGAAAGAAAAAGTTTAAATTATGTTCTTATTATTATGGTTATGTTACCAGTATGAATGTTATTGTTAATAGTGAAGGAACCTAGAACCTTAATATACTCGATCGGTCTTTTCAAAAGTTCAGATTTGTATTGCTAATAGTGAAGGAACCTAGACCAACCATATCCTAGACAGTGATCTGAGCTTTTGAAAAGAGAGACTTAATCCAGAATAATCATAAATAATTTGGACCAATCATCTCCTTCACATAAGTCAAATTTGATAATGAGGGAATGTACCAAAGCTAATCATATTAGCATCTAATTTGGAACTACGAAAGGGAAAGAACATGGATTAGGTAACTCATTTTGGGTTTGTAAAATATCTTAATATCCCCTTGATCCAAGGGTAATTAGGGTTAGATTAGAGTGTTAAGTGTGGTTTGAAACAAGTTGAGTATAATTTTTCCTGAAAGTTTTCTGTTTGTCGGGTTTGTTGTCTTAATATCTTTTTGATCCCCCTTTTTCCTTAAATAAAGACAGAAAGAATAACATCAACGATAAATAGTTTGTTAGACAATACTCGACACAGTTACCACAAAATATACAAACTCCAAAATCAATACTATAATTAAGCAATTGTTTCTTTTTAATATCTTTTTTAAATCTCCAACCAATGTCAAATGGGCATCAAATATTGCAGATAATGGCCGCAGACAGGGTAATAAAGTGAACATATTACCTGTCTGGCTTCTTTGCTATTGTTTAGTACTCGGTGCAGGGTAATAAAGTTAACATATTACCTGAGGCTGGCTTTTGAATCATTTTGGTTGTATCTTTATAGAAAATAAGTTAACATATTACCTGAGGCTGGCTTTTGAATCATTTTGGTTGTATCTTTATATAAATTTTCTTTTTCTCCTGCGCATCTATGTATGATTCTCTTTCTTCAGGCCGTTGTCTACAAAGTTGGTATAATGGAGAGATAAGTTTTAACATCACCTGCAGAATTGTTTCACTTTGCCTGCATCCCATGATTTGTTCTTGTGGTGTTACGAATTTTTTCCTTAGTCCTCAGAAAGGTAATTTCTTTTGTCCTCTATTTTTATTCTCTTAATCTCAAATTTTATGAACTTACCACTGGGATTTGCCTCACAATTAATACCACCACGGAAACAAACATATTATCAGCACAAATTTGCTAGCTTAGATTAGTCCTAAGAACCTATCTTAATGTAATAAACATGGGAATTACAAGTAGATAAAGATAAATAAATAAATAAATCTCTTGCACTCAGTATTACTTACAGAATTATGGTCATCAGGCTCCTGAGCTAAAACACACAAAACATAGAAAGCAAACACACAAACCTGTCATCTCAATACTATTCAGTTTCTGCGCCTCTCAAAGAAAATGTCATATAATGGATAAGATATTTGATAATTGCACAAGAATCCAAAAATAATTGATATCTGGAACTTAAAATTGCTATAAACTATAAACAAAAATACTAGTAGGAACAAGAAAAGCACAATCATGCATAAAATCAGTCCCTCTAGGGACTACAGAAGGCAGTGCACAAAGGAAATCCTCAGAAAGATATATACAGAAAGATATATACTGCTTTCAGAACTCAAGCAATACATCAATTGAAGAAATAGAATCTCCAAAGCTTCAAAAGAAAACAGATGAAAGTCTTCACATGCTGCAATTAGAACTAACAATCTCAAGAAAGTTCCAACTCACAAAGCTATTCAAATAGCATAGAGAAACTACAAATAATCAGAAGAAACAACCTATAGTGCCATCAGGCCATATAATAAGCAAGTAAGCAACACCATGAAAGAAATAACATAATGTTTAATGTGATCTAATTACTAGAATCAAGAAATGGATAGTCTGTGTATCCAACTACAGGATCTTCAGTGTAGAAGGTATTTCTATTGTACCTGTTGAGAGGGGCATTCAACTCTAATCTTCGGGGAAGGTCGGGATTAGCCAAAAACCAGCGACCATAAGCAACAAGATCCGCATAACCACTGGAGATCACCTTATTGCCTTCTTCTCTATCATAGCCACCAGCAACCATGAACGTCCCTTTAAAAGCTTTCCTCATGGGAAGAAGAGAGTGAGGAGTCTCCACCTTTTCTCCAACTTTAATCATCCTAGGCTCCACCATGTGGCAGTAACAGAGACCAAATTTGTTCAAAGAGTTGGCCATGTGAAGACCGAGGGCTTCTGGGTTTGAGTCTCCAGACTCACTGTAGTTTGCATATGGAGAGAGCCTTAATCCAACCCTATCAGCTCCAATTTCATTGACAACCGCTTCGACTACTTCTAACGCAAAGCGACAACGATTCTGCAGGGTTCCACCATATTTGTCTGTCCGATCATTGACATGGTCCTTTAGGAATTGGTCGATCAAGTACCCATGAGCACCATGGATCTCAACTCCATCAAAGCCTAGAAACCATAGGAAATAGCAGAAGGAACAAAATAAAAATTATTAATTCAACATTTACGCTAATGGCACATTAATGTATAGTTTATTTATTGAAGAACAAGTAATCCATCAAATCTATAAACTAAATACCCCATAAAATTATGTGTTTGATTTGTATTTGCATATGAAAGAGCCTAAGACAATCCAAAAAAAGTAACATTTGCTAAGAGAAAAACATAAGATGAACAAATACTTAACATTTGCGGGTATTGGACATGTGATTGTCATATCTAACGATGCCTGAGCCACCAATTTTCAGCTAGGGAAAGTATCCTCTATACCCCGGCAAAAACCAAAAAGTTGCCAGAGGAAACTGTATTTGTCCTAAAATGATGGTTGGACAAAGGGAGATATTTTTACTTGGAATAATAACCCTATGAATCTATTATATCTCAGGTTGAATTCAGGTCAAATGTGATGTGTGGAAAAGAACAAAAATATGAAGGAAGCAAGGATGGCCAGCCATATCGAGAAGAACTATCTGATACTGACGTCCTGGACATTATCCCTGCTTCTAAATTTGATTTTGGGAAGGAATTGGAATGATATACCAGGCCCCTGCTCAGTTTGACCCTATCCTTTTATTTATTTAATTTTTTCTGCATAGCTTCAATTTCTTGATGATAGAATAGTCATTTTTTAACTAAGAATAGAACCTTAAAGTAGAATTGGAAAACAAAGATATGAACAGAATTCTCAGGTGGCTCATGATTCCCATTTACAACAAGATAGTAGAATTATTCCAGTCATTAAAACAGCAGGTCACATTCTCAGGAGTGACCTTTGTGTTAGAAGCTGATTTAGCTTGGTGAAGAGCTCATGGAACTAGAAACACTATTACTGTTGATCAATGTTGAAAATACACACTACATAACTCGTTATTTTGCTGTATGTAACATAGCAAACCTCAAATACAACATATCATTTTGAAATACTGCACACACTTCATAATGCTATGCTATTACAATATAGCATACGCTATTTCAATATAATGTATGTATTTCACTATAACACACATTATTTCAATACAACATAGCATTTCGAAATAGTGCACATGCTTCTTAATTCTACGATGTTATAATATAGCATATAGATATACTATTTCAATATAACAAGCACTATTTCAATGTAATATTCGCTATTCAATGTAATATTCGCTATTCTAATATAATATCAGAGACTTGAAAGGGTTTTCTTTGTTTACAATTGAAAGTATTTGTTTTTTTAATTGTTTGTTAAGCTTCTTTCATTATCGTGATTGATATTTGGTGACATCATTTTGGTTGTGATTGTCAACTTATGGTTTGTAAAGCATTAAGTAAACATGAAATTATTGGAGAGATAAGTAAATTTTGCGACAATATACTTGAATTTTTCTCATGGTACTTGTTAGTAAACTAGTAGTCTGTACTAAATGTCAGATTTTTTTCAATTAAAAATTAATTTTATATTTTGGAATAATATTCCTATTTATAAAATTATTATGCATAGTTCATATTTAAAAACTAAAAATAGCAAAACATGTAACCGACACTATGCGTTATACTACATGCACTGTAGCTATTGAGAAACCGAGCTTTACGCTATCATTATCTTCAATGTCAGTCTTATCACACCCCGGACCTGCAAGCCCGTTTTTGCGACGTAAGCCTTAAAACCCAATGAGCACAAGATGTTGGTCGATCCAAACCACTACCAAAATGACTAATCACTGCTAGACTTGAACTAGATGACTCGTCTTAAAAACACATTTGTATTTTCTTGAATTCCTAGTGTGGGACTAAATGGGGTATCACAATCGTCCCACCTCAAGTACATGATGCCCTTGTCATGGCGTGACAATAGTCTATTTTAGGATCACCGGCACATAATGTGGACTCTAGAGGTGGCTCCTACAAGTTCTCATGGTGGCTCTCACCGCGCTCACATGATGTAGCACCTAGTCTCGCATAACACTTAGTAATATTTCAATTGGCTAACTGCGCCTAATACCATTTGTCACACCATGAGCCTTCGAGCTTGTTGGCATGTCGTACCCCAAGGACCACGGAGTACAACATATTGTTTGGCTCAAACTATAGTAAAAAATGACTAGTCTTTGTTGAACTTGACTCCCATGACCTATCTTATAGACTCATTTCCAGATTTCATGAATTCCCACGTAGGACTAAATGGGATATCACAGTTATTGACTTTCCACGTAGAAAATTGAAGGCCAACTCAAACTAGGGGGTGTGCAGAAAGACTCTTACCTGCTTCAATGGCATTTCTTGCAGCAACTCTAAAATCATCAACTATCTGAGGTATCTCTTTTGTTGTTAAACGATGTGGAGGCGAGAACAGTGCAACATCCACACCATTGGATCTCATCTGAGGTGCCAGAGGCTTATCCGTACTTGAGATTGGAGCTTGGACATTTGGCTGAAATTCTACATGAAACAATAAAACTTGTCAAAGAGCTTTAACTCATGCATTGACCTGAAGAATATCTTGGTTGTGTAAAATTCTTCCACATGGATTTGCATATTTCCCAGTTACTTTCCATGTTTGACTAAATGCAAGAGACATACTTCAACATTGCAATGCATCGTTATCAACTACTAGCAGTTTTCACATTACATTACTATATACAGATATCCAAGAACGTGATTTATCCTTGTCCCATGAAATAACTTAGTTCTAATGAATCCAACAAATTATAAATGACGATGTTACACAGTTCGAAGAGAAGTTACCACAATTAGAAACTCTTCCCGCATGCCAAATCTGGCAAAAGAAAATGCCCCCCTTCTCATGAACTGCGTCCACAATAGGTTTCCACGCTTCCACTTGCTCTTTTGTCCAAACACCAGGGGTATTGGGGTACCTGTTAGTCACAACAAATTCGCAAGTTAACTCAATACTGTAGCGATTGGCAACTGGTTCAATAATTTTGTTAACTAGAAAGTATGAGATGTTCAGTGAATTAAAAGATGGTTTTTTATGATATTGGTCCCCCATAAGATACATAATTTGAAACAAGTCAATCATATGTTGATATTTTCATATAAGTCCCTCAAGTCTTTTCGTTGTACTAAATAGGTCCTCTTCTTAAGCTCTGTGGTTTTAAATTTAATCTATAGTGACCCAACAGCCGTTTGTTATTCCTAATGTGCCCTTGGTTGCTGTCGTTATGGGCCACTGCCGCCCACAGACAGCCACCGCCGCCTGCCCCACTGTCACTTTCAGTCAGTGTCGCGACGTCCGCTGCTGCTCATGTTAGAGAGGGAGAACTTGATCAGGATTATTGGTTTGTTAGCTAGACCCAAGTTAGAGTTTAACATAAAATACTAATTTCAACCTATTTGCTCTAACTTGAAGGATTTCGGGAATTTATATTGTAATATCAGACCTGCTTCAAATTACCTATCTTCTGGAGACCGATATCTCAAAAAAAGGGAAACAATTCAGTGTTTTAGTGTTTCACAAAACATACCCGTGAGCAGTGTTTGAAATCCCAGTGGCTTCGGCTATCAAAAGTCCACCTTCAGAGGCTCTCTGGGAGTGATATAAGATGGCATGTGGTTGTGGGATGTTGTCAAATGACCTCTGCCGTGTCAGTGGCGCATGAACTACCCTGTAGCATTGAGTGCCAAACCATCTTAGATCCGAGAACATCAACAACATGGCATCATTCTTTTGTTATGAGAGTTGCAATGAGTTTTTTACGCTGATACTCGGGTTGTCAGGTAGTCTTCTTGTTTGATGCCTTCCTTTATTTGTATCGAAGTCGAAATTTAAAAGTAAACACAAATCTCATATGGAAAAACATGAATCCAGCCATTAAGAACGGCTATTTCCAACTTCATTTTGGCATTTCATCAGTCATCTTAAAAGCACGGATGGGTTTTAACATAAAATCTGAAAAGAAACAGAAATCAATGCTACCCTAAGAAATTTGTATCAATGCTACCAATTGGGTTTTTTGTTTCACGGCTCAACTGATCAATTCCGTCTGCATTTACTCAGTTCATTAAATAAAATGGTGTCTACGAGATTCCTACAAAAACTGCAACAATATGGCAACTTTCGAATCATAAGAGTAGATTTATTACCTGTGAGAGAGTTGGAATCTGCCCATTTTGTAGGGAGTCATGAGAGGATTTGGTTCCATTTTTTTTCTCGATTAATTTACAGAAAAAGAGGAAAAATTGGAAAGAGAAGAGTTTACAGTTTAGCTTGAGCACAGCATTGACCTCTGTTTTTTTTTTTTGGAGGGGTGAGATAGGATCCAATCTAATGTGTGAGGATTAGCTCCCCTAAACTGGGATAATTACTGGGGTATTATTCTTAGGGCATGTTTGTTTGCACGGAAGTAATTGTGAAGTAGCTGAAGTAAAAGAAGTAAATGCTATTTATGCTACTTCCAAGCAAAAAAGTGTGTTTGGTTCTCTGAAAAACCTACTTTCAATACTTCCCTAAATGCTTATGTGGCGTCTACGTGTCATCCTTACTTTCAAAATATTTTTCCAATCCTCAATACTCAGAAGTAGCTCGGAAGTAGTTGAAATGCATATTAATTATGACATAAATAATTTTTTTTATTAATATTTCCTTTATTAGTTACTTCTAACAACTTTTCATTGATAAAATTACTTCCTAATAATATTTCCAAATGTTATCCAAACAAAAAATGTAAATGAAGAGGAAGAAGTTCTACTTCCATTACTTCTAAAAATATATGAAACAAACAAAAAAAATGTTATTTCCACTACTTCCTACTTCATAGCTTTGAAAGTTACTTCTATAACCTACTTCTTACTTCTAATACTTCCATTATCCAAACGGGCCCTTAGTGGGATAATAATGAGGGATATTTTTGTGAAAGTGGGGTATCTTTGATAGGATAATATGATAAATATATATTTATTATTTTTTTCATGCTCACACGATGCCCTAATTTATATATTTTCATAGCTTATTTCCGTTAGTGAATAATTTTCCAGTATAATTATAATCGATCTTGAAAATGACTATTATTATAAGAATGCTGAATTTTTCACTTACTTCTTAGACAACGAAGGGAGAAGGAAAAGAAGGATAATTTTTTTGGTTTATTTATTATCATATTATCAACTTGGTATTAGTAATTAAATCTAAATTTCACAAAACCTTGGATAACTTTGGGATGAATTGCACAAAACTCCGATGGATATTGAAAATTAGAGAAAATCTTTCTAAACTAGTCTCATTTTGCTATCATGGCTAACACCGTTAAGTTTTGATGGCTTATGCGCACTAACTAGATGAAAACAGACAATTTTGCTCTTTTACCCAAATAAAAATTTCTCAAAGCCATTTTAGAGGGTATTGTTGTCATTTTGGCTAACCATTAGCATGGCTCGCGGAGAACTTTTTCGTGGTTCAGATGAATTTTGTGAAACTTCCCAAAGTACAGGGGGCTTGTGTGCAACTCACCCAAAATCATGGGGCTTGTGTAAAATTTACCCTCGATGTACTCTATTCTGAACAACCATCTTGCGGAATCTTGAACATTTTTCTCTGGTTAATCAAAGGTAGTGTGTTTGAAAAAAAAAGAGTAGGCCCCACCATCACTGAAAGTAGCAGAAAGGTTTGAATTGAGGAAAAGCGCACAGTAAAAAGTTATTATAAAATTAGGAATAGTATTTTTCTAGCCGCTATAAATATTATGCCCAAAACTCTTCATGAAAAATTCATCCCAAAAACAATTCCACATATAGAAAAGTGTGAGAAAAAAATAGAGAGTTTCTCCTTGTAAAAGAGAGATTGTAACTCTAAAGTTTTTTCTCATAGTGGATTCTTCTATCACTACCCATGTTTTTTACCCCAAATTCATTTAGGGGGCTTTCCACGTAAATCTGTGTGTTCTTTTTATCTCTACTATTTGCTGAGACTTTGCTCTATTAGGCCCCGGGTTTGTCCCAACAAGTGATATCAGAGTATGGTTTAGAGTGCATGTATCTACTTATCGTATGCTCTGTGGCTGCCACCAAAGTAGGATCCTCCACATCAGAAAATAAGTTAGATTATCATTTACTCGAAAGTGACGGACACTATTCATGAGTACGGTATTGTTCATAAATATGATACTATTCACAAGTACAGTGCTATTCACGGATACAATTACTGTTCGCAAATATAATTATTGTTTACGTGAAATAGTCAGAAGTTACTGTTCGTGGTAGAAGTAATGGCGGCGAAGTTCGAGATCGAGAAATTCAACGGAAGTAATTTCTCACTGTGGAAGTTGAAGATAAATGCTATCTTGAGAAAAGATAATTACCTAGCGGCCATCGATGCAAAGCCAGATAACATCATAGATGATAAAAAGTGGAACGAGATGGACGGAAATGCTATTGCAAATCTCCATCTGGCATTAGAAGATGACGTGCTGTCAAGCATAGACGAGAAGAAGACAGCAAAGGAGATCTGAGACACTCTAACAAAACTATATGAGGCAAAATCCCTACACAATAAAATCTTCTTAAAATGAGACTTTACACTCCGAGGATGGCGGAATTTATATCGATGACCGACCACATCAACACCCTAAACACACTGTTCTCCTAACTCACAACGTTGGGGCATACAATCGGTGTGAATGAACGTGCAAAAGTTCTACTTCAGAGTCTACCTGACTTTTATGATCAACTCATCATCAACCTAACAAACAACATCCTCATGGACAATCTAGTCTTTGACAACGTTGCTGCCGTTGTTTTGGAAGAAGAAAACCGGCGCAAGAACAAGGAAGATTGACAGACTAGTTCGCAACAAGTGAAGGCCTTATCGGTAACGAGAGAAAAATCAACGGAACGTGGCTCTAGTGGGAATCATATTTATGGTAGATTAAAATTGAAAAGTAAGAAGAATATCAAATGCTACAAGTGTGGCAAAAGGGGGCACGTAAAATTGGAGTGTTGGCACAATAAGAAGAGTGGTGATAAAAAGTCTTTAGAGCCATCAACATCTCAAGGATGCATTGTCAACACGTCAGATGATGGTGAAATTTTATACAACAAAGCAACCACTATTAATGAAGGCAGAAAGAGGTTTGCTGATGGAGGTATTCAAAAATGCCTAAATTCAAAATATGAGGAGGGTCGTCAAGAAAACGGACCTCGTCTCAATCCAAGACGAGGCTCGTTGCTCAGCAAAGATCCACTTCCCAAACGGAACTCGCCATGCAGCAAAGCTCAACAACAAAAGTGAAGCTTGTCATTGGAAACGAGGTTCGACATTCATCTTTGGAAGATGAGGTTCGTCAGTGAAGACAAAGCTCATCGTCAGACTTGAAGCTCGTTAGTGAAGACGAAGTTCGTCTAAGGGAAATCCACCAGATTTGCTACGCAGTTGAACTCATCTATCGAAGACGAAGTTCGTTAGTGAAGACGAAGTTCGTCAGACGAAGTCAGTGAAGACAAAATTCGTCAGAAGAAGCTCGCTTACTGCAAAGTTTGCATTATAAGACGAATCTCGCTGCGTATCGAGGCTCGTCCAATTTGACGAACTCCGTGTCAATCAAAGACGAGACTCGTCGTCCACATGAGATTTAGTTGTAATCGCTCCGAAGACTTAGCCACATGGGCTAATCTTCAGGAGCACGTTACAACGCATGCTGAATATGGACTAATTATTTGTGATACAGGCTCATGCATGCTACTGTTTCTCACTATGGACCTCTTTTTTTTTTGGTCAATGAAAAATTTGTATTCATTTACCAAGTGAGAATTTATATACATCAGACAAAGTCAGTTAGACTGAAACTCAAAAAAATGCAATGTGCGCATTTATAAAACATGCACACATATACATGCACCTGAGTTATAATACTCTGATTCTATCTTTTATATGAGCTGGGTAATCTTCATTCATGATCTTTGCAAGGATTGAGAACTTGATTGCACTGAACAAATCTTCAACCTGTTTATATTTTCTTTGAAAAATCCTCAGGTTCCTTTCTTGCCAGATAAAATACACTAAAGCAGCAAATATCATCCGCTTCAAGTTTTCCCAGAAACTCCTTCTCTTAAGCTTAGAGCTATACCAGTCGATAATAATGTCCCAATCACATGACTTCCATTTGAAGTTCAACCATTCCATTGCCAAATTCCAAACAGCAGCTGAGAATTGGCATCCAAAAAATAGGTGACGTCCAGTTTCCTGATGACCTGAACACAGCACGCATTGGTTTGTGTTGAGGATCTTCATCCGACATAATCTATCTTGGGTTAATAATCTTGAATGAGCAGCTAGCCATAAGATGAATGAATTTTTGGATAATGAATAGCATTCCAAACAGTACTGGCCCATTTAACTTGATGAGCAGATTGAGTAAGAAACCTGTAAACAGAGGATACTTTTAATTTTCCACCAGCACAGATTTTACCAGTTATATTTAGCAAGTTATTGATATCCCCAAATCTTGTAATCAGCACATTCCTAGCTTTTAAAAGCTGTCTCCACATCCAAGAGGCATTTTGCTTGATTTTAATCTGCCAGATATTGTTTGACTATAAATAGTTCTCATGAACCCATTTAATCCATAAGAGGTCCTTCTTAAGATGGATCATCCACAGCAATCTAAGAGCAGCTGCATAATTCCATATTCTAGCTGAGAACACACCCAATCCTCCAAACTTTTCCTCTTGACAAATCTTTGTCCAGGAGACCAAAGGAATTTTATGATTCCAGAGGAAGTCTGAACACATCTTATCAATTTTGCTTAGGATTTTACAAGGTAAGATGTAATTATTTGTCCAGTAGATGTGAATACCCAAAATGACAGATTGAAGCCTTCCAGCATATGATAAAGTCCTCTTCTTTTGCCAGTTTTGAAATTGCTCAGAGATTTTCTTGATTAGGGGAGAACAGTCCATCCAAGATAACCTTTTTGTTATGAGAGGCATACCCAGATACCTTACAGGCAATACACCTTCAGAAAAGCTTAGG
Source organism: Asparagus officinalis (assembly GCF_001876935.1). Taxonomy (NCBI): domain Eukaryota; kingdom Viridiplantae; phylum Streptophyta; class Magnoliopsida; order Asparagales; family Asparagaceae; genus Asparagus; species Asparagus officinalis. Next base: position 6,749,508 of record NC_033802.1, read on the forward strand.
TATGAGCAGATTTGATGCTTCAAACTTTCACCAATACCACTCATGTATATAGAGCATTTATTGGGATTAGATTCCAGTCCTGATACTCTACTGAAATCTTGGTCCTGTACTACATAAACCATCACATTAGTGAAGATATGACATTCATTAATTCTTTCATTTAGCACCCTGTAGAGATTATGCTACTATATAAACCTCTTGGTCCTCTACTATATAAACGTACGTACTTTGTGGGTCACAATCCCTCTTTTTACTTGTTCTCCCTTTCTCTTTCATTTGAGAGGATGGCTCTCTTGGTTTCGTTTGGTTGTCTAGGTTCTCTAGTTTATTATCTGATGATGAAGTCTTTATTATTAGATTGTGTAGCCTCTTCATTCTGTTTTTGTTATTTGCTTTTGGTGTGTGGGATGGGATAAAAAAATATCATTACGAGCTTCATAGAAAGTAGCGCTCTGCACCCTTTCTATGAGCTTGTGGAACATCCATATTGATTTTCCGAAGTTTTCTTTAGATATTTTACTTCTTTAGGAGGTAAATTTAGCGAGCAAGTATTGTTTTAAGAAAATTGAATATCACTTCTCGCCAAAGTTTTTTTTTCCATTTGCTATGTTTGTAGTATTTTCATTATTTTTTCCCCGTCAAGCGCCCTTTTTTTTAATAAAGAAAGAGTGCCAAATAATAGGGTCTCCAATTCTTAATATAGAGAATGGAGGACTTTCATGTTTAGTTGTATAAGGGGTGTTTGGCTCACTCATTTTATGGAAAAAGAATAGGATTTGGAGTTGACAGGGGTAAAATCGTAAATAAAGGATTCTTTATCAATCCCAATCTTAAGTTTCATTCTCAACAAATTTATAGATTTCAAAATCTATAAAGATGAAAAATTATGGTGATTTTATCGAAACCCAAATCCTAATGATTTGGGAGGATTTGGGGTAAAAAGCTGACACACCTGTAATATTCGCCCTCTTTTTTTTCGGATTCCGTTTCTTCACAAACCCTATATTATTATGAGACCGAATCCTATTCTCATTCCAAAATAAACTAAAGATTATGAATTAGAGGGTTTCTATAAAGTTGGATTCCATATTTTCATGTTATGAAACAAACATAGAAAGAAAAAAAGGATTCCATGAATATATAAACTTGTCTTAAAATTTTTTATGGAATAGATAGGAATCCGGGGAATCCATAAAAAACCGGATTTCTAATCCTATTCTTGCCCACTAGCGAACCAAACACCCCCTAAGCTTCTAGTCCTTGTCTAGAAAGTGAGGAGAAAAAGCAGATCCAGAGTAATCGAGATTATCAGCTGTTATTAAGGTAAACTCTGAAGTTTGATTTGCAATGTTAAATTTTTTATTTTACATGCATTATTGATCTTTATCATGGTTTTTGTAGGAATTTAGGTCAATGCCGCATCAAGTTTTCCAGATTATAGTACCAGAGACAAGGCAATGAAGGTAAATAATAATAATTATTATTATTTTTAGTACTCAGTTTCAGCTTAAGGCTTTGCTACATGTATCTGAGACTGACTTTTGAGTCATTTTATGTTGATTATATCTTTAAATCAATTTATCTTTTTCTCCTACTGTATTATTTTCTTTTGCTTCAGACTGTTGTTTACAAAAGTGGGCTTAATAGTGGGAGAAATAAAAATTTTCACATCACAGTAAATTTTGTTAGGACTTTCTCGCGCACCTTAATGAAATCATAGAGTAGGAAGAAATTTTTGCAATCCTATCATGACGGGAGTTATAGCAAACTTATTCCTCATTTAAATTGTCTGTGGGGGTGTTCCGTTGTATCCATGATATACCGGTTCTGCAGTTTATTGGAATTTCTTGCTTCATAGCATCTCAGTATCATATGGTATGCATACCACACATGGTCTTGCAGAAGATGATAATGTTTGATATTATTCACTAGTTGATTGGATCTGTGAAACGTTCATCAACCAAAAACACACAACCAAGGTTGCTATTTATGTGAACCTTACCCCTACAGGCGAGTGTTGGAATTAGCAAACCATTATCTTAGTCACACTATCAAACACCCAAATGCCACACATGAAATAAGTAAGCCACAACTTGGAAAATCATAGGTTTTTCATCCCTTCAGCATTCAACATAACTAGACACGATCTTTCTTACATAGTCCGACAATACAAAAGAGTTCTACCATAAAATCTACAGAAGAAGGTCACGGATTCACCACAAGCCTTCATTTAAAAGATAACATGCCACAGATACAATATAACTAGACTGTTCAACAAGCCAAAAATAAGATATCAACATGAACCTACTAAAAAAAACCATAACTCAAAATCCCTTTTATCGTCCTTCATAGTCTCCTCCTTTTTGTTTCCCCTCGGTCCCAACTACATGTCTCACAACTTTTGCCTGGGTCCTCAACTGCACAATCTGAGTCACTTGGTCCATGCTGCAAAATATGATTTAACATGCATCAATAAGATTGTAGAAATAGAAATTAAGCATTTAAACTATCACATATTCACCACAATTCAAACATCGCTTAACTTAAAGAAACATCGGTTACAACTCAAGTAAGGGTCCATAACTAGTGTTTTTCCATCCTATAAGAGCTTTTACTGCTCAAATATATATTGGAAAAAGAATTAACATTTTGAAACGAAAACTATTTGACTTTTCCTCGGCTAAAAAATTCAAATTAAATTAAACCTTTGACTAACATAACAAGCCTTGGCATAACAAATCTCAGCAATAGCATTTTGTTCAGAACTCTGCAGTCAGAAAAATGACAACAAAAATTAAATGCACAGTCAATCTTCATAAGCACATCTCCATAACAAACCTACCCAAATAAATCAGTCAAAAAAAGGAAAACAAATTGTCGTAAGAAACCTTTAAAAAACGAATTCATCAGAGAAAAAGCCAACGTTATTGAGTCAAAGGCAGAATGTCTAATGCAATAACAACACAAATAGACCAGATTTAACAAAAATAAATAGGTAACCTTTCAGGGATAGATACTAGAGAGAAAGAGAATCGAGTGGCTGGATTTTCGAAGATTGTGGCCTCGTCGAAGTTCGGTCACCTCACCAGTGCCTTTGAAGTTTGTTGTCGTCAGCATTGTCTCTTGAGGCCGTTAGGATCCTAGGAGGTTGTGGCCAAGACTAAGGGTGAGCAAAGTTTGGCTTACATCGAATAAACAAACGGACCGAACTTATTTGCACCAGATAAAATACTTCAAACTAAAATCCATGTCTATTCCTGTTGATCGGGAAAAAAAATCCACCCCTATTCCTAATGCTTATGTAGATGTTATTACGGTAGTTTATCTCATAAATAAATTGAGGTCATCTTTTTTATCAAAGATTCAACATGAATTAGGCTTGGTGACTTTAGTTCATAACTTGTGCAACTTTTTGAAGTGGTTAGGCTTGGAGGAACCAAGTGTAAACCATTACATGAATTAGCAATTGAACGCAATAGTAAAAAGTTCAAGTCTAAGAGTCCTGGTAAACACTTTAACCATTGTATTCACTTCGGACTACATTCCCAAAATTAAGCAATACAAATAGAACCTTCCAATATAAATAACACTTCACGTCATCGATATTTATATTGATTTTAGTCCAAAACCAGATGAACCAAACCGAATTAACCAAAAGTATTTAGGTCAGATCGGTTCACTTCGAATCATAATCAGTTCGCTTTCGTTTTGTCAAAATTTTGTACAAAGGGATCGGTTTGATCATACCTCTGTGGACGCTGGCGGATTAATAATAGCCGGTTTGTTTTTCTTCCTAAAGATATGGAGCTCGTCTTTCTGCTTTCCGCAACGAGCCATCACCAAGGCTTCGTATTCATCGACGTAGCCGGTGATGACATCTTCGGCCTGTAAAGTTATGTAATAGTTGACGGGGCAAGCAACCTGCAAATTACACTTGATGACCTCCTTGAGACGGAGTTGATTGCCACCCTGTGAGAATAGTAATAAGTTTGCGCAAATTACACTTGATGACCTCCTTGAGACGGAGTTGATTGCCACCCTGTGAGAATAGTAATAAGTTTGTAATGACGATGTTCTAAAGCGGAGGAGGAACGGAGTTGATTGCCACCCTGTGAGAATAGTAATAAGTTTGTAATGACGATGTTCTAAAGCGGAGGAGGAGGAGGAGGAAGAAGAATGCAAGAAGCAGACCTCTGTCTTTCTCTTCTCGTTTTGTTCTTTGATGGCGAAGTCGGCGTGTTCACGAATATCCTCAGCGGGCCAACGCCTGCCAGCCGGTCGGATGAGACTGAAAGAAAATACTTTGGGTAACCGAGGAACATCAAATCCCTAGTTAGAGGGGAAAGAAATGATTGAGAAAGATGAAGAATAATAAATTAAAATAATTAAAACACAAATAATTAATGAATTATTTTTAGGGTTAGCGGCCGGGGGGCTTTACATCGCTGAGACGAATAGCTTCCTTGTATATGGCCCGCTCTTGGTCGGTCATCCTGTGGAGACCATTCCCGTAATAATCGTCAACATCTTCCTCCGACTCATCTGACCGACCGTCGACCCCGAAAAAACAGTCATCATCTTCCTCCGACTCATCTGACGTCGACTCCTCTGACGTCGACTCCTGATCTGACGTCAACTTCGGCTTCTTCGCCGGAGACTCGGGCACTTCATCCGTCGCCCCCGCCGTCGACATCCTCTAACCAAACCCTAACCAAACCCTAACAACCCCAATTCGATCTCTCCCTCTCCTACGAATCCTATCACAGCCGCTGCTATGCTTTTATAAACAAGCAATCCTGTGTTTTGGGCAGCGTTTACACATTGGCCCCCCGCAGTTGCGAAAATTACATAACCAACCTCTAAACGCCCAACCCTCAGCGCCTATCCGAGTCATTTGGGGACCAGCTCTGACCCTTATTAGGATTTGAGAGATTATTGAGCAATTTTAGAGATTTAATATCTTAAAAAAACTTTATTTGAGATACAGAAGAATAGGCTATTCTTCGCATAGATTATTTGCATTGTCTCTACTATCACCAACCAGGGAGAAAATATAGAGTGGGCGTGCAGTAATAATTCCATATTGATCTGAATCAATCCATATGCTCCCATTTTTAATAAGATTCTAGCTAGAAGCATACATGTACTGTAATGTGCTTCTCCATGGGTATCTGGTAGCCATGTATGTAGGGGTATAATCGGCAATTTGACAGCATAAGCAATAAGGAAGCCCAAATAGAATATTATTTCTAATGCCACAGGATATGACTGATGAGCTAATCTTTCAAAATCCAATGTTGGTTCATTGGAACCATATAAACCCATACCTAGAACCCCTATTAAGAGAAAAATGGAACCCCCCGCAGTGTACCCCCCCCCCCCCCTGATAAAAGTAAGTAAACACTCCCACATAAGGAAAAGAAGTAAAAGATCTCGAGAAGAAAATAATCCTATTTGACCACTGTACATTGCTAAGGAAATAGAATAATCATGAATTTCGAGTAACATGTCAAGCTGCTAAAGTAGCTAAAGTAGTGATAAATCCTATCAATAAAATGGATCCCATGGAAAGTCCATCGATCCCCCGTCTCCAATGAAAATCAAAAATATTTATCCATTTAAAATCCTCCTCCAATTGAATTAATGGATCGTCCAATTGGAAATGATAACAGAACACATAGGTTGTTAGAAGGAGTTCTAATAAGCATATACATATAGTATACCACCTAAATACCTTATTCCCCTTATGAGGGAGAAAGAAAATTGAAGAACCTGCGAATATTGGCAAAACTACAAGTAGCGTTAACCAAGGGAAATAACTCGTGATAAAGACAAGATGCGTTTTGACTAAAAAACTCGTGCTCGGAATAATATATTTTATCGAGTACGGGCTTTTGTCGGTAAAAAGGAAGTAAATGATTCAAGTGAAGTTTTTTATAATGTATTAATAAGATAGACCCATGCTGCGGGTTGTTTCATGCCATAAATAAACACAGACACTTAAAAAATAAATGATAAGTAAGTTTGACAGTCATTTAAGGCTAAAGTTTTGATGATTTATTATTTGGAGGATATTAGAGACATCTACATTTGGGCAGAGCCATGTTTGCCACAGACCACCTACAACATTATCAACACTTCCTGTAAATCCAAAAACTGAGACTAAACATGAGAACAAAGTATATGATGTGTTCTCTTAATCTTTTTCTTGTGGAGTATATCTAAATTCAACGTCTGATAAAGGAAAACATCGTATTTGTCTCATATTTAATCCAATATTTTTGGATGCCAAAATAATTTAATTACATTATTGTTGTTGACTTCATCATTAACTATTTACCAAAATCACAAGCGAACCATTTAGCTAAATTCACTATAAAGTTCATTGAAAACAAAACTGCCAGTTGTACACAAAGATGTTAAAAATGCCCACCACAAGAGATTTCTATTGTTCGAGCCAAATTCACTGTGAAATTCACCAGGTACTTCTTTTAAAAAGGAGAAATGCTTGCTGCTATGGATAAAATCTATCTTAATTCCTATCATCACAATGCCAAACACCAAAAGTCACTGATATACAAGTTATAGATAATTTCTTTAATGGTCTGTTTAGGAGATCACTAAGAGAAGTAAGCGAAACAGCATTATCTTCATCGGAGAGGTTAAGTACCATCCTTGCTGCTTATGGAGCCCTGAAAATTGATAATATGAATTTGATTAGAAGGGTGAGAAAAAAATGCTTTCTTCAATCGATTGTGCTTACTAATATTAGGAAGTAAGCAAGGCAAAGATAAATGTGGTATTTTTTTTCATAATACATGCAATTGTTTGTTTGCATCTAGCATTTTGCAGCAAGTGGTGTTTCCGTCGAAAGTCACCTTAGTCATTGATTTCATTAAACTTTAAGCGTTACAAATGAATTCAAATTTGTTCGATTCAGCGACTTCAAGCCAAATACCCCTTGGTGAGCGTAGGAAGCTCTTGCCAATTTCCTGCGCAACCGGATCTTGATTCGAGGTCGTCCACGGCATTAACCCCGGCACGCGCCCCCGAAGAACGCCACGCAAGCAAGAGCGATAAACGGATCTTTGCGTGTTATTATCAAGAAAGTTGTAATCTTTTTGTTCTTTTGTTA
>NC_033802.1:6757642-6779992 GCF_001876935.1 Asparagus officinalis
ACGACGGCGAGACTGCAGCGAGAAAACGTGAGAGAAAGAGAGAGGGGGAGAGCGACGACACTAGACTAGAAATAGAGAGGAGATAGTCAGAGAGAGAGAGAGGGAGCCCGAAGAGAAGACGTGAAGACGTGAGACAAAGAGAGAGATGGAGCCCGATGAGAATACGTGAAGACGTGAGAATGAGAGAGAGCAGGAACGATGACACTACACTGAAAATAGAGAGGACAGAGAGTCTAAGAGAGAGAGGGAGCCTGGTGAGAAGACGTGAGAGAGAGAAAGCAGGAACGATGGTGAGACTGTGGCGAAAAGACGTGAGAGAGAGATAGACAGAGCAAAAACGATGGTGAGACTGTGATGAGAATGACGACCAGACTGCTGCGAGAAGACGTGAGAGAGAGAGAGAGAGAGAGAGAGAGAGAGAGACAGAGCAGAAACGACGGCGAGACTGCGACGAGATGACTTGAGAGAGAGAGAGTGTGGGGGGAGCGATGACACTAGACTGGAAATAGAGAGGAGAGAGAGTCTGAGAGAGAGAGAGATATAGAGCCTGGTGAGAAGACATGAAGACGTGAGAGAGAGAGAGGGGGAGCAAGAACGACGGTGAGACTGTGGCAATAAGAAGTGAGAGAGGGGAGGAGAGCGATGGTACTAGACTAGAAATAGAAAGGAGAGAGAGTCCGAGAGAGAGGGGGGAGGGAGCCCGGTGAGAAGACGTGAGGACGTGAGAGAGAGAACAGAAACGATTGCGAGACTGCAGCGAGAAAACATGATAGAAGGAGGAGAGGGAGCCCGGTGAGACTACGGTGAGACTGCGGCGAGAAGACATGGGAGAGAGAGAGAGGGGAGAGTGACGACACTAGACTGGAAATATAGAGAAGGGAGAGTCTGAGAGAGAGATGGAGCTCGGTGAGAAGACGTAAAGACGTGAGAGAGAGAGAGAGAAAAACGACGTGAGACAGCAGTGAGAAGACGTGAGAGAGAGAGAGAGAGAGAGAGAGAGAGAGAGAGAGCAGGAGGAGGGCGACGGCACTAGATTGGAAATAGAGAGGAGAGAGTCATAACAGTTTTGATTATTTCATTCAAATTCACTTGTATTTTAATCTTCACAGTTTTGATTAGAAATAGACAAAAATTAAATTTTACTATTTTTAAATTGTTAACTAAGAACAAACATGTTTAGATAATGATAAAATAAGAACAACTTAGGAAAAGCAAGATCAAACAATTTTAAATAAATTAATAAATATAGTTACCAGGTAGGAGACATTAATGCTGTAGTTTTCTATGTAGCAAAAAGCTTAATCAACTTTTCTTAATAAAATAAAGCATTTGCCTATTTCAAGGAGTCCCTTATGAAGGGGGGAAAAGATCTCGTCCTTTTCTGCTGCCCATTGATGCCGGTTTTAAGGAATGAGCAGTCTAACAATTATTATAATCATGTGTTTAGGAATTGATATTGTATTATAGTGATGGGAAGGAGGGGACAAGAGACGAGATTGTCAGCTAGAATTTATTTTTGTCGCATCCCACAATAGACGACATTAAAAGGGTGTTTGTTTCAAATCCTAAAATTTATGGATATGGATTTCACCATAGAATTTGAAATCCATAAATTTTTTGTGGGTTTTGGGATCTGTAAAATTTTGTTTGTTTTATCAATATTTTAGGATTTGGAATACTATAATTTGTAATATTTTGTTTGTTTCATTAATATTTTGGGATTTGGAATACTATAATTTGTAATTTATACGTATAATTTATTTTATGATATTTGTTATATATTATTATGCAATATCACATACTACATTATATAATAGTATAAAATATATATTATAATATTATATAATATTTTAATAACATATATTATTATATAATATATTATATTAATTATAATAGATATTTTTTATCCATTATATTATAGTGTATTATATTAAACCAATATAATAATATTAAACTAATATAACAATATTATATATATATTATGATATAATATAATATAATACTATAGTTTGAAATAATATAATATATTATACTATAACATGATACCTTTTAATATATATCATAGTGTATATCATGTAATATAGTATAGAATTTATAGATATATATATTATTATATATGATATGATATATAATATATGATAATATAAAAATAATATAGAATATATATAGTATATGATATAAAATGCTAACGTTAATTTACTAGCAGGCATGAACCAGTGATTCCTATGTATAATATATAATATTATATATATTATATTTATTACAGCATGAACGTGAAATTCTATGTATTTATATAATAATAAAAGTTAATAAAATAAAAAAAAAAAATAAAAAACTAAAATAATAATAGTAGTATAGTATATATAGTATATATAATTATTTTAACAATATAATATATATATATATAAATATAATATATATAGATAATATATGATATTAAATATATATATATATATGTTATATATAATATATAATATGATATAATATTAATAATTGATAATATAATATATTGATAATATATATTAGTATTATAATAGTAATATTTTATATAATATAAATATATTATATTAACATGATAATATAATAAGTAGAAAATGCTACAAGTAATCATACCGTCGACATATTACTATAGGCAAGAATATAGATGATTTCTTGTATATAAGTGATACAAATATAATATATATTATAAGATATTATTATATAAATATTAGTTATATGATATATAATAGTATTATTATAAATATTATGATAAATATAATTAATATATGTGTATATTATATAACCATATATATAATTATATCTATATTTTTATTATATTATAAAATATACCAATTTATATATATAATATTAATATTATATATATTAATATTTATTTAATATATACATTATATTATTCATAGTTGATATTATGAATAGTATATATAGTATAGATATTGAATTATATATATTATATATATTATATATGAATAGTATAATATAATATTTATTTAATATTAATATTATATTATATATAATAATAATATATTAATAATAAGTGCTATAGGAAGATTACTGGTGAGCATTACACAGCATGGAGAAGTGATTCTTGGGTCCTCCTATGAGGAATAGATGTATTATATTAAATATTATATTATTATAATATTATATATAATATATTAATCTTATATTATATTAATTATTGTATAGTATAGTATGCTAATATAATATAATATAATAGGTTTTTTATAATTTGGGGGGTTCAATATCCAACCTAAATCCTCTCTCAATGTTAGGATTTCACAAATTCTAAAATATAATAGTTTTTTATAATTTGGGGATTCAATATCCCAAAATTGGTTTTGAAACAAATATGGTTTATGGAATTCTAAAACCCAAAAAACTTATAATCCACCTTATATCCCAAAAAAAAGTTGAAACAAAAGAGAGGATCTCACAAATCCTAAAAATATATTATTTTTTTATAATTTAGGGATTCAATATCCCAAAATTAATTTTGAAACAAACAAAGTTTATAGAATACCAAAACTCAAAAAAAAAAAAAACACTTTTTACATCCCAAAACTTGAAATCCACCCTATATCCCAAAAAAAAAAACGAAACAAACACCCCTTAGACATCAGATGAATTTCACAATAACCCTTTAACTTTGGATATTTTACAAATAATCTCCTCACTTTTTAAAATTTCATAAATTCCGCCTTTTCTCCTTAAGTATTGGAGTTCTTGGAAAACCCTCTTTAGCTTTCAACATTTTCCGGACACCTCTCTAAAATCATGAATCACAGATGTTACCATAAAGAATATTTTCCAGCGCAATTTTCATCGCTCACGAGGAAAATGCGCTTAACGCTGTTAATTAAAGAGTTTTCTAAGAACCCAAAAACTAATTAGGAGAGGTTTTATGACACTTTTTTAAGTTTAAGGGGTTTATTTGAGAAACATCCAAGCTTAATTACAGCGAGGTCTCTGAAATATACCCTTAAAGATATATACCTAAGTAATGCTAATTTTAAGATTATTACACTTTATGACACGAACATTAATCTAAAAGTTGACATACATGCGTTTGATGCATATGTTTGATTGAAGTAACAGATCATCTTCACAGATTTTGTCTCTTAACATTCTTAATAGGTTTCCGGCTCTAATACTGCAATACCAGTGATAGTAGTTTCAACTCAAGGATGAGTAGTTGATACTGTTAAAATTATTTCTTCTCCCATATTTCTTCCCCCTTTGTAATGAAGAAAACAACAGAAATGAATAAGGGTTTTCTTTATATATATACACACCTAAATCATTGGTAATTGTAATTCTATGAATGTGAAAAAATTTCCTCTGATAGTTAAACTCTATCTAGAATTCGTTTGCGCAATATATATTTACAAGATTACCATTGTATATTAAGTTATTCATGAGCCTTCACATATTGATGTAGGAATTTACCATTTTCCATATACAAATATCCAGTTACTCTAAAGAGCATGAATAGAACAAACACTGTTATTGAAAGCCATTTAAAGCCTTACAACTTGGAGCCCAAGACATTGAAAGTTAGATAAACCTCTTTAATTAGATATTGAAACGTGGATATATCGTTCATTAAGCCTTCTTCAGATATATTTAACAGAGCCTTTGTGGTAACTATTGCCATATTACAAGTGCAAGGACGTCAAATTAAAAAAGAACCAAGATAAGTGTCCCTTGTTTATCACTCATTTGCAAAATCTAATTTTTTTATGCCAAAAAAATAACTACGATGACTACTGCCTCGTTCCTTCCCATGATTCTGCAATGTCCAATGCTTGAAAAACAAGACCGAGTTTAGAGAGTTGCCAAACACATCCCCTACATCACTTTACTATTCGTATAGCCACTAATTGATCACAAAGTTGTATTTGACAAATGTCACTAATGATGTTAAAATGTATTTTTAATCTATAAATAATCAGACAAAAGTATTCTTAAATTTTGTGATTATTATTTACACAGTGACATCATTTTCTAGAAATCCTTAATCTACCACTGGTTTTAAGATCTTTGTGCCTAGATTGAATTTAAGACAAAAAGAACTACTTGCCATCATGATTCCAGACCAAGACACGCCTTTTCTCATATCTTGCTCTTTATGGAGAAATCTAAGTGCATCTATCAGCATTCTTTCCAATGCTTATGCTAAAATAAATAGAAAGCTAATAAGAATTCCTTCAATAGGAAATATAGTATTAAGTAGGGTATATTGCAATAAATAATACTAGTCTATAATGCGCTAAACTATATTTGCTTTCCTGATAGTGATTGAATTATAGAGCCTTTTTTTTAAACAAAATGTCACAAAAAAGAGTAATATGTTTTATTAAACTACTGACGTGAAAAAAAAAATTGTTAGAAATTATACAGTCATATATATATATAACTAAACATTATAAGAAACAAAAATTCTAACAATAACTACTCAAAGTTCTAAAAACAAAAGGAAACATTAAGCCGTCAGTATCTTCTCATTAGAGGGAGAAAAGAGAAAGAATTAGAGTGGATCCCTATCTGAATTCTGATGCTCTCTAATTAGGTGGTGATTGGGTGGGATCCAATTCTTTAGGTCAACCTAATTTGTTAGAAATTTGTTAGAAATTATACAGTCATATATATATAACTAAACATTATAAGAAAGAAAAATTCTAACAATAACTACTCAAAGTTCTAAAAACAAAAGGAAATATTAAACCGCCAGTATCTTCTCATTAGAGGGAGAAAAGTGAAAGAATTAGAGTGGATCCCTATCTGAATTCAGATGCTCTCTAATTAAGTGGTGATTGGGTAGGATCCAATTCTTTAGGTCAACCTAATTTCTTTATTTTACATTTAAATATATTTCTATTAGTACAAAGCATACATTTTATGTCATGAATTGTTATCCACTAATTTCTATTAGTACAAAGCATACATTTATTCTAGGCTGCAACTCTAGTAACATATCGAGTATATAGCCTACTTGGGATTTGCTCTGCCCATGTCGATACAAGTAATTATTAAAGAAGGGAGAAAACTAAAGTAGTAGGCTCCTACAAAACTAAGTTCTGGTGACATAAAATATTAATGCACTTCGACCCTCCACAAAGTTTCCAAGAGAGAAGATCACACACACAAAATTAACAGCATCAACACAAACAAACCAATTTAACGTGGTTCGGCAAGTTGACTACGTCCACAGGGCAATGAGGGGATGAGTTTTTACTATTAGAGAGAGAGAGAGAGAGAGAGAGAGAGATAGAGTAAAAATAGAGATTACAAAATCACTCAAAACCTCACAAATTAATCTCTCAAACTAAGCTCTCAAATCTCTCACCAAATCTCCCAAACACACAGCTCAGAAGTCTCTCAAATCCCCCCTTTTAAAGAAACCCTAAAATCGTGTTTCAATATATATCAAAACACAAAGCCAATCATAACAGGAAACTAAAAACAGGCCCAAAACCGATTGGCGGTCGACCGTCGAAATCGTCACGGTCGACCGACCAGAAAGACAGAAACTAAAAAAACGATTATAGGGTTTGGCAGTCGACCGTCGAAATCGTTGTGGTCGACTGACCAAAATTCCAGAACCTGTACCAAGTTGTGCACGTTTCCGGTCGACCGTCACTTGTCTCGCGGTTGACCGAACAGCACCAAAAATGATTCTTACGTTGTTCTTCCTGTTCTTCTTTAACTGTTTTCTCCGTTTCTACAATACTGCCAGTTTGTTGTGCTCTCCCATTGAAAGGATAGTCTTCTTAATTTCTTTTGAATATTGTCCAAAAATTCTAGTTTCTAATCCAAAGAAAGTCATTTTTCATTAATATGGTTTCTCAGAGTACTTCGCCTTTAGTAAAAGCTTCTTCTTTTTTCTTTTTTCTTCTTCCATTTTTCTTCTTTTAATCTTTTAACCTTTAGTAAAAGATCGAGGTCTTTGTTTTTTATTTTTTTTCTCAGTAGGACTTAATTGTTTTCAATTAAGTTCTTTTTAATAAATTAAGCCTTCATATATATAATAGCATGATGGCATCTCCATAATAAAAGATGCCTAACAATGTTGTATTATGTTTTATAAGTCTTAATTTATATCATACCTAAAAGGAGAATGAAGATATATAAATGATATCTAGAATAATCGAGATTTTAATCCTCCATTATTGGTGTAATCTTCACTTTTGAATTAATTTTAATATTATTGATATTATATCATTGGTGTATACTGTTGCGGGATATCCAGATCTTCATAAGCATAAAAATATTGGATATCACTAGTGTGATGTGGGATCGATGCATGGAGCCTTAGTTGCAGCTTAATTATTTGTATTGTTTAATAATCTATCAGACTCCCCAGGCGGACCCCAGCTCTAATAAGAGCTACGTACATATTATTTTGATTATATCTTTTGCATTGGATTTTTTGTTCTTACGGTTTGCTCTACATTTTCGTCAAATTCAGTATCCTAGTACGTGTTGCCAAGACAATTCCTTCAAAAGAAAAAAAAATCCAAATGTAAAATCAATCATGTTGAGATTTATTTGCAGATAGAGATCAAGTAGTTTTGGTGTGTCATCGATTAAGTAGCAGCATCGGTTGATCATGACATGTTCAATATTCAAATATCGGTCTATCTATCTTCTTAAATAATAAATGTAAAGGGGATGTTTGCATAGGGAGATGAAAGTTCATAAGACTAGACTCGTAATGTACCATGCGTAGGTTAAAAATTTTGGATGGAATTAAACAGATTTTGGAGGGAATTTTGAAATAGTTTTAAAGAAATTAGGGGTCATGTATCACCAAATTAAACTCCGGGTATTTAGTCCAGAAAAATTTAATGCAAAAGCAAAAAAGATATTGCAGCTTTTTCCCCCTCTTTTCGGAAGTTGGGTCGCGGAGCAACGAGCTGAGTCTTAATTATCAGATTAATACTATCAAACACATAAATAGCAAAATAATTAAACCCCCGGGTTTAATAAAATGTAATGTAAGTTAGTGAAAAGATATGTATAATCTGAAGAACTTTCCAGGAAAATTTAAAGGTTTATTATGGAACTTTCGCAACTGCGGGGGGCCAATGTGTAAACGCCGCCCAAAACACAGGATTGCTTGTTTATAAAAGCAAAGCAACGGCTGCGATAGGATTCGTAGGAGAGGGGGGAAGAGGGAGAGATCGAATTGGGGTTGTTAGGGTTATTAGAGGATGTCGACGGCGGGGGCGACGGATGAAGTGCCTGAGTCTCCGGCGAAGAAGCCGAAGTTGACGTCAGATCAGGAGTCGACGTCTGATGAGTCGGAGGAAGATGATGACTGTTTTTTCGGGGTCGACGGTCAGTCAGAGGAGTCGGAGGACGATTATTGCGGGGGTGGTCTCCGCAAGATGACCGACCAAGAGCGGGCCTTGCCCGATGTTTTCGCTATCGGTCTCATCCAACCGGCTGGCAGGAATTTCTCCGCTGAGTTTATTCGTCGATACGCCCTGATTGCCATCGAGGACCAAAACGAGAAGAGAAAGACAGAGGTCTGCTTCTTGTTCTTCTTCTTCTTCTTCCTCTTCCTCCTCCGCTTTAGAACATCGTCATTACAAACTTATTACTATTCTCACAGGGTGGCAATCAACTCCGTCTCAAGGAGGTCATCAAGTGTAATTTGCGGGTTGCTTGCCCCGCCGACCTTTACATAACTTTAGAGGCCGAAGATGTCGACACCCGCGAGGTCGATGAATACGAAGCCTTGGTGATGGCTCGTTGCGGAAAGCAGAAAGACGAGCTCCATACCTTTAGGAAGAAAAACAAACCGGCTATTATTAATCCGCCAGCGTCCACAGAGGTATGATCAAACCCATCCCTTTGTACAAGATTATGCTCTTGTCTTTTCCCTTGCGAGAGTTTTTCCTGGTAAATCAGGGAGTTGCCATTAGGACAGATCACTATTGTTATACTTAGTTTTATTTATATCATATTTGGTCAATGAAAAATTATGTTTATTAAACCATTTGTAAAGTTATGTACATCACACTTCTCTCATATGAGATATCTATTTGACATTTGAAAAAAAAAATAAACTGAAAATACAAAACTAGAGACAGTTAACCACAAGTTATAGTGCGGTCATCCAATCTTTAAGCTCAGATGGACATGAGCTGTTTAGTATCATGGTAAACAACTCCACCTTGATTTCTTTGATCAGCACCTCAGGACTTCTACACATTTGCTTGAAGATTCTCACATTTCTCTTTTTCCAAAACTTTTGCAGTAACGGGTGAAAGAGCAATATACAGACCTGAAATATGGATTTCGGAACTTTTGTTACAGGAGCTGATCACTTTCTTTAAATTTTCAATCCCTCCACAGGAAGAAATTGCTTTGTTTCTAATTTTTAATAACTGTTTCCATAACCAGGAATCACCCTTTTTGCCTTCCACATGCCATACATCACCATTTCTAATTTCTACTGAATGCTTTAGTACCTTATTTTTTCTTGAAATATTAATTTTTACTTGTTATTCATCTTGAGACGAACAACAGAACAACAAAAAAGACTTTATCTTTATTATTTTTTGGTTAGCTACATGAATCTTATTCTTCCATTCTGTTTTGTTGAGGGCTATATCTGGTCACACCAACGAATATCATTTGGTTTCATTTCATATAGATCCGATTAGGTTTTATGTAGATTCTACTTAATGTAACCTCCTTTATGCTGGATTGAGACTGACAATAAAAAGATAAACATTGAAGCACACCATTGGCAAACTTATGTCATCTTCTAGATATCGTAACATGATTCTGAACGATTCCAATGTTTTTATTTGCCACCACTAGTACATAATAAGGTAAAATGCAATCATGCTTGGTCACTAAACATAGCTCCTGATTGATATTTTATGTTCAATAATTTAGAATGAAGAAAACTGATCCTAGATTGCTTAGTCACTAAGCATGGCTCCTGATTGATATTTTATGTTCAATAATTTAGAATGAAGAAAACTAATCCTAGATTTCTCATTGTAGATGTATTGGTAATATGAAGCTGTATAATCTAGTCTATGTGTTGTTAGTTTTGCGAATGAAAGGATCCAAGTTGTTCCAAGCTAAGATTCCTTCAATATTTTTGTCAGATTATGTGAGTTTGCTCTTTTTTCTTTTTTACCGCTCAATCAATAGTGACCAAAATGACTGGTTCATTAACTCTTATATTGAAGAAACCTTGATTGTTAAACAATATTATACCTTTGTTATACTCTTGTCAGGGTCATTGCATTGTACTTGACATAAGTGGTTTGATGTCTCTATCTGTACTCTCGCATTAGTTTCTACTTTTCTATTTTCCTTTAATATTTTTGTCAGATTATGTGAGTTTGCTCATCTTTCTTTTTTACCGCTCAATCAATAATGACCAAAATGACTGCCTCATTAACTCTTATATTGAAGAAACCTCGTTTGTTAAAAAATATTACACCTTTGTTATACTCTTGTCAGGGTCATTGCATTGTACTTGACATAAGTGGTCTGATCTTTCTATCTGTACTCTCGCATTAGTTTCAATTTTTCTATTTTTGTTCAATATTTTTGTTAGATTATGTGAGTTTGCTCTTCTTTCTTTTTTACCGTTCAATCAATAATGACCAAAATGTCTGTCTCATTAACTCTTATATTGAAGAAACTTTGCTTGTTAAAAAATATTACACCTTTGTTATACTCTTGTCAGGGTCATTGCATTTTACTTAACATAAGTGGTTTGATCTCTCTATCTGTACTCTCACATTAGTTTCTATTTTTCTATTTTCCTTTTATATTTTTGTCAGATTATGTGAGTTTGTTCTTCTTTCCTTTTTACCGCTCAATCAATAATGACCAAAATGACTGCCTCATTAACTCTTATATTGAAGAAACCTTGATTGTTAAAAAATATTATACCTTTGTTATCTCTTGTCAGGGTCATTGCATTGTACTTGACATAAGTGTTTTGATCTCTCTATCTATACTCTCGCATTAGTTTCTATTTTTCTACTTTCCTTTAATATTTTTGTCAGATTATGTGAGTTTGCTCTTCTTTCTTTTTTACCGCTCAATCAATAATGACCAAAATGAAGAAACCTTGATTGTTAAAAACTATTACACCTTTGTTATGCTCTTGTCAGGGTCATTGCATTGTACTTGACATAAGTGGTTTGATCTCTCTATCTGTACTCTCACATTAGTTTCTATTTTTCTTTGGTAAGGTTTTTCTATCTTCCAAGTCTTCACCAAATGAAGCACTTGCTATTTGCTAATCATTGTGTTCCAGACAAGAAGCAAATATGATTTAAGCTCATAACTCTTCTTTAATGTTTATATACTCTGATATATTCTTGATAAAATCCCATTTGCCACTTGCTGCAAAATGCTAGATGCAAACAAACAACTGCATGTATTATGAAAAAAAATACCACATTTATCTTTGCCTTGCTTACTTCCTAATATTAGTAAGCACAATCGATTGAAGAAAGCATTTTTTTCTCACCCTTCTAATCAATTTTCTATTTTCAATTTTCAGGGCTCCATAAGTAGCAAGGATGATACTTAACCTCTCCGATGAAGATAATGCTGCTTCGCTTACTTCCCTTAGTGATCTCCTAAATAGACCATTAAAGAAATTAATTAGTAGCCTATAACTTGTATATCCGTGACTTTTGGTGTTTGGCATTTTGATGATAGGAATTAAGATAGATTCTATCCATAGCAGCAACCATTTCTCCTTTTTAAAAGAAGTTCCTTGTGAATTTCACAGTGAATTTGGCTCGGACAATAGAAATCTCTTGTGGTGGGCATTTTTAACATCTTTGTGTACAACTGGCAGTTTTGTTTTCAACGAACTTTATAGTGAATTTAGCTAAATGGTTTTCTTGTGATTTTGATAAATAGTTGATGATGAAGTCAACAACAATAATTTGATTAAATTATTTTGGTATCCAAAAATATTGGATAAAATATGAGACAAATATGATGTTTTCTTTTATCAGATGTTGATTTTAGATATACTCCACAAAAAAAAGATTAAGAGAACACATCATATACTTTGTTCTCATGTTTAATTAGTCTCAGTTTTTGGATTTACAGGAAGTGTTGATAATGTTGCAGGTGGTCTGTGGAAAATATGGCTCTGCCCAAATGTAGATGTCTGTAATATCCTTCAAATATTAAATCATCAAAACTTTAGTCTTAAATGACTGTCAAACTTACTTATCATTTATTTTTTGAGTATCCGTGTTTATTTATGTCCTGAAACAACCCGCAGCATGGGTCTATCTTATTAATACATTATAAAAAACTCCACTTGAATCATTTACTTCCTTTTTACCGACAAAAGCCCGTACTCGATAAAATATATTATTCCGAGCACGGGTTTTTTAGTCAAAACGCATCTTGTCTTTATCACGAGTTATTTCCCTTGGTTAACGCTACTTGTAGTTTTGCCAATATTCGCAGGTTCTTCAATTTTCTTTCTCCCTCATAAGGGGAATAAGGTATTTAGGTGGTATACTATATGTATATGCTTATTAGAACTCCTTCTAACAACCTATGTGCTATGTCATCATTTCCAATTGGACGATCCATTAATTCAATTGGAGGAGGATTTTAAATGGATAAATATTTTTGATTTTCACTGGAGATGGGGAATCGATGGACTCTCCATAGGACCCATTTTATTGACAAGATTTATCACTACTTTAGCTACTTTAGCAGCTTGGCATGTTACTCAAAATTCGTGATTATTCTATTTCCTTAGCAATGTACAATGGTCAAATATGATTATTTTCTTCTCGAGACCTTTTACTTCTTTTCCTTATGTAGGAGTGTTTACTTACTTTTATCCATGTGGCGGGAGGGGGGAATAGGACCCATTTTATTGACAAGATTTATCACTACTTTAGCTACTTTAGCAGCTTGGCATGTTACTCAAAATTCGTGATTATTCTATTTCCTTAGCAATGTACAATGGTCAAATATGATTATTTTCTTCTCGAGACCTTTTACTTCTTTTCCTTATGTAGGAGTGTTTACTTACTTTTATCCATGTGGCGGGAGGGGGGGGGGGAAGAAACGTTTGTACTCAGCTACAAAGTTTATTTTTGTACACTGCGGGGGTTCCATTTTTCTCTTAATAGGGGTTCTAGGTGTGGGTTTCCAATGAACCAACATTGAATTTTAAAAGATTAGCTCATCAATCATATTCTGTGGCATTAGAAATAATATTCTTTTTGGGCTTCCTTATTATTTATGCTGTCAAATTGACAATTATAACCCTACATATATACATGATTACCAGATACCCATGGAGAAGCACATTACAGTACATGTATGCTTCTAGCTAGAATCTTATTAAAAATGGGAGCATATGGATTAATTCAGATCAATATGGAATTATTACTGCACGCCCACTCTATATTTTCTCCCTGATTGGTGATAGTAAGGGAGAATACAAATAATCAATGCAGCTTCAACTTCACTTGGTCAACGCAATTTAAAAAAAAAAGAATAGTCTATTGCTCTGTATATCAAATAAAGTTTTTTAAGGTATTAAATCTCTAAAATTGCTCAATAATCTCCCAAATCCTAATAAGGGTCAGAGATGGTCCCTAAATGACTCAGATAGGCACTTAGGGTTGGGCGTGGGTCGACCCATGATATGCTCGGGTCACGGGTTGGGTCGGGCCTAGCCTCAAACTTGTGATTGGAAAAGCCCACACCCGACTCGCCTCGGTCCATGATATATTATTTGGCTAGTCTAACGGATCTTTTAACTATTTAGGTCTGCAATTAACTACCAACAAAGCCAAAAGGTTATAAATTCGTTGGCCTTTTGGTCCATCGAGAAACAAAGAAGCGATATTTAAGCTCGCTGTTGTCTACTTGGAAGGACTAAAAAGTTTAATACAAGTTTAAAAATAATTCAATACAAATTTAAATTACTAAAAAATAAATTAAAAATAATTTTATAATTGTAAGTACAAATTTCATATAATTAAAAAGGTAAAATGAAATAAAAAAAAGTTGGTTAAGACCCTTTTCAAACCGGCGGGCCGGTCACGGGCCTGAACCGGTCCGGCCCATGCCCAAACGGGGCCACACTTATGTTTTCGCTCAGAAGTCTCCATTTTGTCGAAAACAAACGACGCAGGGCATTTTGGTTAAGACCCTTTTGAATTTGAAGAACTTTCGAGGAAATTTTAGAGGTTTGTTATGGAACTTTCGCAACAGCGAGGGACTAAATATGTTATGGAACTTTCGCAAACTGCGAGGGACTAATATGTAAAATCTGCCCAAAACACAGGAGCAGGAGGACTGATTGTTTATAAAAGCAAAGCAACGGCTGTTAGGGTTTGGTTAGGGCTATTAGAGGATGTCGACGGCGGGGGCGACGGATGAAGTGCCCGAGTCTCCGGCGAAGAAGCCGGAGTCTACGTCAGAGGAGTCGGAGGAAGATGATGACGATTCTTACGGGGATGGTCTCCACGAGATGACCGACCAAGAGCGGGCCATGTACATGGAAGCTGTTCGTCGCAGCGATGTAAAGCCCCCCGGCCGCTAACCCTAAAATAATTCATTAATTATTTGTGTTTTAATTATTTTAATTTATTATTCTCCATCTTTCTCAATTAATCATTTCTTTCCCCCCTAGCTAGGGATTTGATGTTCCTCCGTTACCCAACGTCTTTGCTCTCTGTCTCATCCAACCGGTCGGCAGCGATTGGCCCGCTGAGGATATTCGTGAAATCGCCGACTTCGCCATGGAGGACCAAAACGAGAAGAGAAGGGAAGAGGTCTGCTTCTTCTTCTTCTTCTTCTTCTTCTTCTTCTTCTTCTTCTTCCTCCGCTAAAGAACATAAAATAATTGTTAAAACTTATTTCTATTATCACAGGGTGTCAATGAACTCCGGCTTAAAGAAGTCATCAAGTGTAACGTGAAGGCTGCTTGTCCCCTCGACTATTACATAACTTTAAAGGCCGAGGATGTCATCACCGGCGAGGTCGATGAATATGAAGCCATGGTGAATACTTTTTGCGGAGAGAAAGACGAGGTTCATATCTTTAGGAAGAAAAACAAAGCGGCTATTAATCCACCCGCATCCACAGAGGTATAATTAAAACAAAGCGGCTATTAATACATTTGTAGCTTGTTAAAAGTGATGCACGTTCCTGGAGCACAAATGCATGGCAAGCATGATTGACGTACGCCGGAGATTTGGGCAGTTTTTGTGCATGAGTGGTAAATCAGGGAGTTGCCATTAGGACAGATCACTATTGTTATACTTAGTTTTATTTATATCATATTTGAATCCTTCCATTTACTGATTACTGTAGTCGCTTATTTTTTCTTGAAGTATAAATTTTTACCTGTTATTCATCTTGAGACGAACAACAGAGCAACAAAGCCTTTATCTTTTTTTTTTTCTTTTTTTGGTTGGCTACATGAATCCTATTCTTCCATTCTATTTTGTTGAGGGCTATATCTGGTCACACCAACGAATATCCTTTGATTTCATTTCATATAGATCCGACTAGGTTTTATTTGGATTCTACTTAATGTAACCCTCCTTTATGTTGGATTGGGACTGACAATAAAAAGATAAACATTGAAGCACACCATTGGCAAACTTATGTCATCTTGTAGATATCGTAACCTGATTCTGAACGATTCTGATGTTTTTATTTGCCACCACTAGTACATAATAAGGTAAATGCAATCGAGCTTGGTCACTATGTTGGAAAAAAAAACTATCAAATAAAAGTTGTAGCATGTAAATTAAATCCAAATTAAATACGTAAGAGATAAGAAAAATCAGGCCTGACGGGAAGCAGTCGTGTAATCACTATCCTAGAAGATTAAGAACCCGCCTATCACCCTGGCGCAAATGGTTCCTTCCCCCTTAGCGGTAAAAGCCCCCGGAAACAGCCGACCTCCGTACTCGGGCGAGAGTACAGAGCTTCTGCTCAGACAAAGAAGGATGCCCAAAATAATAAAAATGAACAAAATAATAGCTAAAGAATTTCCCATGATAACTATCTCTCTTTATTATTTTTCTTTTCTTCATTTCTTCTCTCCATTTCCAAAAGCATCTTTCCCTCTCTGTCTTCTGTACGTGAGCAGAGAGAGTTTTTAGGAGTGAAGTTATTAAGAGATGAAGTGTGTGGGTTTTATATTATGGCGATGGGAAATAGTCAAACGTGAAAGAGAAAAAAGATGGGGTTAGTTGAGAGATAAAAATTTGGGGTTAGTTGGAGAATTAAGAGGAAATTAGAAAGTGTCAATATTGATCTTTTCTCCAAAATATCTTGTAGTCCCCCCAAAAGGTAATATTGACTGAAAACTCAAAAATTAATAAATGAATCAATAAATCACAAAACACATATAGGTTGGGTAACTTTTCGTATCGTGAATTCGGGAGCGGTAGCTTTCGACTTTGAACCTTTTCTTAGTGAGTTCAACGTCACCTGAGGGATATAATGGACTAGGCCTTGAATTAGACCCCTTGAATCAGGTATTAATATAAACACACACAATACGTCTTCATCTATTGAGCAAAGCGGGTTGAGCGTTAAAGGTCATGCTCACAATAACCGACTCATGAGAGTTTTTAGGGGTTAGCCCAGCCCCCCCAACCGCGATCATCACGGTTCCTCTCACGTAGGTAAGTCCTCAAAGGGTACTACAGCTGGATATTTAATACCCCTCGCAATACACGCGTTGGACTTATGTTCGATAATTTAGAAAGAAGAAAACTGATCCTAGATTGCTTGGTCACTAAGCATGGCTCTTGATTGATATTTATGTTCAATAATTTAGAATGAAGAAAACTGATCCTAGATTTCTCATTGTAGATGTATTGGTAATATGAAGCTGTATAATCTAGTCTATGTTTTGTTAGTTTTGCGAATGAATGGATCCAAGTTGTTCCAAGCTAAGATTCCTTCAATATTTTTGTCGTATTATGTGAGTTTGCTCTTCTTTCTTTTTTATCGTTCAATCAATAATGACCAAAATGACTGCCTCATTAACTCTTATATTGAAGAAACCTTGATTGTTAAAAAATATTATACCTTTGTTATACTCTTGTCAGGGTCATTGCATTGTACTTGACATAAGTGGTTTGATCTCTCTATCTGTACTCTCGCATTAGTTTCTATTTTTCTATTTTCCTTAAATATTTTTGTCAGATTATGTGAGTTTTCTCTTCTTTCTTTTTTACCGCTCAATCAATAATGACCAAAATGACTGCCTCATTAACTCTTATATTGAAGAAACCTCGATTGTTAAAAAATATTACACCTTTTTTATACTCTTGTCAGGGTCATTGCATTGTACTTAACATAAGTGGTTTGATCTCTCTATCTGTACTATTGCATTAGTTTCTATTTTTCTATTTTCCTTCAATATTTTTGTCAGATTATGTGAGTTTTTTCTTCTTTCTTTTTTACCGCTCAATCAATAATGACCAAAATGACTTCCTCATTAACTCTTATATTGAAGAAACCTTGATTTTTATAAAATATTACACTTTTGTTATGCTCTTGTCAGGGTCATTGCATTGTACTTGACATAAGCGGTTTGATCTCTCTATATGTACTCTCGCATTAGTTTCTATTTTTCTTTGGTAAGGTTTTTCTATCTTCCAAGTCTTCGCCAAATGAAGCACTTTTTATTTGCTAATCTTTGTGTTCCAGGCAAGAAGCAAGTATGATTTAAGCCCATAACTCTTCTTTAATGTTTATATACTCTGATTCTTGATAAAATCCCATTTGCCACTTGTAAGCGTCTAAAATTGTCTACGAGAGCCCACACGAAACTCGAAGCAATGAATGGGCGAGTCAAGAAGATTCGTCAAACCAACTCGTGCGCGTCGGTCAAACGCGTGCACGTCAATCAACTCGTGCGCGCCAGTCAACGCGCGCACGTCGATCAGCCCGTGCGCGTCGGTCAACGCGCGTACGTCGAATCAACTCGTACGCGCCGGTCAAACGCGTGCACGTCAACCAACTCGTGTGCGCCGGTCAACGCGCGCACGTCAACCAACTCGTGCGCGCCGGTCAACGAGTGCACGTCAAATCACCTCGTGCGCGCCAGTCAACGCACGCACGTCAATCAGCCCGCGCGCATCGATCAGCACGCGTATGTTAACCAACGCGCGTTCGACGATCGGTCTCGCGACGAAGCATACAAGTCAACAAATCGAACGAATACGCAACAAGAACAAGTCCCGGAAGAAAGAAACCAAAAAAGGGAGAAAGTCGGCGAACCCGCGCTAAGCGCAGGACGGAATGATCCGACCCGCGCAAGCGCGGGACGGATCAATCCGACCCGCGCAAGCGCGGGTCGGATGATTCCGACCCGCGCATGCGCGGGTCGGATGTTTCCGACCCGCGCGAGCGCGGGTCGGATTATTCCGACCCGCGCGAGCGCGGGTCAGATTGTTCTGCCGCGCAGTCTAATGTCCCAAACACGTTTTGACGGTTTTTTAATTGGTTTTTTGCAGGGTTTATCGGTTCCAGGGGTTCTTAACTGACTTGAGATCATCCTCAAACGTGGTTAGGCTGCTGTTGACTAAAGATAGAGCCAAATCCCTTGTTCTTATCCAAATAACCGCATTTTGAGGCCTATAAATATGAACCAAAGGCCTCCATTTTCTGGATCTGGAATTTTATCAAGAGGACGAGGTGCTGCTGGATTGGAGAGTGAAGGAGCACGAAATTTCAGCAAAGGACAGCGAGATCCCGGTGAACTTCGGAGCAAAGGAGAAGCCGTTCGAAGGATCTGAAGCTCGTACGTCCGTTCCTTGAGATTAGGCTTTGTCTTAATCTCGAGAAGAGCCCTGAAATCGCTTTGTCGATTCCAGGACTTCAAGCAAATACCCCCTTGGTGAGGTAGAAGCTCTGCCCAATTTTCTGCAACCGGATCTGATTCGAGGTCGTCCACGGATTAACCCCGGCACCGGCGAAGAACCCACGCAAGCAAGAGCCGATAAACGGATCTTGCGTTTATTTTCAAGAAAGTTGTAATCTTTTGTTCTTTTGTTATTTGAATTCATTTGTAACGCTTAAAGTTTAATGAAATCAATGACTAAGGTGACTTTCGACGAAAACACCATAGAGTAATGCTTAGTATTGATATTAAAAAAGTATTTGACACTATTAGCTGGAAATTTTTGAGAGATCTGCTTATTGGCCTGGGCTTCCCAAATAAGGTGGTGGGTTGGATTATGACATGTATATCTTCCCCTTCTTATTCCATTTCTTTAAATGGACCACTCTATGAATTCTTCAAAGGTAAAAGGGGTTTGAGACAGGGAGACCCTCTATCCCCATATCTCTTTATCTTGGGTATGGATTATCTCTCGAGATGCTTGGATTTATTGAAGAATGACAATCAATTCAAATTCCATCCTAAATGTAAAAGACTCAAGATATCTACTACTTTTTAGCAAGGGAGATATCATATCAGTTCAAAAACTCTATCAATGTATACAATATTTTAGTGCATCTTCTGGGCTTGAAGAAAATCCTAATAAGTGTCATATTTTCTTTGGTGGTGTGAATGAAAGAGTTAAGTCTTCTATAAATGACTTGTTGGGCTTCACTGAAGGCACTCTACCTATCAGATACCTTGGAGTCCCCCTCATATGCAAAAGGCTTTCCTATATTGAATGTCATCCTCTACTTAACAAGATTAACAGTCAATTTCAAAAATGGTCTTCCAGGAACCTCTCTTATGCAGGAAGAATACATGTTATAAAAAGTATGATTTTAGGTGTCCAAATTTTTTGGACATCCAGCTACATCTTGCTAGTGAAAGTTCTTCATAGAATTGATGAAATGAACAGAGAATTTCTGTGGGGGAGAACTGATCATAAGCATAAACCCTCACTAGTGGCATGAGAGAAAATCTGCCAGGGGAAAAAATATGGTGGATTAGGCATTTTCTCTGCTAAACTCTGGAACGTTGCTGCTGCCTTGAAGAACATCTGGTATATCCATGTGAATAAAGAGCTCCTATGGATCAAGTGGATTCACGATACCTATTTAAAACACAGAGATGTCTGGACTGTCAATGCTAAAGCAAATGATTCCTGGCTCTGGAAACAAATGTTGAAAATCAGGGATAAAGCCTTGACTTTAACTGGAGGAGTTGATAATCTGAAGCATATTATTGGATCTTGCTACAGGAATTCTAAAGTTAAATCATCAGCCTTGTATTGGGCATTATCTCCAACTTCTCTCAAAGTTTCATGGTATAATATTATGTGGGAGAGATTGAATTACCCCAAGCATTCTATCATAAGCTGGCTTGCTATTCAAAAGAGATTGTTAATGCAAGACGGGTTGTCTATGATGGGGATTTTGCCTACAAATTCCTGTTGTCTATGCAATGGTGCTGCAATGGAGAGCCGTGATCATCTCTTTTTTGAATGTGAGTTCTCTACAAATGTATGGAACAAGATCATGGAATGGCTCCAATCCAGATGGCGTTCCTGTAATTGGAACTGTATTTTGGAATGGTATTCTACCTGTTTGAGAGGCACGAGGTTTAAGCAAAAGATTAAGAGGATGGCCTTCAATGCTTCATTATACAAGATATGGATTGAAAAAAAATTAGAATATTTGTTCAGAAATCAAAGGAAGCTGATCAACTAGTTAAAGAGATCAAAGTTGATATATTGATACTAATCCTCAATGGTTCTACAGCTCCTGAAAATAGAGAATGAGTTCTATCTTTGTAAATAGATTGTTTGAGAGTGAGTGATATCTTTTGTATATCTGTCAAAAAACTTGGTTTTCTCATGTTATGAGACTCATGATGTACAAAATTTTCCATATGGTTGAATGAATTAAATTTTTCATTGACCAAAAAAAAGTTATGAAATTTCAGAATTTCAGGGTGCCTTTTTATTATTTGAACTTTTGAGGTGTTTTTATAGTTTTCAAAATATTAAAGGTGTTAATTGTAAATTTGAAAATCTTCAGTGGCCGTTGTTGATTTCTAAATTTTATGTTTGTTGTTTTGAGTTATAAAATATCTAGATGTTTTGTGTAATTTTAAACTTTTAAGGGTGTTTTGTGCAAATTTTAAAACTTTTTGGGTTTTTTTCATAATACTTTATATATTATAGCATATTAATTTTTTACCTTAATAGACTGATAAGTGGAGCTATTTCATGTATTTTATTATCTTTTTTTTAAATTATTAGCTAGTAAGTAGTTCACATGGGATTAGGATATGATATAATTATCATTAGGACAGATTAAAAATTAAATAAAATATTCAAAATAGTCAAGGATAATATTGATCATTGAAAGATTTTCTCGAACTCGTAGTTTCTATTTAGGATTTTTGTTTGCTTTATGACTTTTTCTCAATGTATGTTTCATTTTCTTATTGAAGTTCACATTTTATAGATACTAGGTTTTATACATGTGCAATGCACGTGGTTAAATACCATGATTAAGTATTTTTAGAATATTTTCTAACTAAAATTTGTTCATCAGTTCCATTTTAATAGTTTATGCTTACTTTTGTCTCTAAATTTTAATATTGCGATTATTTATTTTCTTTGACATTTGTTTAAATGAGCTACACCCAATTTAAATTTTTATATTGATATTTAAATTGATAAAAACTAAATATAATTTGAAGCTAATTTAAATTTTCATATTATTTTGACTGGCATGATACCAAGATTTACTTGAGAAAGTACAGTGTTCCAAAAGTGAAAATATTGAAATAATATTATACAAGGAAGGTGAATATTTAAAATCAATAAGGCAAAATGATTGGTTAAAAGTATACTAAAATAATACAAAAAAGAATATAAAGTTTGTTCCTAATCATTGATAGACTTCATAAGAAATTATAAATTAAATATTAATGCTAACTCTAGTATACTTTTATATGATAAAAGCATCTCCACAAGCATATAAAAGAACAGAAAAAAGCTCATGAAACTTCCTTTTAAACATTCCTAAATTCACTCAAAATAATTAAACTATTCGATAAAATATTTAAAAAATATTATCTTTTATTCTTTCTGTTTTATTTTTTATTGATCTAAAATCAATCCTTCCTCACCTTTATCTTTTTCCCGAGCAATTCTAGAGTAGGGTCTTCACATCTACTCGATTGTGACATCAGGCAAGATTTGTATTTTTTATGTTGTTTTTTTTACTGGCTCGTTAATCTTTTATCTTGTTGTTTAACTTCACAAAGAAGTTAAGTGTATTTTCGATGTTCAACACAAACTTCTTAAAATACAGACTTTGATTTTTTTTTATTTCAATGAGAATAAATATTAATCTCATATATAT
>NC_033802.1:6780992-6783256 GCF_001876935.1 Asparagus officinalis
TTATTTGTAAAAATTCTAATATTTACTTCAATTTTAGTTTTGATCAACTTTCGGTGACACGATGGGGCGATTTAGCAGAGATTGAAGGATCATATATGGAGGTTTTGAAAGATGCGAAACCCGTTGTTGCATTGCTAAGCGTAATTGGTAGACGTTATTTAGGCAAAAAAATAACTACAAGAATGGTTTTAAAATGATGTAAAAATCTTTTAATTTCATGTTTGTTTTATTTTTAGGTGAGTTTCAATTATCTACAAAGCAATCAACTCTTGTGCTCATGAATCCTGAAATTCCACAATGTAGAGAAATGAAAGACTGTTGTGGAAGTTTTATCTCTTTTATTTCAAAGTTTTAAAATGAGTTTTTCTATATATACCCCTTAATTTATATGTAACTTTAAAATTACATCCTACATTATTGTTCTTGCAAAACTATCATCAAAAAATAATTATTTGTGTCATTTCTTTCTTAATATATAAGCAGGAATATAATGTTAATTTTTATATTACATTGTTCAAATTACAAATTATAATTAGTTGTGGTGTAAGTTTCAAGATATCTATAATTAAAGGGGCATATATGGAAAATCCATTTCATAAAAATAAATTGTTCATTAATTTTAACTCTTACTTCTCATAAATTTTAGGCTAGGTAATTCAAATAGTTATAGTAGTAAAAATGTGTTGTCGACACCAACAAAAAGGATCATTCAAGCAAATAGGGTCAAGCTGACTGATGTTATCAATACTTCGCCTCAATTGTCTACGGTATGCTAAATTTAGTAATAATGAAAATTAATTTATTTAATCATCTAAGTTTTAATGTTATTTTACTTTTCTCCAGAGTATGTTTTTCTCATTGCGGCAAAAATTATTATAATAATTAATACGGAAGAACCATTTTTTAGTGCATGTGCAAAATGCAAAAAAGGTAGTGCATGAGATTAATGGTAGCAAGGCAAATTGCACAAACTGTAAAAATGAAGATTCAGATTGGACAATCAGGTTGGATAATACTTCAAGCGCCTGAAATTTGTATTTCTTAGCTCTTTATTTCAATAAAATGAAAATTTATCTATTACTTCATTTCACAACACACACCAAGAGTCATGTCACATATAGTAATTAGTAATTAACTTTTTAATTCTTAGATCTTTATTTCTCTATGAACAATTATTTTTATCTCCTTTCTTTCTCTACAAGCTCTCTCAAAGTTCATTATTGCATCAAAAAAGGGTTTATATGGGATTTTATTTCAATTACCCATGAATAATCATTAAAATTATAATGATACTTCAAGTTTCCATGGAACCAAAAGCATATTACGATGTTAGGAATTTCTATGGAATTTTATTTCACTAAATTTATCAGAAACACAGAACCATGAGTGACGTGGATTTCATGATATCTTCACTTAGAATTTTTTTTGATGATTTGAATCTATGTTGTTTTAGTTGATGGCTATGTGAAGTTTTAGCGCATTTAGATCTCGATATCTGATCCGATTCTTCTAGATTTTGAATTTTGCTGCAATTTTAAATTTGGTTTAGCTGTTGTAGGTGTGGTTATGAGTGATTTTATTAAGTTTTATGCTATGATTTGTCTTATCTTTTTTATATCATCTGTGAAAATTGAAGTATTTTGTGATATCTTTTATTAAATTTCATTAAATAGGGAGAGCAAAAACGTTTCAATAATGTCAATAGAGTATTTGGTTTGTCATCATTAGTAAATATAGCAACTGAGCAAAAAACGTTACAATCATGCCAATATAGTATTTGTTTTGTCATTAATACTAGATATAGCAACAAAAAAACGTTTCAATAATATGCCAGTATAGTATTTTGTTTATCATTATTACTAAATATAGCAACTTGATTCTGAATATGTCAATTACCAAAATTTCTTAACTAATAAAACACAATTCTTATATTCTTATTGATTCCAAATATCTAAGTAAATATCCCCAAAATATTTGAATTGCTTTCATATCTGTCTAAATCCCGCTCACCTTCTTTGTCTAAATTGTTCAAGTCAAATCTTACCAAATAAGATTAAATGCTTAATTCGTTCTTTTGTATTAAGTAACCAGTATAGTATTTGGTTTGTCATTATTACTAACTATAACAACTTGATTCTGAATAGGTCAATTACCAAAATTTCTTAACTAATAAAACACAATTCTTAAATTCTTATTGATTCCAAATCTTTAAGTAAAAATATCCCCAAAATATTTGAAATGCTTTCATATCTGTATAAATCACT
>NC_033802.1:6784991-6785426 GCF_001876935.1 Asparagus officinalis
CACTGCACAACACATCACCACACATCACACCACAACACAACAACACCACCACAAATCCTCACCCTCACCCACCAACCAACAACACTCCCCCTCGCCCTACCTCTCCCCCCTCAACCACCACCACAACAAAATCCCCACTCCTCATCCTCAACCACAAATCCTCCAACCTCACCCACCAACCAACAACACTCCCCCTCGCCCTACCTCTCCCCCCTCAACCACCACCACAACAAAATCCCCACTCCTCATCCTACATAACGACCATCATAACACAACACCACAACCAACCAACCAATACCACCAACACTACGCACGCATATACCATCAACACCATCATCACATAAAAACATTATAAGTATATCTTTTGGGCTTTGTGTTAGGGTTAGAGTTAGGGTTTGTGTGTAACAGTTTGTATCAGTGTATATCAGTGTGTAT
>NC_033802.1:6785563-6801041 GCF_001876935.1 Asparagus officinalis
CCAATCTTCAATCGCTTTTAATCGCTGCTCCATCGAGTCTTGATATGAACTGCTTCCTGGTGTTCCTTGTGGTGCTGCAGACTCGTAGGTGCTACTAGACTCGTGCGGCCTCTGCTCGGATCCTCTCCACCGATATCTGTTCTTCCTACTAGGTCCAATGACCGTCTCGATGATGGAGTCCTCATCCTCTCTACTTAGCCGGGCAGGAGTGTTAGAACAGACCTGAGACTGAGTCAATTGCTCCTGTACCTTGGCATGTAATTTCTCCTGCGATATATCAAAACAACCCGGGCAAGTTGACTAACTAATGATGCATTGATATAAAATTGAATATATAAATGAACTGCTACTTACAGCCAGATCCTTATTCTTTGCTTTCTTCTCTTCATCGGCGTAATTCAGGCTCCATGAAGTCAGAATACGATCTACAAAATGTCCGAGATCTCCCCTTCCCTATTTTATTCAAATATATCATTAATCCATAACACATAAATTATACTCAACGTAAAAGCTAATATATTATATACCTCAAGCTCTAATTGATGATAATGCTGGCTGAATGTCCTGGAGCCCCCGTGATGCTCGTAACTGCGAGGCGCGTTGCGATTCCTCCTTGCTATTTCAGCTTGAGCCTGCAAAACAATGTCAATTCGAAACAATATAGAAATTCAAACAATAAATTAAAAATATATACTTCAATAATACCTGAATCTCAGTCGTGTCCCAGTAATCGCAAAGTGCAAAAAAATCTACTTCATCCACACGCTCGTCAAGATGTCAGAATCGCTCCCAATCTTCTGTTATTTGAAGAAAATATTTTTTCTTCACCTCAAACTGCCATCTCTTGAATGATAAATTGATTTGCGTGAAGCAGTAAGTCTAGGCACCAATATTATCATCAAGAAAGAAAAATCACTTCAGCATATAAAGAAAAATAGATACAAATCAGTGTATTAAACATAATAATAAACTAACAACTAATAATGATGAAAATTAAAATAAATGACTCACACATATATATCTCCAACAAGCCACCAGCGCATCAATCCGCTGCGACTTCCACGTTAAAAAAAATATTGAAGAAATCTTGTCTCCTGGATAAAGCGGCGAGGAAATTGTTGAAATCATTGGCAAAGGCCCCGACAGGCACTACGCTTTTCCATCGGATCACAGCCCTCCGATTAATATCAGGGATGAGTTTCAATTCCTTGGTAGCATTACGACCACGCCTAGGAGGTCGCCTGGCACCTTCGATGAATCAATCCATATTTGCTATTAAAATTTAAAATAATAACTGATAAACTATAAAAATCTATTCATACCTTTTAGTTCGAGGCATCTACGCTTTGCTTGTTCGTACCTATGCTGCGCGATGGGGCGCATATCATGATAAGAATCCCAATCATCCCTCACCTTGGCCGGACCGTGGACTCGCTGATCCGTAATAGAATCTGGCGATAGTGCCGCAGCTTCTAAAGCTACGCTATACGGCTCAAATCTCCTCTCCTCCAATACATCTGCATGCTGTGGCGGTGGTATCTCCGCATGCTGTGTAGGATCAGCCTGTGTCTCCACATCATGTGGAGTATCTCCGTGTGATGTGTCCTGTGGTTGCGAGTCCTATGGCTGTGTAGCATCTCCTCCTCCTGTGTAGTAAACGTTAAAAAAATATTAGGCTCATGTTAATAGTTTATAGAAATGTACAAATATAACAAATAAATAAAAATACCTGACGTAGAGGCATGTGCGTCGCCTCCAGAATGTCTACCAAAAATTCTCTCAAGCGCTTTCTTACGAAATCCTTTTGTCATCTATACTTTGAAAACATAATGAATATCCAACAAAAGTATATAATGCAAATAGATGTCCAGTTAAACAGATAATGCAAATAATTAATAAAACAGCACATGGCAACAGAATCGCGTGTACATGATGTCCAGTTAAACAGATAATACAAAGGCAATAATGTAATACATGACACACTGTGTTACATGATAACCAGTCAAACAGATGATGTTGAGGCTCTACTCTGCGATCGTGTACGGATAGCCTGCGACCGTGTGCGTGCCAACGAAAGGACTGTTCTTATAGTTTTATCGACTCCGCTGCGGACAGGTTTTTTTCCTTTACGCCTTGGCTCACATATAATCGCAGGTACATCAGGGCGCGCTAGTGCAATTTCATCGTCCAGATTATTATTTTGTGTCAATGAAAACTCCTCTGTTATTTCGTCGGCCAAGATAACCTCCTCATCGTGATCTTCGTCAGACACGACTTCATGAATGTAGGCTCTAGGCGGATTCTTAAGGATAACCCATTCGTCATTTTTCATTATATCTTTGACATAAAAGCACTGTTTGGCGTGAGTAGCTAACATGTATTTTTCAGACTGATATATTTCCTTGTTAAGATTAACGATTGTGTAACCGTAGTCATCCTTCGCCTTTTTCTGTTCACACCAACGAACCTTAAACATCACATGACTGACTTCCTTATTAATCCCATAGAAAATCTCCACGATGTCTTCTACCTGACCGTAGCAATAGATTTCCCCCTGTATCGGATTTAGATCTTTTGCACTAGCGTATGACAGTTGAGAGAAGGAGCAGAACACACCGCTGTTTTGCGTTTGTCGTCTCTCTTCGAGACCGACGATGTTAAACCTAAAGCCGTTGACACAGTAGCCTCCATAATGCTTAACCACATTAGAAGGACCTCTGGCATATAAACAAACTTTCTCAGACAGGTTAATCCCATTCGTAATCCGTTTGTCAACCTTAAGAAAAGAATCAAATAGTTTACATATCTGTTGGCAGGCACATATATTTGATATACGAATCAGAAATGTAAAAAGATCTTACTTCACCCTTCAGCCATGCAGGGAATTGTCTAGAGTGTGTGTCCATAACTCTCTTATTTTTTGTTCTGCATTTAAGATTAGTCTGGACATGTCGGATGTGAAGCCTAGACAAGAAGCATTTATAACGGTTAAATAGAGATAATTATTGTGAGGTGATCTAATCTGATTCAAACAGTTAAATACTTACGCCGCGTATATGTTAAATGTAGTATCATTGCTCAGGATATATGTGTGGGCTTGATCTAGCTCCATTCTGGGGAATCTAGTGTCCTCCCCACGATCATTGTAGAATGTACCGTCAATTATTCGTTGGGGACGGTTCAGCCTTGTCTCTACGCCCCGCAAGTAACGAGAGATAAAATTCAAACTCTCGTTACTTATGTAGTTCTCTGCGATCGACCCTTCAGGATGTGCACGATTATGCATCAGTTGTTTCATGAAACCCAAATACCTACAAGCATATAGTTTCATGATTTGTGACAAAATTGAACTGAGAAACGTAATTTGACAAATATTAAATGAATATTATAATAATAAATACCTCTCCACGGGGTACATCCAGCGATATTGAACTGGTCCTGCGATGCGGGCTTCGTATGCTAAATGTATTGTGAGATGCACCATGACCGTGAAGAATGAGGGTGGAAATAGTATTTCCATTTTACACAGTGTATTAGCAACACGTCCCTCTAATTCTTCAAACTCCCTAACATCAATCACCTTAGAGCATAGTTGCTTGAAGAAACCGCAGAATTCTATTACCACCATCGCGAGTTCCTTGTCAGCATGTCGCAACGCAACCGGGAGAAGTTGATGTAATAGAATATGATGATCATGTGTCTTGAGTCCCAAAATCTTTCTGTCCTCAATATGCACATTTGCTGAAATGTTTGAAGCATAACCATCCGGTGTCTTCACGGACTTTAGAAATAAACACATATTGTGGACCTCATCCTTCGACAGTGTGACACGGGAGGCTGGGAGTTCAAACTTTCCGTCGCCCTTATCTATAGCTTGCAGTTCCGGACGAATGTTCAATTCTGCTAGGTCTCGACGTGCCCTTAAGTCATCTTTCGATTTTTTCCCGTCCTGCAACAAAGTGTTCAAGAGATTCTCGCATATGTTCTTCTCGATGTGCATGACATCCAAGTTGTGACGTATTTTTAAACTTCTCCAATATGGCAGCTGATAAAATATGCTGAATTTTGACCATCCATGCGGAAG
The DNA here is from genome assembly GCF_001876935.1 of Asparagus officinalis. Taxonomy (NCBI): domain Eukaryota; kingdom Viridiplantae; phylum Streptophyta; class Magnoliopsida; order Asparagales; family Asparagaceae; genus Asparagus; species Asparagus officinalis. Next base: position 6,789,648 of record NC_033802.1, read on the forward strand.
TTCGGTGCCTTTTGAGACACGCTCATGCGACCGGACATTGCGAGGCTTATTTCCTTTTGATTTTCCCTTTCCCTTCCATTTTTGCTTCAATATTTTTCTCCTAACACCAAATGGATTTTCTTTGTTGAATCTTTTTTTTCCAAATATTTTTCTAGGTAAAGGATGTAGAAGCTCAAATATTTCTTCTCCGGTCAGCCTTGGTGGTGCCGGTCTACTTTCTGGATTGCCGTCGAACTTTCCTACTAACTTTCTGAACTTGTGCCCTGTAGGCAACCATCTTCTGTGTTGCCAATAACAAAACTTACGGCTGTACTTCAGGAACTTTCCCTCATAGTCTGACATGCAAATCGGACAAGCAATCTGACCCTTCGTCGACCATCCAGACAGGTTAGCGTATGCCGGGAAGTCATTAATTGTCCACATGACCATTGCCCGCATACAGAAAGACTCCTTACCATAAGCATCATAAGTGCTGACACCTTTTTCCCAGAGAAGCTTCAGGTCGTCAATTAATGGTTGGAGGAAAACATCGATGTCATTTCCAGGAGAATATCTTCCAGGGATCAAAAGTGACAGTATCATGTACGGTTGCTTCATGCACATCGACGGGGGCATGTTGTACGGTGTCAGCAACACTGGCCAGGTAGACCAAGCAGAGCTCATTAATCCAAACGGATTAAATCCGTCGCTAGCAAGCCCCAGCCTAATATTCCGAGACTCTTTACCGAAGTCGGGGTATATACGGTCAATGTGCTTCCATGCCTCACCGTCCGCAGGATGTCTTAGTTTCCCGTCCTCTTTACGGTCGGTCGAGTGCCATCGCATATTCTCAGCCAGCTCGGCAGACATATAAAACCGCTGCAGCCTAGGAATAATTGGAAAATATCGGAGAACCTTCGCAGGGATTCTGTTCTGCTTATTGGATGCACTGCCTTCGGATGTACCCGTATGTTTTTTCCAACGTGATACATGACACGTCGGACATTCCTCCAGAGCTTCATTACCCTTATTGTACAAGATGCAGTCATTAGGACAGGCGTCTATCTTTTTGTAATCAAGACCCAGGGTATCAACAATCTTGTGAGCTTCATAATAAGTTGCGGGGATGCTCTTCTCGCCGCCTGGAATGACTTTCCTGAGCAAGTCTAATAACATCTCGAAATGTGTAACAGCCATCCCACTGAGTGTTTGGATATGAAGAAGCCTCAGCATAAAAGAAAGCCTTGTGAACTCGGTGCAACCCTCGTATAACGGTGACTCGTTTTCTTCAACAAGTCTCATCAATCGGGCTACATCTTGAAACATATCAGTAGTGTTAACATCACTCGAAGACGGCACGGTAAGAATATCTTCCAACATATCAGTTGTGTCAATTGTCGGATTGTCGACATCAGTAAACTCTTCCTCTAATTGCATCACCGGGACGCCTTCACCGTGATGACTCCAAAATACATAAGAGCTATCAAATCCATTGATTGACAGATGGAAACTTACGTCACTCCTAGTGAGCATTTTATCATTCCTACAATTCTTACAAGGACAAAAAATCAACCCGCTGAGTGACCGTAGAGGGTTGGTGTCAGAGTAGGCTAAGAAAGCTTCTATCCCATCCTTGTATCGAGTGTCTAGATGCCTTCGATCACGTGGTATGCCCATGAACGATTTGTCAGGAATTGTCCGCATCTAGAATTTAAAAATTAATGGAAGTGAGCATATCCCTACATATATCATTTTAAGTTATAGGACAAGTGTGTGTGATCGGCTGTCAGAGGAAGGCTTCTATCCCATTAGGTATGTAAACGTAGCGTGTATATGTATTTACGTGTGTTCAAGTGTACTTTTATTTCGTCAAAATTTCAGCAGCTGGTATGCCCATGAACGATTTGTCAGGAATTGTCCGCATCTAGAATTTAAAAATTAATGGAAGTGAGCATATCCCTACATATATCATTTTAAGTTATAGGACAAGTGTGTGTGATCGGCTGTCAGAGGAAGGCTTCTATCCCATTAGGTATGTAAACGTAGCGTGTATATGTATTTACGTGTGTTCAAGTGTACTTTTATTTCGTCAAAATTTCGGCAGCTGGTATGCCCATGAACGATTTGTCAGGAATTGTCCGCATCTAGAATTTAAAAATTAATGGAAGTGAGCATATCCCTACATATATCATTTTAAGTTATAGGACAAGTGTGTGTGATCGGCTGTCAGAGGAAGGCTTCTATCCCATTAGGTATGTAAACGTAGCGTGTATATGTATTTACGTGTGTTCAAGTGTACTTTTATTTCGTCAAAATTTCGGCAGCTGGTATGCCCATGAACGATTTGTCAGGAATTGTCCGCATCTAGAATTTAAAAATTAATGGAAGTGAGCATATCCCTACATATATCATTTTAAGTTATAGGACAAGTGTGTGTGATCGGCTGTCAGAGGAAGGCTTCTATCCCATTAGGTATGTAAACGTAGCGTGTATATGTATTTACGTGTGTTCAAGTGTACTTTTATTTCGTCAAAATTTCGGCAGCTGGTATGCCCATGAACGATTTGTCAGGAATTGTCCGCATCTAGAATTTAAAAATTAATGGAAGTGAGCATATCCCTACATATATCATTTTAAGTTATAGGACAAGTGTGTGTGATCGGCTGTCAGAGGAAGGCTTCTATCCCATTAGGTATGTAAACGTAGCGTGTATATGTATTTACGTGTGTTCAAGTGTACTTTTATTTCGTCAAAATTTCGGCAGCTGGTATGCCCATGAACGATTTGTCAGGAATTGTCCGCATCTAGAATTTAAAAATTAATGGAAGTGAGCATATCCCTACATATATCATTTTAAGTTATAGGACAAGTGTGTGTGATCGGCTGTCAGAGGAAGGCTTCTATCCCATTAGGTATGTAAACGTAGCGTGTATATGTATTTACGTGTGTTCAAGTGTACTTTTATTTCGTCAAAATTTCGGCAGCTGGTATGCCCATGAACGATTTGTCAGGAATTGTCCGCATCTAGAATTTAAAAATTAATGGAAGTGAGCATATCCCTACATATATCATTTTAAGTTATAGGACAAGTGTGTGTGATCGGCTGTCAGAGGAAGGCTTCTATCCCATTAGGTATGTAAACGTAGCGTGTATATGTATTTACGTGTGTTCAAGTGTACTTTTATTTCGTCAAAATTTCGGCAGCTGGTATGCCCATGAACGATTTGTCAGGAATTGTCCGCATCTAGAATTTAAAAATTAATGGAAGTGAGCATATCCCTACATATATCATTTTAAGTTATAGGACAAGTGTGTGTGATCGGCTGTCAGAGGAAGGCTTCTATCCCATTAGGTATGTAAACGTAGCGTGTATATGTATTTACGTGTGTTCAAGTGTGGGGGCTGGTTGAGGACACCCCTAGGGGGGTGTCTCGGCTCCAAAACCGAGACACCCCTTGGGGGTGTCTCGGCCATGGCCGAGACACCCCAAGGGGTGTCTCGGTTTTGGAGCCGAGACACCCCCCTAGGGGTGTCCTCAACCAGCCCCCTACCCCTTGCTTTTCCTATAAATAGGCCCCTAGGGCCTCCATTCTCTTGGCCTTGGTTTTGGGAGAGGAATTTCAGATCTAGAGCTCTAGCCTTTGAGATCTGAAATTCCAGAGAGGAGCGGCGAAGCCCTGCCGGAGGAAGGAGTCGGGGTTTTCTAAGAGAGCGGCGAAGCCCTGCCGGATCGAGGAGTGAGCGAGCCTTCTGCAGCAAAGGAGTCTTCTTCTTCATTCCCCACCTTCTTTTCCCTTAGTGTTGCCCTTAGCGGTGATACAAAGGAGAGCTAGTGCCTCGTTTTAGCCGAGACATAAGCTTTACACCTCTGAGATCTCACGCGGATCGACGGGGTTCTGTTTCCATATCCCTTCGCGGATAGACGAAACTCTGCCCGATTTTCTCGGACCAGATCTGAGTGCCCCGGTGGTCCACGGATATCAACATCCCCGTCACAGGCAAAAGACCCACGCAAGCAAGAGATGACAAACAGATCTTGCGTTTGTTTGAAAAGAGTTGTATTTCTTTTGTTTTCATTGTGTACCGGTCTTATAAAAAGGCTATCTTTTTATTTCATTGTAACGATTGAAGTTGTAATGAATGCAGCAATGAATACAGCAACTTTTTCCGCAAACAAGCTGGCGACCACAGTGGGAGCCAACGGCATCGCAACCGACGCCGTCGTGACGCAACCAGCACTCAAGATCGGGGTGAATGAAGAACACGAGCTCGATCAACAACGGTTCAAAGAAGGCCTCTCTTCCTCCTCCTCCAGATCCGCCTCTCCAAACGGGTACAGAAAGGTAACCTCTTTCATAAATGATTGCAGGTCCTTCGGTTCAAAAATCCAAGACCCCGTTGCCGCCTCTGCACTTGCACCACGCGACGTCCCCACGTCGTCCAACCTGGTCGAGATCGCAGATCCGGATTCCTCTTCCGCCGAGGAGATGACTTCTGAAGACGCTCCGGCATTATCAAAGAGAGCACGACAAAGACAGCGTCAACGTCTTGCTCGACAGCTGGCCGAAGCTTTGGAGCCGATGGATGGGATCCGCTATAACGTAGATCTAAAATCCAGGCAACGCCAGGAGCAACCACGGCAAACAACCAGCCCCTCCTCCGAAGCAGAAACAAACAAATGGGTTCATGTCAAAAGAACCCGTTCTACCCTCGAGGAGCGAATCCAGAAGCGCCACGCCTTGCGTGCGCATGCCCGAGCCCTGGTCCAAAAATCACGAGAAATGCTAAAGGGAGAGGCCGTTAAGAGATCGCCGAGATCCGAACGAGTTTGGATGCCAAAGGCCGAATCAACGCCTAAGGTAAAAGCAGGTAATATTGCTCTCCAACCTTCATCAATTTCAGATCCCGAACCTCTGGAAAAGCCCCACCGAGCATGGAATTCCCCGAGTCTAGGAATCCTCTGAACAACCGTATCGATGCTCTACCCGAGAATCGAGGAAAAACGCTTGTCAAGGGAAGCTGGGGATCGCTGAAGGAGCTTCAAGCCAACATCCAGACTGGGGGTCGTGCGCAATCTCCTAACAAATCGATCTTTGCAACAACCAGCTCGGCGGTGCGTGCAAAGGACCAAGAGCCCGTTAAGGTTTCACCCTCACAAAGGAGTGATTCCAAACGTGCGACTCTTGCAGAGGCCAACAAGGCAATGTCTACTCAGAAGAAGACGCGTCGGACAGACGAATGCGTTATACCTGAGAACCCATGTGAGCAGCCGATAGGTTACTCCGACCGCAGCGTCGATGAGTTGTACTATCAGGCTGGGGGTACGGATGAATCTCGAAAGAGAAACACCCGGGAAGCGGATTCTCACTGTCCGTGTACCAAATTTATCAGGGCAGTATTATCAACCTGTAGCTGCCTCAAGACCGCTCCGCAGAGGGTCTCGATATTTGAGGGAATTTCCGATGGGATGACGAAGCCCAAATCAAGGCATTCCCACCAAAGAGGATCGGTTGATCGAGATGATGAACTCCTAGAAGTTACCATCAACACGGTCAACAAGGGAAAATCGCCGATTGTTTCAGGTGGTTCCTACCCTAATTTCTCTCTAGGAAGCAGGGTCAATTCGGGAATAGCCCAGCTTCAGCTGGAAGCCATCGGATATAACAACGACCATGGGGTCCATGAAGGAGTCCATTCCGATGACGAGTTCTCAGATTCTCATTCCGCGCTCGCCTCCGACGATACAACGTCTAGCATAGGGCAAGCTCGAGAGGTACTCATGGTCAACACAGATCAGATAGCCAAAATCATTGAAGAGGCCCTGACTAAGCAGAAGGAAATCTTCAAGTTTGAAATGGAAGTGGCTATGCAAGAGATGAGACAAATGCACGACCAACAAATCCGATCTTTGTCAAATCAGCTAGTTGGATCCAGCCGTCGCACCCAGAACGCCGCAATTGACAGCGATCCGGAAGTGGACGAAGTTGAAGAGGCCCTGGCTAAGCAGAAGGAAATCTTCAAATTCGAAATGGAAATGGCTATGCAGGAGATGAGACAAATGCACGATCAACGAATCCGAGCTTTGTCAAATCAGCTAGTGGAATCCAGCCATCGCATCCAGAACGTCCTCTCGAAACTTATCCAAAACAGGATATGGGTGAGGCCGAAAAGATAAAGGAGCTCGAAAGAAAAATCGATGCCCTGATGATTGCTCGAGAGGTGAAGAAGACCGGTATTCCGTGTCCTTACCCGAAAGAGTGGGATTCGATCCCGTATCCGGCGAAGTTCAACCTAATCAACTTCACGCCGTTCAACGGAAAGGGCTCGCCCACTCAACATCTGATCTACTTCAAGTCCCACTTGGGAGTGATCTCGGGCAACGGGCCTTTGATGGTTCGGTCATTTGTTGGCACCCTTCGCGGGCCCGCTTTCGATTGGTACCGCCGTCTCAAGCCCGGAAGCATCAACAGCTGGGAGGACTTGGAAAGCATGTTTCTCGCCCATTTCTTCGATGATGACACCGAGGTGTCGATCAGGACACTCTTCGACGAGAAACAAAAAGGCGGAGAGTCGGTGGATACCTTCATCAAACGCTTCCGCAATCAGGCAATGAACTGCAGGGATCCCGTCACGGAGGAATTCCTCTTGCAGACTTGTCAGAACAACTTGTCCATTAACATCTTGGACGTGATGGGAATAGAGCCGCTCAATACCTGGAAAGAGTTGAAGGCTCGAGGAGAACAAGCTGAACGCTTCATCAGAAGGCGGAAGGTCGAAAGAAACCAACCAATGGTTGACCCTCTGGATTCGGATCTCGTACCTCATGATGAAGAGGACGTACCTGCAACGGTTATTGACGATGATCAAACGTCACAACAGCAGTCCTGGGAACAACAGGAGAATTCAGACGAGGAGCTCCAAAACGAGTACTCGTTCAAAGACGAAGACGTTCCAGCTATTTTCGAGACCCTTCTCGAAAACAACAAAATCAAACTCCCGCCCATCACGCATCAAGAGGAAGATGGCGATTCTGCGGATCCAACGTACTGCGAGTACCACAGAAGGATCCTCCACCCCACCAAGGAATGCTTTGCTCTCAAGAATAACATCCAGACCTTGGTTGAAGCCGGCGTTATAACGCTAGGGTAAGCCGATTGAAAACGGCAAGACTCCGACAAGTATAAGAGTATAAACTGCTCCTTAAATACTCCAAAGAGTACAAGAGTATAAACTGTTCCTCAATACTCCAAAGAGTACAAGAGTATAAACTGTTCCTCAATACTCCAAAGAGTACAAGAGTATAAACTGTTCCTCAATACTCCAAAGAGTACAAGAGTATAAACTGTTCCTCAATACTCCAAAGAGTACAAGAGTATAAACTGTTCCTCAATACTCCAAAGAGTACAAGAGTATAAACTGTTCCTCAATACTCCAAAGAGTACAAGAGTATAAACTGTTCCTCAATACTCCAAAGAGTACAAGAGTATAAACTGTTCCTCAATACTCCAAAGAGTACAAGAGTATAAACTGTTCCTCAATACTCCAAAGAGTACAAGAGTATAAACTGTTCCTCAATACTCCAAAGAGTACAAGAGTATAAACTGTTCCTCAATACTCCAAAGAGTACAAGAGTATAAACTGTTCCTCAATACTCCAAAGAGTACAAGAGTATAAACTGTTCCTCAATACTCCAAAGAGTACAAGAGTATAAACTGTTCCTCAATACTCCGCGTCGCCGGGTAGTCTATTCCCGTGAGAAAGACGAAGCCTACGTATTCAATATCGTAGCACTAAGAGCGTTAACTCTCTTAGCACAACGTCACATGCGGAACGAACTTAAACAATCCGCATGCTAGCCCGACTCAAACGGTAGTCGGTAAAGGCTTTTCAAAACCCTTGAAGGCTGGGGATTAGCCAAAAATCCTAAAGTCAACGCCTAACACGCGTCGCCGGGTAGTCTATTCCCGTGAGAAAGACGAAGTCTACGTATTCAATATCGTAGCACTAAAAGGGTTAACTCTTTTAGCTTAAACATCACATAGGAGCGGACTTAAACAATCCGCATGCTAGCCCGACTCAAACGGTAGTCGGTAAAGGCTAATCAAATCCGTTGAAGGCTGGGGATTAGCCAAAAATCCTAAAGTCAACGCCTAACACGCGTCGCCGGGTAGTCTATTCCCGTGAGAAAGACGAAGTCTACGTATTCAATATCGTAGCACTAAAAGGGTTAAAATCAAAGCCAACGTTCGACGATTCGAAACCCTAGGGTGGACGCCGGTCAACGCGTAACCTTAGGTCAACGCCAGTCAACGCGTTGCAAGCGAAAGTCAACGTTCGACGATTCAAAACCCTAGGGTCAACGCCGGTCAATGCGTAACCTTAGGTCAACGCCGGTCAACGCGTTGCGACAAAAAGCCAACACACGGGGATCTGAAACCCTAAGCCAGCACAATGTGGCGGAGGTAGTTCAAAGTCAACTCAATGACACGAGCCAAACTCAATTCATCAGCTGTAAACTCGAGACTCCGACGACGGCCAAGCGATAAACGCAGCGTCGGAAGAACTTCGGATATTCGTCAAAGCATCGAATAGACCAAAAATCAAAGGAGCCAAGAGTTGAAGCTAACTACAGGTCCTAAAGAAACGAGTCAGGAACACTTTGGAGGGGGTATCTGTAGGCATCGAAAATTGCCTATAGGTCTCCACGAACGGTTCAGTATTAAAGAACGACGATGAACGTCACTATCCGATCCACATGAGCCTAATCGACGTCGACGAACGATTGAAGTGAGTCGGCGAGCTACGTGAGCGGATAGGGTTTCGGAACAACCAAGACCCGGACCAATCGGGAACCCGGCACTGTTCACAAAAAGGACAACGCCACTCGCGCCTCGACCACTCTACAGATAACCCAATCACCAGAGCGGATCGAATTCTTCGTCAAGCATCCAACGCACCCAGAATCACTCAAATCCGAATCCGGACGAAGAATCTACAGGGAAACCAACAAAACACCTCAAATGGAGTCTCGGCAAGCTCGAAACACCCGAGGGGTGTCTTGGCAAAACCAAGACACCCCCAAGGGTGTCTCGGCCATGGCCGAGACACCTGAAGAGTGCCCGTGTGCTTCAACGAGAGGAGGAGTGGTCTACATCAGCCTTCATCGCCCGTCAGATCCTTAGTATTGGCCTTAGCGTTGATACTAAGAAGAGCTATTACCTCGCTTTAGCCGAGGTATACGCTTATAGCTTCTAGATCTCACGCGGATCGACGAAGCTCTGCTTCTATATCCCCCGCGGATAAACGAAGCTCTGTCCGATTTATCCGGATCAGAAAGTTTCTAGATCTCACGCGGATCAACGAAACTCTGTCCGATTTATCCGGACCAGATCTGAGTGCCCCGGTGGTCCACGGATATCAACATCCCCGTCACAGGCAAAAGACCCACGCAAGCAAGAGATGACAAACAGATCTTGCGTTTGTTTGAAAAGAGTTGTATTTCTTTTGTTTTCATTGTGTACCGGTCTTATAAAAAGGCTATCTTTTTATTTCATTGTAACGATTGAAGTTGTAATGAATGCAGCAATGAATACAGCAACTTTTTCCGCAAACAAGCTGGCGACCACAGTGGGAGCCAACGGCATCGCAACCGACGCCGTCGTGACGCAACCAGCACTCAAGATCGGGGTGAATGAAGAACACGAGCTCGATCAACAACGGTTCAAAGAAGGCCTCTCTTCCTCCTCCTCCAGATCCGCCTCTCCAAACGGGTACAGAAAGGTAACCTCTTTCATAAATGTTTGCAGGTCCTTCGGTTCGAAAATCCAAGACCCCGTTGCCGCCTCTGCACTTGCACCACGTGACGTCCCTGCGTCGTCCAACGTGGTCGAGATCGCAGATCCGGACTCCTCTTCCGCCGAGGAGATGGCTTCTGAAGACGCTCCCGCAGTGTCAAAGAGAACACGACAAAGACGACGTCAACGTCTTGCTCGTCAGCTGGCCGAGGCTTTGGAGCCAATGGATGGGATCCGCTATAACGTGGATCTAAAATCCAGGCAACGCCAGGAGCAACCACGGCAAACAACCAGCCCCTCCTCCGAAGCAGAAACGAACAAATGGGTTCATGTCAAAAGAACCCGTTCTACTCTCGAGGAGCGAATCCAGAAGCGCCGCGCCTTGCGTGCGCATGCCCGAGCCCTGGTCCAAAAAGCACGAGAAATGCTAAAGGGAGAGGCCGTTAAGAGATCGCCGAGATCTGAACGAGTTTGGATGCCGAAGGCCAAATCAACGCCTAAGGTAAAAGCAGGTAATATTGCTCTCCAACCTTCATCAATTTCAGATCCCGAACCTCTGGAAAAGCCCCACCGCAGCGCGGATTTCCCCAAGTTCAAGAATCCTCCGAAGGATCGTATCGGTGCTCTACCCGAGAATCGAGGAAAAGCACTTGTCAAAGGGAGTTGGAGATCGCTGAAGGAGTTTCAAGCCAACACTCAGACCGGGAGTCGTACACGACCTCTTAACAAATTGATTGTTGCGACGACCCACTTGGCGGTGCATGCAGAAAATCAGGAGCCCGTTAAAGTTTCACCCTCACGGAGGTGTGAGTCCAAACGTGTGACTCCTGTAAAAGTCAACAAGGCAACGATTACTCAGAAGAAAACGCGTCGGACAGACGAACGCGTTATACCTGAGAACCCATGTGAGCAGCCGATAGGTTACTCCGACCGGAGAAACACCCGGGAAGCGGATTCTCACTGTCCGTGTACCAAATTTATCAGGGCAGTATTATCAACCTGTAGCTGCCTCAAGACCGCTCCGCAGAGGGTCTCGATATTTGAGGGAATTTCCGATGGGATGACGAAGCCCAAATCAAGGCATTCCCACCAAAGAGGATCGGTTGATCGAGATGATGAACTCCTAGAAGTTACCATCAACACGGTCAACAAGGGAAAATCGCCGATTGTTTCAGGTGGTTCCTACCCTAATTTCTCTCCAAGAAGCAGGGTCAATTCGGGAATAGCTCAGCCTCAGCTAGAAGCCGTCGGAGATAACGACGACCGTGGGATCCATGAAGAAGTCCATTCCGATGATGAGTTCTCGGATTCTCATTCCGCTCTTGCCTCTGACGATACAACGTCTAGCATAGGGCAAGCTCGAGAAGTGTTCATGGTCAACACCGAGCAGATAGCCAAAATCATTGAAGAGGCCCTGGCTAAGCAGAAGGAAATCTTCAAGTTCGAAATGGAAATGGCTATGCAAGAGATGAGACAAATGCACGACCAACAAATCCGAACTTTGTCAAATCAGCTAGTGGAATCCAGCCATCGCACCCAGAACGCCGCAGTTAACAGCGATCCGGAGGTGGTCGAAATCGTCATGGCTGACGCACCGCCCAAGAATACTGGGGGTGGCCCC
>NC_033802.1:6802041-6840495 GCF_001876935.1 Asparagus officinalis
TAGACTTCGGCATCAAACTTACGCCTTGCACCTAAATCACACAAAAGCACGGATTAATAGAGACATTACCAATAACATCAAGGAATAGAAAATGACCTGGATCCTTTAAGCTTAGGAGGCCAGCTTTATTCTGGATGATAGCACTACACTCCTCAAGTAAGGGCCACATCTCGTATTCTTCCAACTTCCTTTTCGTTAGATAGGATCTCATTTCAAGAACCTTAGCCATAAGAAGCATTTGCAGAATAGCCTTCATGAACGGGATATTGATGTGCAACTTTTCAAAATCCTCCAAAAAAATTATTCCGAAACTCGCTTTTCTAACTTAGCCTTAGCAAACCTTTGGGGAAATGGCTAGAGGAGGCTTGTAAGGAGCGGCCGAGGGCATATATTTTTCAACTTTTTCTTCTGGCTTGTGTTTGCAGTCTTCATTATCTACATCATATCACATTTTCATTTTTCTCTTCATGGATTGACCAATCCACCCCATCGTTTTCCCTTTCATCTGGGTTCCTCAGATTGTTTTCCACTTCTAAGAGTATAGCATTCACATGACTCCTGGCGATTTGTCTCGAGCTTTGGTCCAGTTAACATGGCCCTGAAGGCCTAGCAGGAAACTAAACACTTTGTCCAATTGGGTGATTTGCTGCTCTAACATCTTATTATGCCCGTAGCTAGGAACTCCATTAAGGCCAATGTTTCACCACCTCATCGTGGTTGTGTTGCTGCCTTAAACTCTTCATTCAATTTGCATTGAGTCGTCCAAACTTCTCCATCATATTTTTCAAATTGACTTTTGAGAAAGGGAAAATTGGGATATAATTGGATGCAGCGCATGGGATTTCCAGGTGGCGTTTTTATAGAAAAATTAGGATGATTCCTCCACCGGATTATTCAAGTATTGGAGAATGGGTCTCCTTCTGCATTTAAAGTTATTAACATAGATTAACTTGCTCATACCAGAAGCTATCAATGCGATGGGGTTTCCTAAGTTGACCATTTGAAGTGCAGAAATGACCCCCACAGAGCCACATATCTCACATGAAATTGAAGTAGACGCCACAGAATAATACTCAAGCCTTCATACTTTCTTAAATTAAAGCATCAACTTTAGAGGATATATGGTCTAAAGCATCTATTCATACTGCCTCCTTTTGAATGTCTGAGAGCATGACTCGTTCGCAGTGCAAGTGATTTGATCCATGTCTTCAATGAGAGTGTATAGCCTCGTCTTATTGTTTTGTTCATCCAAGCTCCTCCTGCAGCCAGCGTCAACAGTCATCCGTGTGTTGTAAGTGAGCCCGTGTAGGAAGCGTGTGAACAATTAACCCAACTTTCTCCAGTCCGTGGTTGAGGGCCACATCTCAATAATGTCCTTGAGCCCGTTCCCAAGCTCATAAAGTGACTCTCCTTCCCTTCTGTACAAAGCTTGTGATACTGGTTCCTCATCTGTGCTGTTTTTACTTGGAGGCAAAATACTTTGCCAAGCAAATAGCTTCTGCGACAATTGATCCCAAGTGGTATGGACCCAGCTGGCAGTGAGTGCAAACAAGCCTAGCCGTTGTCCCAGAGAGAACGGCAAATAATCTGAGTCGAATAGCATCATTGGTCACTCCATTAAGTTTCAACAAGTGTCGCAATACTCCAAGCAAAATCGATCAGGTGCGAAGGTTCGGGTCTTCCAGTAGGCACCTCTCCAAACTGAATTCTGCTGGAACCATAATGAGAGCAGTGATGCGTTTCATGCTCAAAAGCTTATTAGCTTCAACATTTTGGGCCTTGTAATGCCTTGACTGTGCTGCCTGAAGCAATTGTGGCGCTGCTGAAATCCTTAAGAAGCTGATTTTGATCTCCCATCATAGCTTGTTTCTGTGTCCTTTCGCTCCCTTATAGACCTTCTTATGTTTGCAAGCGCCGTCACCGATAGTCAGGCATTGTTTTCGTCGTTTACTTCTATTTTGATTCCCTTGCATAAAAGAAGTGAGAAGCCCCAAGAGAAATAAAAAAAAATCTAGTCTTTAATAACGTAAAGACTCAAATATTAACACCGTAGTCCCCGGCATACGGGCGCCAAAAACTTGATAGGCAAATAATCTCAAGCGCACAGACTCATTGTAGCTATCAGGTCGATCCCAGGACTAGGCGTTAATTACAAATCTCATCGTATTCGACTAGCCCTATAATCTAATGAGTGAATTAGAAGAGATGAAATTAAAAGAATAAAATAATAACTTAATCAGCGTGGAAATTCAATATAATGAAGAGTCAGGCATTGAGTTTTCACCAAACTTCGATGCCTCAATGACTGAATTTTTTAGTCTCCGGCTGTTGGTTAAACTAAAGAGGGCTGAATAGCCTAAATTAATCTAAAGCCTCTTCAAAAGGCTACTAAAGATCATGCCTAGACTATCTCAATTAAACTACTTTCGAGAATTAAGATTTAAGTTAAACCCATTAAGCTTTATGCAATCCAAATCAAATCCCCAAGGACATCTAGCTCCTACTTTCGGTTGTTCGAGCCTCCCTGCCTTAATTTTCTAGAGATCCTGCGTACTAATCTTCACCTTTCAGTCCTTCAATTAATTACGCTATGATTGCTAATACCGGTGATCAAGCGAATCAACAAAATTAAAACAACTAAGAAATCAAGTTCAAGAGGTTAAACTTCACAAGAAATATATACATTCATCATCACATCACAAAAAGTTGGCGTTCTTCCCAATCCTAGACAGAAATCTACTCACACATTGATTGCGAATAAGAGAATACATTCAAATAATATGCAAATCAATCATTAAGAAGAAATAAATCAAAGAGAGGAAAAGAATTAACCCGTCTTACAATTGAATCTTTCAAAATAAGAACTTGCCACATTCAAATCTTCTTACAAGAGATAAATGTTTCTTCAATACTTGAAAAACCTCTAGAATAGTTGCTAGTGATGGCTAAAGTAGAACATAAAACAAAAAATATCCAAAACCCTAAGTCAAAACATCTATTTATATGTCTCCAAAAAATCTGCGAAAATAACTAATTCACGCCGCCACCGTGTGGTCTGCCACCACGACCAGGTGTGGTAGGGGGCTGTTTTGCCTGATTTTGTGCTTGTTTCTTCAGTTTTTGATATCTTTGGCTATAACTTTTGCCGTCCGGACCTCGCGAATTGGCAGGTGATTCAACTTGAATTGCGAATCCTGTTGAAGAGCATCTACAAACTTTCATTCTTTTGAGTTTCTTCCATTCAAACTGCCATCATGGTCGCAAATTCTAGTATCTTCATACTCGTGCATCCATTTTCCTTCACAACCATGCCATTCAAAATGCTTGTTGGCTTGCTTCAAACTCTTTGCCTAAAACTTCCAACGATCATCAAATCTTTTCAATCTTGAGGCCAATACCTTACATATAAGAACACCAAACACAGAGTATCTCGATCTAAACACGAAATATGCATTAAACAGCTCGTAAATCCATGCTTAAAAAACACTAAGATAATGCATATTTTACGTGTTTATCACCCAGACGCAGCTTCTATACCGCTGCCAAACGCAGCTCTATACCGCTGCCAACGCAGCTCCTAATACCGCTGCTCAACGCAGCTCCAACCGCTGTCCAACGCAGCTCCAAGCGCTGCCCAGCAGTTCTAACCGCTGTCCCAACGCAGCTCCACCGCTGCCCAAACGCCAGCTCTATGACCGCCTGCCCAACGCCAGCTCTAGTCTTACCGCTGCTCAACGCAGCTCTAAAACGCTGACCCAACGCCAGCTCCAAGCGCTGCCCCAACGCAGCCTCTATACCGCCTGCCTCAAAGCACTCTATACCGCTGCTCAACGCAGCCTCCAACCGCCTGCCCAAACGCACTCCAAGCGGCCAGACGTAACTCTAACAGCGCCAAAACGCCAGCTGTCCAAAACAAGATGCCAACGAGTTCCATGCCCGCTGCCGTCGGAGCTTTCAGACACTGTGTTCAATGCTCTCCAAACACTGGTATGAACGCGCCAGAATCCCCCTGAACGCGGGGTTTTGCATTGGACTCGTTCAAACACCGAGCTGAACAGTTTCAAAACCATATTCCCAACGGGGGCACCTGAGAGGGATCACAACTCACTCAGGAGTGATTTAAGGG
This sequence comes from Asparagus officinalis, assembly GCF_001876935.1. Classification (NCBI taxonomy): domain Eukaryota; kingdom Viridiplantae; phylum Streptophyta; class Magnoliopsida; order Asparagales; family Asparagaceae; genus Asparagus; species Asparagus officinalis. Next base: position 6,806,168 of record NC_033802.1, read on the forward strand.
CGGTTACATCCATAAGCCCACTGAAGGAGCGAATTACAGAGGTGCGTTACACCCTTAAATCGCCCTATAAATAACCTGAAAATCAATTCAATTCAGGGGGTTCGGGCAGTCTGTTGCGAACTTCTTGCGGCTAGTAACAGATCCCTTAGAGATTTCTGGAGCTTTGGAGAAATCGGCAAAAAAAAACCAACCCAAAAAGCATCTTCTTCATCCTTTGGGCTTGATAACGACTTTCGGGGTTTTAAATCAACTCTTTTCATAGAGTTTTAAACTCGTTTCAGAGTTCTCACAACAGTCAAATCTGAGCGAGAAGACCACGCCTTCCAGTGAAGCAAAACATCGGATCGTCAACGGAGAGCAAACCGGACGCGAGAGCATTCGATGAGGCACTCCCATCCGCCAGCCTGTTGGAAGAACCCAGAATATAAACAAAGGGCGAGATCCAGATCAATTCTCCTCTTTTTGTAATCAGGAAATTCAATTGTAACTGAGATTAAAGGAATACAAATCAATTTTCCTTCGTTTCTTTTACTGCAAAATTTTCCACAAACAATGTCGAAGTTCAAATCTCATAACTTCATAAAGAAAAAAATAAGCATTTTTCAGCCATTAACCCTTTGGACCAATCTCATCATGATCGCTAAAACCAAATCAGCAAATAAATGAAATGTACACATGAATCATCCATGGTCGCTAAACAGATGATCGACAGATGAACTATAAATATCCCAATCAATTTACTGAGCCGATTTAATAATAATAGATATCACCATTAACCATTCAACATCTAATCATCAATGTGATCGCAAAATTGCTTTCTAACTAGCCCGCATATCTTTAGCACTAACCCATCAACACTATATTCTTAACCTAAACCACTGTTGTGGAGAGAAAACTTAGATCAAATAAATAATAATAAAGTAATTTAACGTCAAAAAACTATCAATAAAGTAATACATTTTGAAGATAATAATAAAAGATCTAATCATCACAAAAACAAAGTAAGACAGGAAAATAAACGCATGATTAACTTCATGGTAGAGAAATTTTCTAGGCAGAGAAACTAACCAAGAGGGAGGGAGGTGGGGTTTCACTTTTTTTTTCTCAATTGTATTCTTTCCAATGTGTGGGATAATTTGAGAGAGGAGAACTTATGGTTATATATATAGGTAGTATAATTTGTGGGATAATTATGACTAATTATCCCAATTCTAATTCTAGTAGAATTCTACTTGACTAACGCACCAAAAAAATAATACAGTTCTAGTTCTACAAAAGTTCTACTTGACTAACACTATAAAAAAATATCCCATTTTCTAGTTCTATGTGACTAACACCTTAAAAATTTATCCCACAAATTATCTCAGTTTCAGTTTTAAGTTCTAGATGACTAACCCCCCTAAGGGGCCGTTTGGATAATAGAAGTATTAGAAGTAAGAAGTAGGTTATAGAAGTAACTTTCAAAGCTATGAAGTAGGAAGTAGTGGAAATAACATTTTTTTTGTTTGTTTCATATATTTTTAGAAGTAATAGAAATAGAACTTCTTCTTCATTTACTTTTTTTGTTTGGATAAATTTGGAAATATTATTAGGAAGTAATTTTATCAATGAAAAGTTGTTAGAAGTAACTAATAAGGAAAATATTAATAAAAAAATTATTTATGTCATAATTAATATGCATTTCAACTACTTCCGAGCTAATTCTGAGTATTGAGTATTGGAAAAATATTTTGGAAGTAAGGATGACACGTAGGCGCCACATAAACATTTATGGAAGTATTGGAAGTAAGTTTTTCAGAGAAATAAACAAACTTTTTTGCTTGGAAATAGCAGAAGTAGCATCTACTTCTTTTACTTCAGCTATTTCACAATTATTTCCATGCAAACAAACAAGCCCTAAGGGAAGGTAAGGGAACATGTAAAACTTGGGAATTTGACGAAACAAACATGCCTGAGTGGATTTGACAGCCTAATAAACAGGATTTTTCAAATCTTTAACCCTGGTTCAGTGATTCGTGAAATCCACTCTCCACCAGGTCTGATCGCGATCACTCTCTCGTCTCCCGGCTCTCCCCAAATCATCAACTTTCCTCCCCGCTAACCCTAGCAGCGCATCCACCCTCCACCATGTCTGATCGCGATTACTCCTTTCGTCTCCCGACTCCCCCCCACAAATCATCGACTTTCCTCTCCGCTAACCCTTGCAGCGCCCGTCACCGCCCATCGCCGGGGCCTCGTCTTGAGCATCGACCTGTCAACGCCGGCCGCCCCTTGCCCCCCTACCCCTAGCGTTGTCCTGCCTTCGCCCCGTCGCTGCCCCTAGCGTCCCGTCGCCGGCGCCTTTCCCTGAACACCGCATGTTCGTTGCGACCCCCCCTCTCTCTCTAAAATTTTGACCTCTCAGATTTCCTAACAAACGAAAACCCTAGATTGAGGGAGCTATCGAGATCCTAGATCTCTATATTAGTCTCTAGTTCTTCTCATTATGGAAAATATTATGTTTTCATCATTTTATTTGATCCTCTTTCACTTTGACATCCATATTCATGTTGATGGAAGATGAACTTTTTTTTATATTTTTGTTTATTTTTTTTTGTTGTCCTTTTTGTGAAGTTTATTTTGTTTGCTAGATTAACTTTAATAGAGTTACAATGCCATGGAGAGTGTCTCTGATTGAAGTTTGTAAGAAATAACGTATCTTTTGATAATATTTGACATCTTCGAGTTTTATGAGAATGCGAAGATAAACTCTCTAGTCTTTCTTACACACTTGTTATATGAAATTTTTATTGCTCCTAGACTTTGGTCCTTGTTAGTGTTAGCTACACTCCACATAGATCACTTGCTCCAGGCTTATGTTGTCACGTACGATTAGATATGTGAAATACAGATTTTGATGAATCGATTTAAAAGCTCGATGGTCATTTCACCTCTTATTTCTTTTTTCTGATGATTGCGGGTGCATTTGGGAGCTTCTTCAGCTCAATCCCTTGTCTCAAGGAGCATAACTATCACAATGCGGGTAATTGGATGTTATTGTTCTGATTCGTTATTTACCATGTTTTCTAAATTTGGTTGGTAAATGAATTTCAAGTGATAACCCTGCAACTTGGGATCTTTCCATGCACAATGCCACGTTGATAGAATATATAGTTTATCATGATGAAGCTTGGACACACTGATGTCGTATGATCCAAATTAGTTGATAGGGGAGTATAATTCAAACTCGATATTGAAAGGATTAAACAAGTATTCACATAGCAGGAAACAACATGTGTATGCAGTTTTATTACATTTATATGAGGCTTGATGGTATAGTTTAAACTTGATATCGAGTACAATTATAGCAAATACCACAACCTTGACTTGAACAATGATGCTAATATTAGAAAAATATGTACAGCTTCTTTAATTAAGAATTTTTAATAGATAATTTTTTTTATATGTGGTAAGCAATGGCTTTGTGGCTACCCCTATGGAGCAATCTTGCTTATAACTTTGCTACGGTTCTCAAAATAAGGATTTTGGTTTTCATATGGGAACTCCGTAGAATGATATGCTCTCATTAGGAATTTGATAGCCCAAAAAGTCCAAATTAAGTACAAGTTTGCAAACTTTGAAGTAAATCAGATTTAAAAGTAGATAGATGCAGTGGCATCAACTCAGTTCTAGAATTGAGGGTAGTTCTTTAGATTTATAATGAAAAGGGCTATTTTCACTTATACCCCAAAGTTCAGTCTATTTTAAATTTGATACACCAAAGGGAGTTTTGCTCAAAATATTTCCCAAAGTTTGCCTCTTTTCCAACTTTAATACCCAAATGTTTGCTTGTTTAGAAAGTACCCCAAAGTTCAATATAGCTTAACTTTTATACCTCGAACTTTGGCAAAAAAAAAAAAGTTCGGATGTCAAAGTTAAATTTTGTTCAACTTTGTGCATTAAAGTTCAAAATTTTGAATTTTGGGGTGCCAAAGTTATTTTTTTTGTATGTTAGGGTATTTTTTTGGCAAATATTTTTTTTGGGATATTGAAGCAAAATTTTGCTCATCTATGTGGTATTTTCTGCAAAAAATACACTAGGATATTTAAGATTAAATTATCCTAATAAAAGTAAGTATACTTTTGATGTAAGCATACGTTTGATGTGTATACTCTGGTCTAATTATTGCTTCATTTACTTTATTGTAAGTGAATTTCAATGAAAGTTTGATGGTATACACACACACGCGCGCGCGCGCGTAATCATGAGTTCTAAGTCTCGGGCGAAAATCAAAATTAGAGAGAGAATCCTAGCCGACGTAAAAGATGATTTAGGCTTTATGCTTGAAATTTTGGGTGAATTTATGACATTTCGATGTTAGACATACATTTCCTGAAAACTTTTCTTGCGGTAATATTTTCGAGCTTGTGGCTAAGTTGCGAAACATTTTGTTCCTATTGTAGACTTCCAGCACAATTATTCTGTTACTTTAGTTTTAATTTTGCTACAGTTTATTTTCCAGAGTTTTATGTGATTTACTTGTTAGAATTTAGAATGTTCTTGTTCGATGCATTTGCTAGCATCATATCTCTGTATCTTTGAAGAAGCTAAAATGACATTTTCAATCACCATTCGGAAGTTTTCTTTGGCTCCAAATTTAACATTCTCGTTTTGAGGATTGAGTTATTAACGGTTATAAAAGCATGCAATAAGACAAGCTCATAGTAATGCTTTCATTTGAATGTGATAACATTCTCTCTTTCACACTTAAGAGCTAGTTTAGGGATGCTTCTAAGCTTAAATGATTATTTTGTTTGTGAGGCGCTTTGAATTTGTAATCAATAAATTGAAAATCATGTATATGCAAACAATAGATTTGAAATAAAGGGATTTGAAATCCTTTTATTTAAAAACTGTATCCAAACAAGTGATTTGTAAATTTATGGATTTCAAATTTTAGATTTAAAACCATGAGATTTCAAATCTTTATCTCAAATTCAAATCTTGTTTCCCAAACGCAGCCTAAACAACGTGCTTGTAAAATTTCAAAGCCAAGTGTTAAAACTCGAGGAGGGGCGAATAAGAAGATGATGTAATGTGGCTCATAGTTTCATCATCCAAAGCTTGCGGCAACAATGAGAGAGCTTTGGCAAGCATCCTGCACTCTCAACTCTTCCACGTCATCCCCTTCAGCTTGTGAGTTCTTTCTTTCTCTTTATAGTTCGTGTGCACCACTTGTTTGATGAAATGCCCCTGAGAAATTTCACACGTTTGATGCTACAACTTTGTGGAGGTTTGATAATGATGATGGGTAGTTTATGTTTATCCAATTTTGTGTTAAAAAATACCGCTTTAATGATAACCCAATTGCGAATTTAACCCAATTGGCGTAAATGCAGTGTCTTGCGGATGTGTTGCAATCCTTAGCTTTTGGATACTGCATTTATCTTTAATGTACAAAATTCAGGCAAAAAGAAGTAATTTTGTAATGGAAAATACTTTAGTTTTACACATTATTCCACGAAAATCTCCTTTTGTAAAATTTTGTGAGATTTAGTAATTATGAAGGTATTTTATATTTATCCAATTTTTATGTATTTAAATTCATGGTGCGTGATGTTTAGAAAAATTTGAAGCTGTATCGATAAACCACTTGCGAAATGAAGTTATTCAGCATCAATGCAATAACTTGGTAATATGTTGCAATTCCTAGCTTTCGGGTATTTGCATTCATCTCTAAGGTATAGGTTGAAAGCAAAAGGAAGCAATTTTGTGACAGGAAAGTGTCTTACTTTTGTAAATATTTGATTACATGAGGGGAATTTCACTTCAAGTCTAGATTTACAATTTTTTGTTGGTTGTAGTGTCGAATGCCCATCACTGAAGACTACTTGTACAGTTGGTGGGTTGCATCAGATGGTAGAATTACAGAAGTCTATTTTTGTAGCTTCTATGAGAGATTTGATTGAAAGTCCTCCAGAGAGTGGAGCAACTATCAAGCTCAAAGCTTCCATTGAGATGCCCAGTAGTTATCGTCTGGTAATACTCTGATGTGTTTCTGCATTAATTCTGATATTGTTACCAATTTTTTAATTTTTAATCTCATTTCATCAGGTTAAGCATTCAAAGTTCTCAACCTCGGTCGAAGCCCAAGACTATTCCAGTGACTCTCACTTTGAACCGAATCCCCATATTGAGGTTCGTCGCCACATGCATGAAAGCGCCAAATTGGGCAATTTGGATGAAGCTCTAAGAGCTCTGGCTTTCTTGAAACCAAGTATTCTTGATTACAACGGAATGCTTCATTCTTATTTCAAATCCAGTAGCATTTCATTTGAGCGTGTGGCTGGAATTTTTCAGAAATTGAAGAGGTTTGGGCCGTCTCCAAACTTTTGGACATTCAGTATACTGTTTAATGGACTGTGCTCATCAGGATTGCTTAAATCTTCTTCTTGTGTGGTGGAAGATATGTGCAACCATGGGTTTGTTCCTTCCTTCTGTTTGTTGATGAAATTGCTGAAGAAATCTCTGAGCTCAGACAGATTTGAAATTTCTATTCGAGTTTTGGAATTGATGCTGAGATTTGATTATACACCAAGTTTGGTAGTAGTGAACAGATTGATTGCTAGACTTACTAGAGGGAAGAGAGTCCATGAGGCGTACCATGTTTTTTTGGTAATGCTTGAGATGGGTTTGGTTCCTGATGCATATACTTGTAATTCACTACTCTTTGGTGTTTGTAGGTCCAATTGGTGTTGGCAGGCCTTGTCTTTGTTTTATAGATTCAGGAAGAGTGGATTTGTTCCTACTGAGTATTCTTATACTTCATTAGTTATGGGGTTTGGAAACAAAGGTTTGTGGAAAGAAGTTTACCGGATTATGAAGGAGATGAGGAGGGATGGGTGTTTTCCTACAGTTGTTACTTATACTGTGCTTATTAAGTGTCTTTGTAAGTATAAGTTAGTCGACGAGGCATTGAGAATCCTTAAGGTGATGAGTAATGAAGGTTGTGAGCCAGATTTGGTTACATACAATGTACTTTTCGGTGCGCTTATTTCCCTTAATAGAGTCTTTGATTCAAGCCAACTGCTTTGGGTGATGGAGGAGAATGGTATAATTCCTGATCAGCATACTTTCTGTGCAATGGCTGCTAGTCTGCTAAAAAATGAACATGTCAGGGAATCACAGGATCTTTTGTACCGAGCAGTGAGGGGTAATGTTATGGATATTGTCACATGGAATATTATATTACATGGTTTGTGTGTAGAAAACAGAGTGTGGGACGCAATAGCAGCATTGAGTTGTATGACAAAAAGAGGTTTTGTTCCAAATAACGTGACATGCAATATTGTACTTAAAGGGCTTTGCTTGGAGTGTATAGATAAGTCATTATATTTCCTAGATTGTTTCTATTGGGGAAAGGATGGACCTGACGTGGTCTCTTTCAATACAATTCTATCAGCAGCATGCAAGCAGGTAAACTTTTCTATAATCTGGAGGGTTCTGGATCGAATGAACTCTGTGGGAGCTGTGCCCAATGTTGTTAGCATGACCTGCTTACTTCAGTATTTCGGTAAGGCTGGAAAGTTGGAGAAATGTTCAAACTTTTTCAATTATATGATTGACAGTGGATATTGCCCTACAACTGTGACCTATAATGTGCTTCTGAACAATCTTTGCAAGAGAAGGCTGCTGTTAGATGCAAAAAGACTATTCAACAAGTTCAAGGACATTGAGACATTTCCTGATACAACCTCATACAATATTCTCATACATGCTTATGTTAGAAAGGGGGATTTTCTTATAGTTAAATACTTGCTGTTTGATATGTATAACCGAGGTCTAGTGCCTGATGCCATCACATATGGATCTTTAAGTTATGTGTTCTGCAAAGGAAGAAGTGTAGATGATGCTTTAGATTTGGAGGAGCAGATGGTCAAGGATGGAGTCAGAACGAGTGCTTCTTACTACAATCCGATACTGGCTGCTATGTTAAGAGAAGATAGATTGTGGGATGCTTTTCTGATATTGGTTAAGATGGAGATTGAAGGGATTGAAGCAGATGCTGTCTCCCGTAAACTTTTCGATCGTGCAATGTCAGCTGGTGGGAGGAAGAAAAATTCTAAGGCCATGAAGATTCTTGAAATCATAATGAAGAAAGCAGAACTTCAGTCCAGGGAGGAGGCCGGTTGAATCACTAAACTTGGCATGTTCCTTTTCATCAATCATACTCATGGTTGCCAATGAAGCCCCAGTCCATGGGTCCCTGCATCTCAGTTTATAAAATAGGTATGTTTTACTTATTAACTGGTTCTTTTTCTCCTATCTTTCTTTCTTTTTCTCCTATCTTTCTGGTTATTAAGAATTCTGTTGCAACTGAGTTTTTAATCTCCACTAAATTACTGTCTGTTTTTCTCTTCTCTGTTCAGTGAATTATTTTTAAAATTTACTGGAACAGACCATTGTTGCTTTTGGGGGATTTTCATATCTATTGAAAATCTCTCCTTGTAGCTAGGAAGAGATGAAAGGATGAGAAGTTATGGAAGTAATGAAAAGGATTAATGAAGACATTTGTGCTGTCACTCGGTTGATGCCTTTCTTTTCTAACTGGGTTACTGGAGTACATAGCCAAGTTGAGCTTATTTCTTTCGAGGGGATGATAGGAAGTTTATATAAGATTTTACTTCTCTATAGTTTCTCCTTTTAGTTCAATTATATTTCTTGCCAGTTTTCCTTTATTGTTGCTTGACCCCTGTTTCTGTGTGAGTAATTAAAAAATCAGATTGGTCGTTTCTTAATTATTGTCTAGAAGATGGGATGTAAATTCTAATAGATTTACATGTCGAAAGTGGCACTCTTTGCTTGATTTTGTATCTTAGAATTAAATCAATGACCTGGAAGCCTGAAAATAAAGTCTGTTTCTCTCATGCCTCATTTTCTGCATGAGTCCAGTCAAAGAATGGCTTTTTCAAATGTATTCTTTATAGGACAAATTTTCAAACTAGATCCCTTCAGGAATTTATTTTCAAAAAACGACCCATTTGAAATTTATTTGCCATTTTCGATCAAGTTTCAGCCACCTCGCTGAAACTGGGTCGAAAATGGGAAATAAAGTTCGAAAACTTCACGGGATTTAAAATCCCATGAAGTTTAGTGCCTGATTAACCACGCTAATGAAGCTGCAGAAGTTAAAAAACTTCATGGGATTTAAAATCCTGTGAAGTTTAGTGCCTGATTAACGATGCTAAACTTCACGGGATTTTAAATCCCGTGAAGTTTTCGAACTTTATTTGCCATTTTCGACTTGGTTTCAGCTAGGTGGCTGAAACCAGGTCGAAAATGACAAGTTTCAGCTAGGTGGCTGAAACCAGGTCGAAAATGACAAATAAATTTCAAAGGAGTTGATTTTTGAAAATAAATTCCTAAAGGGGTCTATTTTGAAAAATTGTTCTTCTTTATATTACAAAGTAGATATTCTCATTTTTCTGACTCAGTAATTCTTTCTCTAAACCAATGATTTTGTTTGTTCTGTAGGTATGCATTCATGTATATGAGAACTCTTCTAACCCGATAATTGTAACAAGCGGGGATTCTCTGCGTAAGGAAAGAAATCCTGGATTTTAAGGTTGAAAGAAGCCCTTCAACTCCAGCCTTTTGATATGTGTGTGTGTGCGTGTTTTTTTTACCCTTTGTGTTTTTTTTTTTTTTTGGGGGGGGGGGGGGGTGGGGGGCGGGGTGTTTGTGGTGCGGGTGGGGGATTCTGGACCGAGCTTTGAGAAAACGTTTATGGGCTTGACCAGGCTACTGGTCTGTTTCAGGACAGTGGGACTCTTCTTTTTCTCCCTATTGTTTGGAATATAAGGCAAGTCTCTCCCACTCCTGCCCCTAAAAAAATAGCACAAGAAATGTCAACTTACATTTAGTATTTATTTCTCAATTCATCTCATTATTTTTATTTTATTATTGTTATTATTATTATGTTTGCTTTAAAGTAGTATTTGTGCTAGTTGACATTTCTCTAAGTAGTGCTTCATGTAGCTGGCATTCAGCATAAAATCAACCATTGAAAGGTACAAGAAGGCACGTGCTGACAGTTCCCAGTCAAATTTAGTTAGAGGTCAATTCTAAGGTAAGTAGGTTGTCTCTTCTGTTGAATAAACGCTTTCAGTTAATCTTAGTAAACAACATGCTTTACCCAAATGTCTGTATTGAAAAATCAGACATCTATCCTTGATAAGCATATTTTTCTTTGTATTTCTGTGTACTACGATCCTTTGGAATTCATGACTTCTTTTAAAGAGATATGGTCGTCAAGTGGCATACGAGTTAAGCATCTTTAGTTTTTATTGAAAGCCACTCAAGATGCATGAACCTGACATAAGCCTCTTTATATGGTTCTTTCCTAGATTTTAAGATGTATTTATTATGTAATGCTGATATTTGGGTCACAGTTGCAACCATCCTTATAAAAGCAAGCAAACCATGGGGTGATTTGATATGATGACTGCAGCTAATGTCAGTTATCATACGCTCTGTTTTTTTAAATTAGACGTCCTTTTCTTTGTCACAAAAGAAAAAAAAAACAACAACTTTGATTAGTATATAGAAGAGTTTGCTGGCAACAGATTTTGTGTGTGCATACATGTGCACGTTAATAAATGTAGGTACTGAAAATACTTGATCATTATCACTTTTACAATAATGTTAAAAAATCATAAGTATAGTGCTCATTTATTTTACCATGATGTGATTTTTTTTCTGGTTTCATGAATAAATAGTGGATCATTTTAAGATGGAGAATCAATTTCAGGACATCGTAATTATAGGATAATTCAGAGTATTCCCATTTCCCAGTGTTCCTTCACTTAATTTACCCCAGAAAATCTCATCAGAAATGAAATAATATGAAAAAACAGCTCAATTCTTAATGGAAAAATGTATTAATATGTCTATATTGAAGTTTGAAGTTCCATAGGAAAAACTCAAAAAAAAAGGTGCGGGGGGGGGTGTGGGGGCGGGGCTGAAGAAAAGGAAAAATAAAGGAGTTTCAAGTGTTGACCCTCAACTAACAGAAAGCCTGGTCACGGATCTTTTGAATATTTTCTTCTAAATAAGCAACCATTATCAGAAAAGTAAAGTATGGTTATGTAAGAAAAATGCTTAAACTGTAGCAAAGATAGGTGCAGATTACATAAATAGTGGGAGATGATGAAAGCATGTGCAGGAAATTTTCCCCCTTTAGAGGAGAGGGTAGGATTTCACCATTTTTATTTATTTAAAAAGCGTAACACAAAACTGTATACTTTTTTCTGTACAAAAGTTCTCCAAATGTGGTTGGAGGTATATGACTGCAAAGTACTAGATGTAAATTTAACATTATTATATCCTAAGCTAAAGATTTTTCAGTAACTAAGTCAAGGATATATACACGCAGATGACAGGTGCATGATAGCTGAGTATAACCAGCATTGAGTGTATGCTTGTTCCCACAATGATAAGATTTAAGTTTGGGCTGTCTCTTAATTAGAGGAGTTCACAGCTAATTGATAATGTTAGAAAGATAGAAATAACGTTGTCTCTTAATATGTAAAAACTTAATGTCAGATAGCACAAAGTTTACAGAAACTGTAGGAGACTCGCCGATCATGCCATAATTATTTACATTGTCATCATAACAGGTTACCTTGAATATCTTCCACCATGCTAAAGTAAAAATTGGAAACAACAGAAAATTATACAAAGTTCAAGTACTATTATGATATAAAATTACTGGTGATGATATATAAGAACAAATGTATCCATCTACATATTATGTCGGAAAAGCAATTATATTAGCGCAATGCAGGGAAAAGACAGTTTATTAGTCTCTCTTGGTTATAATAGTTACAGAAAATTTGTCAAGTTGGAACGGTATTTTGACAGGATATCCCTTTTCCAGCTACAGTTTAAACTTCGCAAATGGATTCCTCATGAGTTGAGCTCAACAACCTAGCCTGTAAACAGATTTGACTTTTTTTAATCAAGTAATAACAATCAGATATTGCACAAGAAGGGCAGTTCGTCAGATGTTGCTAGTAATTGGTGTTTAGTGCATTCATTTTGTGCACATAACTCTGTAGATGACTACTGTAAATATCCTAGTGCAGTAGCAACTCCAACACTCGCTTGGTATTATATAAAGGTTACTCCTTTTGAAGAACCATCTTATTCTTTTAGCCATTAAAGTTCAAATCTCCAGCTGCAGAAATTTAAAGCTTATTAACTTCTGTTATAACTATAATGCTGAGCACATGTAAATTTTAAAGATGTCATAGCTAAAGGTTATTCATCATGAAGAACTATCTTATGGTTAGCCAGTAAAGTTCCAGATCTATAACTGCGAAGCTTGTTATCTTCTGTTCCACTACAACTATAATTCTGGACATACAGATACATTCATATCGGCCTACTCTCCCTAAGTTCCTATATAAACACTGCTTCCTAATTTTACTTGAAATGTATATACCATTTTTGTGTATATAACTCAAAATTTTTATGACTGCAGCAATATATCGGCAAGAAGCAGCAAGATTTTGTCATCAGATACAGATTTTACAGAAAACTAAGAGGTCAGCCTCCTATAGGTAACCATAAACTAGTAGAATGATACTGCAGATACAGTGAACTTGGTCAAATATTATTAAATTTCTTGGATTTTCTGGGTGATTCTCTATGAAATATGTGCAATAAACTTTGCTAATTAATCAACGGTTATTTTTGATATTATGTCTTGTTTACCCTTAAGTCTACATGTGGTTCTAAGCTGATATTGCTTGTCTTTTTCCTATCAGCATGAGCTCTTACTTGTGGAAATTGAACACATGCAGAAAGGTAATGCCTTTGTCAAAAAATATCATTGTAAAGTTTTCTGCAGTTTTTGTTTATCATCCTAAGGTAATTTTTCTTTTGTATGTGTGCAGGAAGTAGAATTTCAAAATGACGATATGTATCTCACTACTAAGGTAATACATTCCTATTTAAACTACCTGCAACATATTAGAAAAATCTTTGTTTACGTCGTGAAGATTGATACGTGATTTAGCGTGTTAACCTTGATTTTGGGTCCCTTAATTACATTTGATGATTATTCTTTAGTTGAGGACCTTGATCTGTACTTCGCTACACAAATAACAGAGTTAGAGGTACCAGAGGTTGTTTCCTCTGGCGTGCCCTCAAATGCTCAAGTCAGTGATTGTTTCTAGTTAATCTGAGGAGAAAAACAAAGCATAATCTAATTGACTTTTTATGTGTAAATTTTGCGTACGTTGGTTTGGTGGAAATCACCATTATTTATAGTTGGAATCTCTAACCTCTGTTATTTGTGTAGCGAAGTACATATCAAGTTGAGCTTGATTTATGGGGGTATGTAGGTAATTTCAGCCGAGTGTGTGTAGTATTGGTTCAGACTCTATTTGACACGTGCCAGCAGCTGATTAGCTGAGTCGTCTTTGCACAGTGATGGTGTTGTTAGATGACATGTCCAAGGAGCTTTGAAGACTCTGCCTCGAAAGGTCATAATGACTGGTGTCACATTAATTGCTTGATGGCGACTAGGCGGCAAAGTGCGGGCGCTGATTGGATATTCATTAAATGCAGTGTGACTTTTGATGACACTTGTCAGACCGTTCCACTGTTTGATCCCCCGTGTCTTGTGTTCGAGTGGGGAATGCCTTTCTTCTTGGAGTCAGACTGGAAGCGCCTTTCGTCTCGGATCTAGATAGCGAGGCGCGAGGCGACCCGACAGGCTTATCACTGGGTTACTTGTCGGTGTTTTAGGAGTCAACCAATTAGTTATCATGTGGCTGTTCTTATTGATCTTAGTAATTTCCAAGGTATAACATTGGCCCCTTTTCTCCCGGACCCCGGAAGTTGAGTTTGAGAGAGAATGAGGCGCCGCCCTAGTTGGAACTTGGTCCGTCCTTGCTAGAAGACAGTTGTGATTGACATTTCTGACGTTAGTGGAGATTGTGTAGCAGTTTTGACAAAGTGACTTCGTTTGACAGGACGCCGCTTCGGTTTTCAAAAACCATTAGCGGTTTTCCCATAAACCATGCTAACCATTATTTTCTTGCCACGTGTCATCCCCCTTTGCCAAAAACCCTAGAAACCCTGAAGCTTTTATTCCACCATTGGGAGAGCACCTTCAGAATTTTTGCCTTAGGTTTGATCACTTCTTCTCCTGCTTTGATGACTTCCAATGCTGAAACTGTTATGGTTCGCAACAAGGCGAATCGCCTTGTTGCGTTTATACCACTCGAAGATGCTTACTGATTATTTGGAGCAATATGCCCTAGGTTATGACATCCCCAACGCTTACACACTATCGACTTCATCGAGAGATCAGTCTATTTATCATCACGGTGGACGTATGGCGCCGTTGCACTGACACCATCTCGACTACGCCCTCCTCTTGTCGTTACATCTGTTACTTCAGAAGGTTTTCAAGCTTTAGGGTTGCAGACACAATTTACATCGAACTCCATTGCTTTTCTGGTGCCATTCCTTGTCATCTGCTATTGAGTAGATGTCAGACTGACATTGGGCATGTTGGATCATTTGGTTTGTGTCAAGGCTAGCAAGGAGAGTCACTTTTATCTGCAAGCAGTGTGTGACTACCGCCTTATGTCTAATGCCCCTGAGACGAACAAAGGATGGCGGGAGAAATTTTTCTTCGTCATGAGGGCTGATCCGGTCCTTGCTTGTCCAACATGACCGGAGATTAAGGAGGGCCTACGATCAAAGATGCTTTCGGCTGAAGAGTTGCAAGGCTTAGAGAGGATCCGAGCCTACAAGAGGTTGCAACATTGGAAGAGCCTGACCGACAACGTCATTCTTAGTGCTGCCAACATATCTTTCATTCCCGCTTTTGAACCAGACTTTGCTCGTGCAGCAGTGCTATCTATTGACGAGCAAAGGCAGAGGGCTCTCTCATCCTAGCTCTCCTCCTGTGCCATGGAAGCAACTCTGCGATGATCTGGAGGCAGAGAATCTCCAAGTCTTGCAACAACAGCCTGTTGCTAATATAGCTGCCAAACTCGATTTGAGCAAATTTACTGCTCAGGTTAAGCAGTCCAAAAGGAGGAAGAAAAAGACCGCTTCTAAGGGGTGTCGTCAGGCTCTTTGCTCTTGGAGACGAGGCAGTTGAGGCTACACTCGGGGAGATTGAAGTTGTGCCTGGGTCAACTAGCGGAGTTGTTGCCCTAGAATTTTCCTATGCTCCGCTTGAGTTTATCGAGATAGAGGGTGATTCTCCTCATCCGGTTCCTGAGGAAGCTGGAGAGGGAGACATTCCTGTTATTGAACCGATAGGAAGTGAGGCTCCACCCAAAAAGAGGTGCTGACCTGAGAGGAGGCACCGACCAAACTGGGAGAGGGGCTTAGGTCATCCAGAAATAAATAAAGAAAGGCGTGGGAGGATGTTGCAGATGTCCGGGACGGACACGACTTCTTCTAACGCTAGAAGACCACAAGAAGACACCCAGGACCTTAGCATGTCGTGAAAGAGGCACACTGGACGGGCGTGCTTCAACCGTGTCTTCGGGGCACAGTTGAATGTAGATATCATGAACGCGAGGTGCAAGATACTAGGTTGAGAAAACCGAGCAAGAGTTTCGATCTTACGACTGTACTCCCCAGGCGGAGTGTTTCACGAGTTAGTTGGGCCCCTGATCCGCGTAGACCAAGGGCGAACACTCATCGTTTACGGCATGGATTACCATGGTATCTAATCTTGTTCGCTCCCCATGCTTTCGCACCCCAGCGTTAGTAGGGACCCAGAGAGCTGCCTTCGCTTTTGGCGTTCCTCGAAGGCTTCAAAATTGGCGACGCCACATTGGCCTCCGGCAATTCTTACTTTGGTTCAGCTCATCTTTGCCCCGTACCAAATACGACCAAAGACCCTCGGGCCTGATGATGGCACGACTAAGATCTTTGTAGTAAGGCCCTTGTTGTCGAGGATTTGGTTGCTGAGGCTTAAGAACGGACTGCTTTGGGGTCTAAGGGTATCTCGACTACTGTGCACGAGGGTCGATACTAGTGGTCATTACGCTTTTCGGAGCTATTTCACCCGAAGGGCTCTCTTGGAGTTTGAGTCGTTGCAATGACTTGAAATTTATCGGGAACTCCTTTTTGAGCTTTGGGTTGAGATGGAGGCACATAAGGAAGCTCGTAAGGTGGCCAAGCTAGCGGCTGCTACTAAAGGCAGCGAGATCGACGAGCTCAAAGAGGGGTCATGCCGTGATGGAACGAGAGTTACCCCATAAAGATGAGGAGCTAAAAGCAGTTGCGGTCGCCGGTCGGTGCTCGGCATCACAAGGTTCAATTAGCGCAGGCCTTGGAGGAGGTAAAGAGCCTCAAGGAGGATCTCAACCATGCTCATCAGGATATGGGACTTCTTTCGAAAGGGTTCGTGTTGCTTGAACCGAAACGAAAGATCTACGGGCCAAATTGAATCAGAAGGTAGCTCTTCAAGGGACTGTTTGCTAGGAAGTTGCCCACGTGACTACCTAGGCCGAGCTACAGTGTAACTCTCTCCACATCCAAGTTTAAGAGCTTGAGACCGGATAGTCCATCTGGAGTCAAAAGCCTTTGAGACCGCGATAATCGAGAAATATCGCGATAGTTACGTGGGTAAGATTAAAGTGGCCCTTGCTTGTAAGGTGAGGTTAGATTATCTGAAGGGTCAGCTTCCTCCTCAGCTTTTGTTGAAAGAAGACTACTTAAAGTATCCCTCTCGAGCGGCTAACTACCTTGATGTCCTCAGGACACTCGAGGTGCAAGGTGGGTTAGGGATAGTGTAGGAGGATGAAGAAGTTGCCAATGGAGGGGGTGAGGAGGAGGCCCCTGGCAAAGACGCTAGTGAAGGCCGTGATGATGACGCCCACTTGTCTTCATCATCTAAGAAGCCTGACTCTCCTCTCCCCCATCGGTTGCACCCGACTCAGATTTGACTCCGGTTCATGATTTAGACACTGCTCCTTGAGGAGGATGTAATTCTTGTATCAAGTCTTTATAAGAAAGTCCTGTAATTTTTTTTAAAAATTAATGAAAAGTCTTTATTTTGGTGACTCGCTTTTTCGCACTTAGTTTATGAGTAATTTCTCACGTGTGCTTTTGGGATATCTTGAACGAGTCGGTGGGGATCGAGGCACGAGTCTTGTTGTGTTCTGGGTACACCAGTGAAGATCGAGTGGTTCCTTGGTATTGTGTACCTAAGGTTTGTTGGAGGCTTTTGGCTAGTGCCTAGCGGCCACATCTTCTGTTCGTGCCTTGTGTCTTATTTTGAAAATTGATTCCAAGAGTTTGTGAATGCCCGATGAGTCGGTGAAGATCGAGCTATGAGGGCTCCTTGCCGTGCCTTGGGTCTACTCTTGAAAACCGATACCGAGGACTTTGGTCTTCGTTGTCGAGTCGATAAAGATCGAGCGGCAGGAGCACGAAGGGTTTGCAAACTAATTAGCCAAAAAAGCAAGGTATTCTCTAGTGGTTTTATATTTACAATGTGTTGTACTCCTCAATTGCTTTACACTTTTCAAACCACTAAGACTTTTCTCTTGGCATTTTGTCTTGCATTTCATTGGACAACGTTCTTTTTTATTGTCGATGAGCTTTCTACAATGAGGGATTGGCTATCATAGTGCTAGCTGTTGGTTATTAGACGTGATAACTTCTGTTGGGGTGACCTCCCCACTCTGTCTGCTATGGGGTCTCTCCCGAGGAAGCTTCATAGGTCAGTTTGCAAGTTCCTACCAAGTTAGCGAAGAAGGTTCGCGTTGTCTCTTTGTACCTATTATTCGTCCACCACACTTGTTGCTGGTAGTGGGAAAATAGTTTCCTTGATCTGCTTTTCCATGATTTGGAATTGAAGATCAACCATCCCTCAAAAAGTGAAGAAGAGGCCCTATGGTGGGCACCAAGCTGTGTACGTCACGAAGTTGATATGTGATTAGGGGTGCAAACCTTGGTTTTAGGGTCCCTTACTTACCTTTGATGGTTAATCTTTAGTTGAGGGTCTTGTTTTGTACTTTGCTGCACAAATAATATAGGTTAGAGACACCGGAGGTTGTTTCCTCTAGCGTCCCATCCGACACTCAAGTCAGTGTCTGTTTCTAGTTAATATGAGGAGAAAAACAGAGCATAGTCTTGTTAAAATTTTATGTATAAATTTTGTGTACTTTGATTTGGTGGAAATCACCATTATTTATAGTGTTTACGAGGGCACGTAAGTAATTTCAGCGGAGTGTGTGTAGTATTGGTTCAGACTCAGCTTTACACGTGCCGGGAGTTGACTGGCGAAGTCGCATTTGCACAATGATGGGCCTGTTGGAGTGATGACGTGTTCGAGGAGCTTTGAAGGCTCTGGCTCGAAGGTCATAATGACTTATGAGTTGACATCGCATTGATTGCTTAATGATGACTGGTGGGGAAATGCGGACGCTGATTGTACATTCATGAAATGCAGTGTGACTTTTGATGACGCTTGTCAGGCCGTTCCACTTTTCGAGCGCCTTGTGTCGGGTCCGTATGGAGAACACCTTTCGTCTCGGAGTCGGACATCCAGCGGGATCTGAGCTGGAAGCGGCTTTCGTCTCGGATCTAGATCTCGAGGCGAGTCGGCTAGCTTATCCTGGCTTATCACCCGGGTTGCTTGCAGATGCTTTGGGAGTTGGCCACTTAGTTATCATGTGGCCGCTCTGATTGGGCTTGGTAATTTCCGGTGTGTAATAATCTTGAACTCAAAACATCTAGTTTTAGCTTGATATTTAATCTCAATATCAGTAATTCTTCATGACATTTATTACATAATTAACTAGTGAAATCTATCATTTTTCGTGATTTCATGGACCATGCCTTCTCAACTATTCTCAATCTCTGTAGTTGCGTTGTAAGTTTAAGTACACGACTGTATCAAACTAAATTGTCTGTTAAATTTGCATTCTAGCTTCCTCAATATGCAATTCTTGAGAACAAATATACAAGCATATACATGTCCACAAGTACGCATATTGTGTATACTATGCATA
Source organism: Asparagus officinalis (assembly GCF_001876935.1). Taxonomy (NCBI): domain Eukaryota; kingdom Viridiplantae; phylum Streptophyta; class Magnoliopsida; order Asparagales; family Asparagaceae; genus Asparagus; species Asparagus officinalis. The sequence goes on from NC_033802.1 coordinate 6,825,209, forward strand.
TTAACATACTATTCTTTATTTTCTATAAGACTATAACCTTATATATATATATATATGAGAAAAATGGGTATGCTTGGTACTAAGCACAAATTTTGTGCTTGGTAATGAGGTGTCACATTCTCATCCACTCATTCAATTGGGGGACCACATTCAACCCATGTGAATGTGGTCCCCCCATTTGAATGAGTGGAGGATAATATTCCACCTCACTACCAAGCACAAATTTTGTGCTTGGTACCAAGCATACCCATATTCCTCTCTCTCTCTCTCTATATATATATATATATATATATATATATATATATATATATATTCAGAATGTTTCTAACACTTTCTCCACTTGGGTATCCAGAAAGCGAAGAAACCATCAGAGCTTTTTTTGTGGATTCCTAACAGAAGCTACAACCGCAACAAGTGCGCGATGAATTTGATCCTGAAGATTTATTTACATTCCTAAATCTCATTTCACTTTGTTTAGGCTAGCCTTTGCTTCGTTTTCCTGATAATTTCTTGATTATATTCTTTTAAGTTATTCTGTTACTTGAATTGTCTATGTGGTTGTGATCTAGATCAGCATATTTACAAACTTTAAGACTAATTGATGTCCCATAATATTTTTTAGTTTTATCAATGCTTGTTTACTTTTACTCAACTGATAGTTGCATTTGTGGTGTAGGTTGCAAATCTTTAGCAAGTGAACTGATGTGACTCAAACTCCATATTCAAGGTGTCTGCCAAGTTACATGTATGCTTTCTCTTCAGGAATATGTTTAATGTTACCTAAATACTGATATATAGAAAGAATACTCACTAAACGTATCAGTGAATTTATTCATCAATCTGTATCTAGTTTGTTCGTAGTCTACAAACTATTTTGTGGAGAATGATGGAACAATTTTCCGATTGATCATATAAAATACATTTTATCGTCAATGTTCATGGAGTCATCAGTTTTTCTTGATCAAACTTTCCGATTGAGCATATAAAATACATCTTATTGGCCTTTTCATGGAGTTGTCAGTTTATCCTGAACCCATACACATCAAAATAGTATCTTCACCAAAAAACTTCAATCGGTACTCCATCCCTATTTATAGGTAGAGTTTCAATTAATGGATCAAATCTGCATGCGTAGGAATATACTATCATGCGATATTTGATCTCCAACAAATCATATCTCAATAGATACGGAAGCCCACTACTAAGGGCGCCAGTATCGATCACCATTTATTTCCCTAATAATCTTTTCAGCTACTTAGCTCGAATAACACCACAGTACTATTACAAGAAACTTCAACTATAATTTAGTTTTATAAAAATTACAATCTCATTAAAATGTTTATGCGAGCAATTCTACGTGACTCAACAACTCTAGTTCCTATTACAGACGCTGCTTGCTTTTATCAATTTTCTTGGTAAAACAGGACTTTCCCGCTATGTAAAAAGCCATGAGACATGTTCATTAAAGGTTTGCAAACAAGCATCGTTCTGAAGATCAAGGCGGCGACAAATTCTGGACGAATGGCCTCTACGAGCCAACCCGAGCAGAATAATGCGATGCATGCATCGCAGATACTTTGGGGTGGTGTTCCAGATACACCAGAGTAGTTTCTCGAGCTATTTTCTGTGCAGAAACTCAACATCCCGACCCACTCTTTGCTATCCTTGAGCATCCGTATCTTCGTCTGAGGTCTAGTCTTTGTCACAAACATGCCCTCTTAACTCTCTTGACTCTTGCGTACATATATAACATTGTTTTTAACTAATTGTACCTTGCATTCTCCTGTGGAGGCATCAAACCCCAATCCTGCGTTCTCGTCTTCTAAATTTTCTCGACAATTAGTGTTGGGGAGTTTTGAAACTTCCTGAGTAGAAGGATTCACTAAATAGCATGCTCCCTTTGTGCCGTCATATCCGAAGGCCAATCCATTGACAACATTTGATGGTATAAAATCTATTGGATCCTGCAACTCAAAGGAGGAATCCTTAATGCCAGGAACTGGATCAAAATTGTATAATGTCGCCTTATTTGCGAAGAACTTTGCTCGTAATTATGGGACTCCTAGCTAAAGATCTCTCGTGATGCTGCTCAAAAAAGTAGGGATCATAAGTCGAAGAGCACCATTGTTTGCAGACGCAATGAAGCCTTACTAGATACTGCGCTGGAAGTCTATGTCGATTATTTTTAAGGATGATAACAAAAAACTTAGGAGAATCCTACAACATAAGCAATTTCAAAGTGAGCGTACACCATGGAGAAAACTACAAGTAATTAAAGGATACAGTCCAAAACTTGGGATTAGTGAATTCTACTTCGCATCCGTTTAACTTGGGGGAAAAAAAACACCACCACCACCACCACCAACTGACATTTTGAGCTCCACACAACCAAGTTGGGCTGTTTCTGAGAGATAAATATCAAGTGCGCGCACTAGGGTCAATAACATTAAATGTGCATATAAATGATGTTAATTGTTGGATCATTAGATTTCGAGATTTGTACTCATATCTAACGCTTGATATTCTTTGAATGCATATTTAATACCATGAGGATACTTTCTCGTCTCTAGGATGATCCCGCTTAACTACTACTAAACCCCATGTACCTTTAAGGGTTTTCAAATAACCCCTTGAATCCCCTCTATTCCGCTAAACTCCTGTAAAATTTTTATCACTTTAATTTCAAGTAACATGTTAGACACTTGATCTGAAAAAGGAGAAATCACCTCTCAAAAAATAACCCTTACTAACAATTTTTTTAAGGTTTGAGGGAGGTTTTGCATTTTTTGGTGCTTGGACCATGACAGTTAGATTTGAGGGTGTTAATTTTGGGGTTTAAAGTGACTATTCAATGGGTTTTCTGGAATAAATAAGTTCATGGGGCTCATGTGAAAACCCCCTCAAGTTAAAGAGAGGTATTACAATAGCTAATGGGGTTATCTTGTAAAGTCTAGATTTCTTTTATTTTTCCCCACTTCCTCTCAGAGAAAAATGGGGTAAAAGGATCCCAAGAGCAAATATATAAGCAGCAACAGAAATAAGATCCGGTTAATTTTTCGGTACGCCTTCCTTTTTGTTAACAGGAGTGAGTGATTTATATGGTACGTTTTCGCGCAATAGATAATGGAGTAATTTTGATTGTTTGTACTTATTTATTTGGCCTGTGGACTACAAAAGTATTTCCTATCTTGTGTAATTGAATAATGCACTTGAAATAGATACTAAACCTTACTTATCCTATTTATTTTATAAAAAAGGCTAATTACATTTTAATGCCCTGAAGTTTAATTGGCTTTTAAGTTTTATATGGTGAAGTTTAAATTTGCTAAAAATACTCCAAAGTCTTTAGAGAGAGAGAGAGAGAGAGAGAGAGAAATATGGAGAACCTTGGTACCAAGTTCTTTCATTGAACTTGGTAATGAGGTGGCCAAACCTCACCCCTATATCACGTCTCGAAGATGGAGCCTCTTTTTTGGAATAGGTAAATAGTGATTGAGCAGATGCTGATTTGTTTTGGTTTGTATATCTTGTTTTTTATCTTAATTATGTTTTGTTTCTAAATTAATTTTGATGATTTTTTTTAGGCTTTGTTTCTTCTTTCAAAAGAGATGCATTACCTTTCTTTTCTTTCTCCCCCCTCCCTCCATCCCTTTTTTTTCTGGGTTAGAGAAGCTGATAAGAGAGAATGAGCATGTCCTAGCGGTAAAAATAAATTACTTGAATTTCAAATACAAAATTAGATGACTTGACAAAAGGTTTTCTTACTAGATATTTTGAACTTTATGATTTAAAATTCAAAATTATATAATTTATTTATCAATCCTTTAGTTAAAAACTTTAAAAAATAATATTACAAAATATGAATATATGATTTTTAAGAAATTATAAAATAGGACACTCAATGATATTGAAATTTTGTAGAAAGAATTTAATTAGAAAAGAATATACCTTTTAAAAATAATTACCCCTGATGTTCCTCGCTCTTTGAGAACCAACTAGAATTTCAAACTAATAAAAAAGATATGCAATTTTAAATTTATTAATCCTAAAATATTATTAGGAATCCATTAGAATTTGAGACTGCTCGTTTGGATAATGAAAGTATTAGAAGTAAGAAATAGGTTATAGAAGTAACTTTCAAAGCTATGAAGTAGGAAGTAGTGGAAATAACATTTTTTTGTTTGTTTCATATATTTTTAGAAGTAATGGAAGTAGAACTTCTTCCTCTTCATTTACTTTTTTTGTTTGGATAACATTTGAAAATATTATTAGGAAGTAATTTTATCAATGAAAAGTTGTTAGAAGTAACTAATAAAGGAAATATTAATAAAAAAAATTATTTATGTCATAATTAATATGCATTTCAACTACTTCCGAGCTACTTCTGAGTATTGAGGATTGGAAAAATATTTTGGAAGTAAGGATGACACGTAGGCGCCACAAAAGCATTTAGGGAAGTATTGGAAGTAAGTTTTTCAGAGAACCAAACAAACTTTTTTGCTTGGAAGTAGCAGAAGTAGCATATACTTCTTTTACTTCAGCTACTTCACAATTACTTCCGTGCAAACATGACTGTTTGTTTGCACGGAAGTAATTGTGAAGTAGCTGAAGTAAAAGAAGTAGAGGCTACTTCTGTTACTTCCAAGCAAAAAAGTATGTTTGGTTCTCTGAAAAACATACTTTCGCTACTTTCCTAAATGCTTATGTGGCGCCTACGTGTCATCATTACTTCTAAAATATTTTTCTAATCCTCAATACTCAAAAGTAGCTCGTAAGTAGTTGAAATGCATATTAATTATGACATAAATAATTTTTTTATTAATATTTCCTTTATTAGTTACTTCTAACAACTTTTCATTGATAAAATTACTTCCTAATAATATTTCCAAATGTTATCCAAACAAAAAAAGTAAATGAAGAGGAAGAAGTTCTACTTCCATTACTTGTAAAAATATATGAAACAAACAAAAAAATGCTATTTCCACTACTTCCTACTTCATAACTTTGAAAGTTACTTCTATAACCTACTTCTTACTTCTAATCAATGTAAGTATGCTGGATATCCTTAAGAATCAACTATAGAAATTCAAATTATTTTCAACTCTACCTCCTCCTTTTAATCACCTTGTTCGTTAAAATAAATTTTTGCGAAAACCACAGTAATTATGGAGAGTGATTTTCGTTTAATGATTACAGGAAAAAAACTTGCTATTTTATAAATACTTATCCCCAAAACATTTATAAGAACCCATATTTATATCAAATGATAAAGAGTACATCATTATGATATTACAATAAAATTCATTTTCTTTAAAGAAGAACTATAATATAAATTCATCAGAAACATAATTATATCTCCATCAAGAATCCAAAAAGCATAGCTCTCACAATACAGTCTCTAGTGTCCATCTTAGTAAATAAATAAATGAAATCGACTCGACTTCTCAAAACAAAATTTTCTTTTTGTTCCATGAGAAAAATTATAACTAACAGTAGCTCTTAGATAATTTCTGTTAATACATTAGAGAAACAGTTTATATGCCCGATCTGTGTTTACTTTGTTGTGAAGAGATTCAACTAGAATCTCATATAGATGATCCGGATGGTTGGGAGGTTTCAATATAGCTGTTACGGATATAGATCCGATTCCAGACTATGTTATAAACAAACAAAAAATTACCGACTTGGCATTTTCAACTTGGGTTAGCGGCAGTTTTTTTTGAAATACAAAGGAGGGCACGTGTCAGTCAGGATAAACTCTAAAAGGGCTAGTCTATACTATCCATTGTTACATACTAAAAGCTTTATCCCTAAAACCACCAAGTGTCAAAATTCTACCAGTTGGTTTCAGATTAATCTTTTAGGCTTGCAATATTTATTTATTTTTTCATAAAGTTCAAGGTGTTATTTGGCAAAGGGTTAGGAGAGAATGTTTAAGGAGAATGGTTAACACTTAGTTATCCTCCATGAGAGGAGGTTTAAGAATAATTAATTTCTGGTTGAATTTTATAGTGTTTGGCAATGGTTTTAGAGAGGCCACTGATAATGAAACAAGCGATTAATAGTGGAGGAGGAGGAAATGAAAATGGCAAGGCAAAGAGAACGGAGGAGGAGAGCATGGGGGGACATGGGAGCTATATATGGGAGTAGTGGACATGGGGCTGTCTGGTATGAAAGTACCAGACGAGGAGAGCATTAATTGTAGTGGAGGAGTCATGAAAGGGGAGGCGACGATGAATCAAAATTAGACCAGTAAAAAATTTGGGGTTTATTAGAGGCAAAAGAAGGCAAGAAAGGAGGAAAATTAGTGAGAGCCATACTACCATATTTTGATTGAGCTAAAAAAATACTAGCCCGTCGCCGGCCACCTGCCGGCCGCCGTCGGACGCCGGCCACCGACGCGTCGTCGTCCTCGCTCGTCAGCAGGCCACCGGACACGCCGCCGCCGCCGCTTTATAAATAATAACTATAAATGGTGTTTTCAAAACGTGTTTGAAAAAAAAAACACCATGGCATGATGTTTTTCTAAAACACACAACAAAAATAAACACCTTGATTACCAAACACATCCTAATTAGTAATAATGAGTCATGTTAGTAGCACATGGCTTGTAATTGTCATGATGCCACATGGATGGCTAAGATTAAATCCCAAATGTGAAGGGGTTAAGAGAGTTTGTCATTGTCTAAGTCAGGGAAGATCATCCGAGAGCTAGCTGAAGCAAAAGGAAGCAAGGAAAACATAAAAAATGACAACTCAAAGAAATTATAGTTTTCGAGACAGTGTCAATTGTCTTGGAAATGCGAGACATTGTTTGTGTCTCGGAAATGCGAAACACTGTTGGTGTCTCGGAAATAGGGAGGCAGTATGATGTCACTTTTGACATTTTTCTAAGAATCACTCGCAATTAATGTGACTGTTACAATTCTTAATGGCAATTAAGATTGTAACATCAATGCATTAAATTGCTCTAAATGCTGTTGTAACTCCTGCATGCAGTAACTCCTGAATACAAGACAATCAATGGACGCCTAACTACGAAACGCGAGGGTCACATCTCAGCAAATCAGATGAACATCGTCTGTAGGACGAACCTTGTCGAACGGGTGAACCTCATCAAACGAGCGAACCTCGTCAAACAAGCGAACCTCGTATGACATACGAACCTCGTCGAACGAGCGAATATCTTCAAACAGCCGAACCTCGTATGAAAGACGAACCTCGTCGAACGAGCGAACCTCGTCAAACAGGCGAACCTCATTTGACGAGCGAACCTCATCTGATCTTGAGAACATTAGGGTTGCACCCTCGTGCGAATGCGTAACTTATCCACATGCTGCGAAGCAGCCTGTGAGGCACCCTTCGTGGTAGCCAACGTAGCGCCAAAGGGCGCCACCTAGCCCCGATGCCTCCGTGCGCCTAACAAAGCGCTACTTAGCGCCTCAGCCTGATTAGCCCCGATCCCTGGTCCATTGGCCCACAGCTCACGATCCACGAGAACTTATGAGGGATTAATTAAAATAAAATACTTCTCGGCTTGCCGTTAGCAAGCCTCGAATAAAGGACGATATATATATAGAGTAAAACTTGTGTCAACTTAAGTGAACGTCCACTAAGTTTCTTAACCATTGATGATCACTTGATTAAGCTATTTTATGGATGATCCGCTCCGTTGAACTTGATCTACATATTTTAAAACCTCAACACACCAAATTTGGGGTGAACCCGTCGTGGTTTGACCCTCCGTCGAACCATGTAAAAAGTTCTATTCATTTGAAACCATTAATATTGATACGAGTGGATGAAGGGTCAAACCATGACGGATTCAACCCAAATTTGGTGTGTTGGGGTTTTAGAATATGTAGATCAAATTCAACGGAACGGATCATCCACAAAGTAGCTCAATCAAGTGATCATCAATGGTTAAGAAACTTAGTGGACGTCCACTTAAGAAATATATATATATAGTTTGAAAATCCATTTTTGAAAAGCGGTTTTGACCAAAGAAATCCAACATAGTATAACTTGGTCAAACAATTATGAACTTTTTTTTCATTGTTCTCAAAATTATTGTTTCAGGCACCGAATCAGGGATTCTTTTGGCTGTAAAAGACCCAAACAACTTTGAGAACTGAGTTGAAAGGAGCCTTACCAGGATAATGTCACAGAAAGCGGATTATCAAATTCTTGAAGGATTTTCAATTCTATGTACATCTATTTTATTTCTTTTCTATAAGACTATAACCTTGTAGATGTTTTCAGAATGTTTCTGTCACTTTCTCCACTTGTGTCTACAGAAAGCAAAGAAACTATCAGAACATTTTTGTGGATTCCTTGTGCAGAGGCTACAACCGCAAAAACTGCGATGACTTTGATCCTGAAGATTTAGTTACATTCCTAAATCTCATTTTACTTTGTTTAGGTTAGTCATTTGCTTCAGTTTTCTTGGAAATTTCTTGATTATATTCTTCTTTTGTTATTCTGTTGCTTGAAATGTCTATGGTTGCGTTTTAGACCAACAGACGTATAAAGTTCAGCAATAATTCATGTCCCATTACGTTTATTGTTTTATCAGTCCATGCTGATAATTGCATTTGCGATGTAGGTTGCAAATCTTTATTCCATATATTCAAGGTGTCTGGCAAGTTAATTATATGCTTATTTACTTTATTTCAGGATTATATTGAATGTTATCCAAATATTGAGATGCAGAAGGGATAATATTATGCTATATATGTACGAGTCATTCATCAATTTGTGAATAATTTCTGTTTAATCTTATTAGAACAAAAGTTACAAATTATGATATATTTTTTGTCTCTACGTGACACATTTTTATGTTGCATAAATGAAGCTGACACATATCAAAGTGTGGGTAGAGCATGTGTGAAAAGCGTCTTCTACACATGTGAAAATGTGTCGCGAAACTTGTGACACATACATGTATCATAAAACTCACGACACATACATGTGTCCCAAAACTCACAACACATATGTATTGACAGTGATGACACATACATGTGGCACAAAACTCGTGACAAATACATGTGTCAAGAGTAGTGGCACGTAGTTGTGTCTAAACCATAAAAATATAGAGGGTATCACCATTCAACACTGTAACTTCCCAGAAAGTTATACTTCGTAGGGTTACTCTCACCAAAACACACTTAACCATAGAGTTGTTTAACTTATACACTATCATATATGTTTAATCATCAATATATTTAAAATCTAAGACTTATTATTTTAAGTCCATCAATAGATCCTTACACAACCAATGTGGGACTATTACTCATTTTTAAATTTTCTATATTTTTTATTTGTGTCACTATTATTTAATCCTTTGCAAATAAAATGATAATTTTATATATGTTATAAAATAAGTTTAGACAAATGCCACTTTTGTTGTAACGTCTACTTGATTTGTGTTGTAGAGATGATGAATTTAATTTTCTGATTAAGTATATATACAAAATGCATCTTAGTGTCCTGTTCATGGGGTTTATCATTTTCTCCTTGAATCCTCAACAAAATTTCACCAGATATTTGGGGGGTTTTGCACATAACCTCCTGAATTTTTTTTATCTCACATTACCCCTGAACTTTAGGGTGTCTCACAAGACCTCTCTAAAATTTCAACTTTTCTCGCTGGATCCTCTATCAGTGATTGGCAGAGAGCTAAAACGTTCTTGAGAGAAAACTTAAAATTTTATCAATCAGGTGACGTGCCTCCCTCCAGGTGACGTGCCTCCCTCCTCAAATTGAGGGTTTTTCTCTCTCAAAGAAATTTTAGTTATTTGTATTTGACGAAAAAATAATAAAAAAGGTTCACAGGATTTATGTACTATTTTAGTTATTTGTATTTGACGTGCCTCTCTTATTTTAGTTTCCTTTTATATTTACCTACTCCATAAAAGAGGCTTCATCTTCGAGGCATGATGTAGGGGTGAGGTTTGGCCACCTCACTACCAAGTTCAATGAAAGAACTTGGTTCCAAGGTTCCCCATATTTCTCATATATGAGAAATATGGAGAACCTTGGTACCAAGTTTCTTCATTGAACTTAGTAGTGAGGTGGCCAAATCTCACCCCTATATTATGTCTCGAAGAGAGAGGCTCAATCACTGTTTACATACTCCATAAAAGAGGCTTCATCTTCGAGGCATGATGTAGGGGTGAGGTTTGGTCACCTCACTACGAAGTTCAATGAAAGAACTTGGTACCAAGGTTCTCCATATTTCTCTCTATATATATATGAGCAAGGTACCTCACCCTGTTTTTCAGTTCAAAAATAATAATGGCAATCCATATTAGCCCCTCTTATCACTTTGAACGGTCATTAAAATAACCTTAAAGTTAATACACTTTTAATAATTAGAAAGCTAAATAGAGTTTTTTTCCTTCAATTAAGTCAAGTTTTCCATTAGGTCACTGTTAACTTGTTATTTGCGTGAGTTTCAAATAGTCCTGTACTCGTTCCTTGAACCAAATGCACTCAGTGTGTAGTCGGTAGTCTTTATAGATGTTTTGTTGACATAATAACTACTAGTACAAAACTGGGCCTTTTCTACATAAGTTGGGCCGTACATTGTCTATGGTCGGCCTACAAGAAACCATGCCCTTTGTTGTAAGGGGCTTATATATGTAGAAATAGGATATTATATATGTTTTGAATCAAGTCATTATAAATTCCATTTATTTGTTCCTCTTGTCAAATCCTATTACATGAAAACTGAGTTTCTACGTGCAAAGATAACTCAAAATGCAGAAAATTTTGAAAATTTCACATTTATTATACACAACCATCTAGCACTAATACATCTAGCAATTATGAGTGTAGACATTAAAATCAGAATATATTCTTACATAATAAACCACTAGCAAAGATCTTAAAAGTGTGTTAGAGCATCTCCAACAGCTTCCCCATTTTATTGGTATTCTCACTTTTGGAGAATTTTAGGCTTTTTTTTGGTCCAACAGATTCCCCATCTCATTCCCTAAAATAGGGATGGAGGAGGAAAAAAGGGGAGTCTTCCCCAAATCTGGGGCATTCTTCAAATATTTGGGGAAAGCTTGGTCATGAATGCGGCACGTTCTTCAAGACGAGATGGAGGAGAAAATAAATATAAAACAAAATCCGTAATTACAAAAAAAACCATGGGGGCAGTTCCAATGCATAATAAGAGCATCCAAAAATAGGAATGTAGAATATTTTTATTATTGTAATAAATGCAGGATTCTTCAAAATGAGGAAGCTGTTGGAGTTGGACCAAAAATAATTTGGAGAATATGACATTTGCTTCCCCATTTTGAAGAAATTTTTGGGGAAACTGTTGGAGATGCTCTTAAAGTTTAAGCTTATCACGTATTTAAAGGATGGCCGGGAGTGCAAATTTTTCCTTCTTAAAAATTACACTGACACAACAAAATATATTCTTAACATCTTTACTTTGTCACGGCAAATTACTATTAACAACCTTCAGAACAATGCAATTCTTCACCTCTTAAAAAAAAGGATTTGGTAATCATGACAAAAAACAAGCAACATATGCTCTCTCTCTCTATATATATATATATATGTGTATATAAGTTATAGGAGAACAAGAAAAAATAACTAAATTACCACAAGAATCAACTAATGCCAAACTGGCAAAATTTCAACTTTCTTCCTTTTTCCTCCTTTTACTTAGAAAATAGTAACCTTTTCCTTCCTCTTGACAACCAAGCAAACCTAACATTTACCCTCTCAAGTGCACAACTCTTCAAACATAAGTAATCACAAGAAAGAATCCATTCTCACCTTCTCTCTCTCTCTCTCTCTCTCTCTCTCTCTCTCTCTCTCTCTCTCTCGTGCACAACTCTTCAAACATAAGTAATCACAAGAAAGAATCCATTCTCACCTTCTCTCTCTCTCTCTCTCTCTCTCTCTCTCTCTCTCTCTCTCTCTCTCTCTTTTCACTTCAGTTTAAGAAAGCAGACACAAAGACTGCTTTGCATATATAAGAGCTACATGGAACTGACCCTTAAGATTGCATACATTTTCTTGGGACCACAACTGCAGTTGTCATTAGCTAGTGCTTTGCCTCTTTCAAGGGTTTGGTGGTGGGAGTTGATGCTGCTTATACAAACTTAGTAATGAAAATGACTCCTCTCTCTATAATAAGTTTTAATGAGCAAAATTTTGATATCAAAGAGATTTGCGTACCTGTTCATCTCTTGGGAACTTTAAATTTGGCTTTACATGCAGTATATGGTGAAAAAAGTACGTATTTACTGTGGAGAAGATCATAACAATTTGGTGTATCTATGCTCGTTCACTCCTAATTCTAGTAAAAAAAAAAGGTAGAATACTTTTTTTTACCTTCTTGTTGTTTTTGTTTCCGAAAAGAAAATGCTTTTTAACTCGCGCCAGCCAACCGGTCGCGGGCCAGCTCGCGAAGAGCGGAACAGGTGGGTGGCCTGTGGGTCCAGCAAGGGGGCCCACCCCCTGTTTTCGCTCTTGCGAGCTGCCCGCGAGTTGGGCGGCCGCGAGTTAAAAATCAGAACTCGGGTAAAAAATGTAAACCGTAAATATCTACTTGTCATATGAGATTAGATTAAAAAGGCTCAAGAATCGTTCCATAAAATAGAAAGTTTCTTGGGACCTTAAAGATGGAACCAGCTTTCATGACACTCAAAATACAATATAGAACCACTCAAATGACATCATCAAAACAATTCTCAATCTAGTGAAACCTTCTGAGAAACAAAAGAGCACTGCTATTTGGCTCGCGCGGGTGCGCCCGTACAGCTCGCAACCAACGCTCAAGAAGCGGAACAGGGGGGTGGGGTCCAGCTGTGGGCCCCACCCCCTGTTCCGCTCTCTTGCGCGTTGGGCGCGAGCTGTACGGGCGCGAGCCAAAAAGCATTTTCGTTTTTACCCTTTTTATAATTTTTTTAAATTGATTTCTTCATATATATTATGAAGTTTTACATAGGAAATCTTAACAAAAGAGATCATAGAGCTATTTAATGTGCTGAAATTGTACTAGTTTCTTTCAAAACATGATAGATGATGATTTTTTTGTAATTTTTATGGTTAATTGTTGATGGAACCCTGCACTATAGCCCAATTGTGGATGGACCCCATGTAGTTATATTTTTGGAAGTACCCTTGAGTGAAACATTTTTGACTCTTTCGTACTCAGGAGGTTTATTTGTCAAAAACATTTTTAGATTTTGTGATACTTTTTAGGTTTAATTGCTGATAGATCCCTGTACTATTGCCTAATTGTGGACAGACCTACTATAATTCTATTTTTACAGATAGAACCCCTGAGTGAAAATTGTTGACTCTTCTACCCTAAATAGGTCTATTTTTAAAAAAATAAATAAATAAAAAGATCTCTTTTTCTAAGAGTAAAAGTGTCGAAAAAATCACTCAATGATCAATCTGCAACAATATAAGTATAGAGCGTCATGCCCATAATTTGGTGATAGTACGGGGGTCTATCCATAATTAAACTTTTTATGTAATTGCAAATTAATGTTCATAAGATCTGATTACCAATGATCACATGATAAATAACTCCACTTGGAATGCTTGTTAGGATCCCATCACTTTGTCTTGGTTAGTTCATAGAAATAGCCAACATGGTTGTTTAGCACTATAGGCTATATATGAATTGTACCTAATCTTCTTCATGAAATTTAAAAGGTGCGGTTGATTATAAGTGTATATGAAAGGTTTTTGTTGTTATGTAATTCTCTACTACGAGAGGTTTGAAAGCAATGAGATGAGAAATGGTTTTCAATGGTCAATATTATTGGAGAGATATGTGCAGCTAAAAGTGGTTTGTGAAAGACTAAAACACATTGACATGAGCCCAACAGTTTCCTATTTTGGTCATCATCATTGCATGTGATAGGTAGTAGATTTGATGAGAGAACATACTTTGAAGGTGGACATATGTATTGGAAAAGGAAAATCCTTTGCTCTTATTTTTCTCATTTACTTTGGGCTGTTTGGTTCAATTTCTATAAAAAAGAGGAAAAAGAAAAGTACTCAAAATTTAATTTCCTTGTATTTATATAAAATTTGTAGGAAAAATTTATAGAACTCAAAATAGTACCATATTTCTTATTTTTTGCTATTTCTTTGTTTGGTTCAAAGTATGAAAAAGTTTCTAACTTTAAAGAAAATATGTTGTTTTTTTTGATTGGATGTCACTTTATAGAAAATAGCTTACTAACAATGTCCATGGGAAATCACATGGGAAGAATACTGATGTACTTAATTAGTTTTTAATATATACGTCAGATTTCTGGGTGATTTCCGCTCATTTTGAGCGGAAAATTGATTTCTATAAAATGTGGTACTTTTCTGTACTTTATAGAAAACTTTTCTGTAAAATTTTTTAACCAAACACAACTTATAGAAATCTCTAGAAAGTTTTATTTACAAAACTACCACTATCAGTCATTTTCTATAAAGTTTTTTATAAAAACACTCAACCAAACAGCCCCTTGGTATGGAAAGATAATTTTCAGTAGGCAGTCAATTTGTTTCATAAATGAATATGGCATTCGAGTTGAAAACAAATTTAAGCCACCTTAATAATAGATTTTCCATAAAGTTTGGGCACCAGAAAACTTGATTTGATGATGAAAATGATGTTTTCAAGTAGCCCTATTTGCTTTTCTTTCCTTCCCTTTCTTTCTTTCGTTTTTTTTTTGGTTAGAACTTTCATGATAACCCCCGTCTAAATTGTTTACATCTCACTTAAGAGAAGTCAAGTAATGATATAGCACTTTTATTGTCAAGAGATTAAGAACTTATGTTTATATTCTCAGTAAAAAATAATGATAAAATTGCAGCAATAACCCATTAAAGTTTAAGAATGTACAAGTAGCCAAAATAGGTAGGAAAATATTACTACTTTTTAAAAGTAAGAATAGGGCAAGATGTCCTATCAAAAATAAATTATAAACTGAAAGAAAGAGTTTGTACTGCTATCAAGAGTATACATATTACTATTAAAGAATAATTTGGAATATAACCATGCAAAAATTACTATAATTCTTTTCCCTTTTAACCTCCTCTATAGAAAACAAATTCTCTTAGCTGCAATTTCAAAAGAAAACAAGAAAAGGAAAGCAACAAAAGACCTTCACCCCTGTAAAGCAAAATAATTCTAATTGAATACAACACCATGATAGAGAGAATGTTGTCCAATGAACAAATTGAGAGAGAGAGAGAGAGAGAGAGAGAGAGAGAGAGAGAGAGAGAGAGAGAGAGAGAGAGAGAGA
>NC_033802.1:6840505-6895812 GCF_001876935.1 Asparagus officinalis
AGAGAGAGAGAGAGAGAGAGAGAGAGAGAGGTCACTAACACTTGAATAGCATAATGTGCTAACATGTGACATTAAATGAGTAGGGACTAGGTATTGGAATTACCCAACTTTCATAAATGGAGAAATCTTGCTACAAGTCTCCTCAACATGAGTTTTCATTGAAGGCCAAGTCCCAAATTTGGAAAAAGGGACATTTATGTAGTCAAGTGATAGGAAAGAAACAGCTAGACATGGATGAAGGAGAGAATTAAACCCATAGAGAGATGGGAGATGGATATGGCAACTAGAAATTAATGTGTGGTCCTTTAGAAGCAAGATGGTTGTGGTAAAAAAAAAATTGTTGTGGCCGGGGAAATTAAATCATACTAAATAATTAAACCAAACTTATGCTAATGGTCCGAAACTTCAACTGACAGTGAGATAGTTGGAAGCCAGTCTGAAGTGGTCTAAGATGCACCTAAAGCAAGAATAACCCTTAATGCTACAAATTAAGAGCATAATTAACTATTGCATACATGCATATATAATTTACCTTAACAGCTTAACTTTGGAGTTTTAGTTACTATTGCAGAAAGGCACAAGACATATCTTAACTAAATATGCAAGGTAAAACTATCGTTAATTCTTTAAGAACCTGTATTGACTACTATTTTGTTAGGAATCTTGACCCCAAGATTAGTTTGTTTTGATGATAACAAATATTATATGTTGTGTGTATTATGTGCTAACATTTATTTTGTAGTATCAGAGTTATATCGACAATTATATTCAAAGAGATACTCAAGACATAGATGAGTTCAAGGCAAAATGAAGCAAAGAAGAAGATATACTTTATTGTCAAAATGTAATTTTATATTTTCTTTGCTTAGAAATTTGTACAAGCCTTGATCACTCACACACATGCACACACATAGTGTTAGAACACACTAACACATGCTTAGTGTGTTGGTTAACAATAGAAATCCCCTATGTTAGCCATTAGAGTTTATAGATATTGAGTGAGTCTTAAAACATTTTATTTACAACCCTTAGAAATTAGAATCTGGAAATACTCAAAAGACCAAAGTTGTAGATCTCTTCAAGAGCTTTCCAACAAATCTTAAATCACCTCATTCCGATACCGGATGAGAAAGTTACAGTCAAAATACTAACCAGATATAATAACCAGAAACAGAGAGTCTGAAAAATCTCTGTCTGGTCGACCAGATATGTACCTGGTCGACCAGAGGCTCCAGATTTGGACAGAAATTTTCCAGAAAGCCTTTCTGGTCGACCAGGCCTCAATCTGGTCGACCAGACAACTATTCTAAGTCTTAAAACATTTTATTTACACCCCTTAGAAATTAGTATCTGGAATAACTTAAAAGACCAAAGTTGTAGGTCTCTTCAAGAGCTTTCCAACAAATCTTAAATCACCTCATTCCGATATCGGATGAGAAAGTTATAGTCAAAATACTAACCAGATATAACAACCAGAAACAGAGAGTCTGAAAAATCTCTGTCTGGTCGACCAGATATGTACCTGGTCGACCAGAGGCTCCAGATTTGGACAGAAATTTTCCAGAAAGCCTTTCTGGTCGACCAGGCCTCAATCTGGTCGACCAGACAGCCATTCTAACAGCTATATTTTTCAAATGAATATGAACGTTTTGTGAACGTTTTTGGCAGTTATTTTTGAATATTTTTGAACGAAAATTATACCTATAAATAGGTGTTAAGTTCTGAAATTTCACAACTGAAATCCTTTCTATAAACTTGAGTTTTTCTTGACTTCTTAAGATCATTTCTGAAGAGAAAAACTGAGTGAAATTTTCAGTTTTGTTCTTGATAAAAGTTCCATTACTCTAGAACAAAAACCATCCCTATAGCCTATTGTAAGTCACTCACATCTACACATCAAGGCTTATAGGAAGAGAAAGTTGTACCATCTTGTTTTTGATTTGATAATCTCTTGAAAGAAGAGATTGTTGTGGCATTGGCAATTGAAGATTGTCAAGGTTGTACGGTTTGCTTGCGGGTTGCAAGTGCTTGCGGTTTTGCAAGTGGAAATAGTGGAGAAATCTCAAGCGAGGCTTGGGGACTGGATGTAGGTCTGGAGGACCGAACCAGTATAAATCCTTGTGTTTGCGTATGCAATTTTCTGTGATTGTCTACACATTGGTTTGATCTTTCTTACTCTTTGTGATATTATTTTATTGAAATTTAAAGTTTCCGCATTAGATTTCATAAACACTATTCAACCCCCCTTCTAGTGTTTGAGTGCCATTGCAGCGATCCTACAATTGGTATCAGAGCAGGTTAATCAAGGATATCAATGGCTACATCATCTACATCACAGTTCAAGGAAGGACATTCTACTCAAAGACCACCACTTTTCGATGGTTCCAACTACAACTACTGGAAGTGTAGGATGAAGATCTACCTTCAATCGATAGGATTTGATCTCTGGAACATAGTGGAGTCTGATTACAACAAGCCTACTACTCCATATTCTGAATGGACATTGGTGGAAAGGACAAATGCGAATCTTGACGCCAAGGCAATGAATGCATTGTTTTGCGCAATGGATAAGAATGAATTCAACCGCGTGTCTACTTCCAACACTGCACATCAAATCTGGCACACACTTGAGGTAACCCACGAAGGAACTTCTAAGGTTAAAGACTCAAAAATTTCTGTTTTAGTGCACAGGTTTGAAATGTTCAAGATGAAAGACAACGAGACAATTGGTGAAATGTTCACAAGGTTCACCGACATCATCAACTCCCTAATTGCGTTAGGAAAGGACTATACACAAGTGGAGATGGTTAGGAAAATCCTCCGGGCTCTTACTTCGGATTGGGAGAAGAAGACTACCGCGATAGAGGAAGCCAACGACCTCTCCACATTGACAGTAGAAAATTTGATAGGGAATTTGATGGCATACGAGGTGCAACTTGAAGATCGGAAAAAGGATAATGAAGATAAGAACAAGAAGGTTCTTGCTTTCCAAGCATCTACTGATGATGAGGATTCCGATGACGAAGAAGAGTTTGAAATAATCACACGCAAATTCAGAAAATTCTTGAAGAAAGGTAAGTTCTCTTCTAGTAAATTCAAAGATACTAACAAAGTCACTTGTTTTGGTTGTAATAAGCCAGGACACTACAAGAAAGATTGTCCCCTACAACAAAAGTTAAAGTCGAAGTCTTCTAACAATTTCAACGGGTTCACAAAGAACAAGAATGAACAAGTGAAGAACAAAAAGAAGAAGGCTTTGTCGATAACATGGGATGATAGTGACCAGTCATCTTCAGATGAAGAAGAGGAAAAAGAAGATCATCAAGCGAATATGTGCTTTATGGCAAATGAATCTGATGATGATCAAGTAAGTAATCATGATGAGTTACTTGACGCATTTAACGAATTATTTTTGAAATACAAGCAACTAAATTCTTCTTTTAAAATATTAAAAAATGAAAATGAAAATTTGAATAACACTTTAGTCTCTCCTTATGCTTCACAAATAGAAGATCTTAAAGAGAAGAATAAAGAGTTATTTTCTGAAAATTACAAGTTATCTAGTAACAATCAACTTCTTAAAAAAGAATGTGATTTCTTTAAAGTTCGTATTTCAAATTTGGATGATAATGTTAAAAGTCTTAAAACCAAATATGAAACTATATTAATGAATGTAGGGATGATAATGTTAAAAGTCTTAAAACCAAATATGAAACTATATCAATGAATGTAGGTAAATTTAACAAAGGAAAAGAGAATCTAGATAATCTACTTTCTTATCAATTACCTGCTAAGAGTAAACAAGGATTAGGATATGTTTCTAACTCCAGTAATGAGAAAATATACTCTTCTATGCAAAAGAAAAATCATGCTTATTTATATTCTAAATTTGTGAAAAGTAATTATCATGCACATAGTGATATATCTATGCATGCTAGTTCTAAGGTATTTTCACATAATAATAGAAAAATGCATATGAAGAAAGTTGCATGTAAGAATATTTTAAAATCCAACTACATTTGGGTTCCTAAAAATGCATGTTTAAGTGATAGAAAGATATACTTATCAAATTACAAAAAGGATATTTGTGATTCTAAAAACTATCTTTCATACAATGTAGGTAAACCAAATTCTTATTGGGTTTGGATTCCTAAGGGCTAATCCTAATGACATAATATAAAAGGATACCAAAGTGCTTGATATTTTTATTAAGGTATCCAAGAAAAGAAAATTTTAATTAGAATTATGTTTATTTCTTTTTGCTAATGACAAAGGGGGAGTTATATAGAAAATTTTAATGCTTTGATGCAGGGGGAGTAAAAGATTTTATTTAATGTTTTCATGTAGGGGGATTAAAATTTTTATATCTTAATAACATATATTTGTCATCATCAAAAAGAGGGAGAATGTTAGGAATCTTGACCCCAAGATTAGTTTGTTTTGATGATAACAAATATAATATGTTGTGTGTATTATGTGCTAACATTTATTTTGTAGTATCAGAGTTATATCGACAATTATATTCAAAGAGATACTCAAGACATAGATGAGTTCAAGGCAAAATGAAGCAAAGAAGAAGATATACTTTATTGTCAAAATGTAATTTTATATTTTCTTTGCTTAGAAATTTGTACAAGCCTTGATCACTCACACACATGCACACACATAGTGTTAGAACACACTAACACATGCTTAGTGTGTTGGTTAACAATAGAAATCCCCTATGTTAGCCATTAGAGTTTATAGATATTGAGTGAGTCTTAAAACATTTCATTTACAACCCTTAGAAATTAGAATCTGGAAAAACTCAAAAGACCAAAGTTGTAGGTCTCTTCAAGAGCTTTCCAACAAATCTTAAATCACCTCATTCCGATATCGGATGAGAAAGTTACAGTCAAAATACTAACCAGATATAACAACCAGAAACAGAGAGTCTGAAAAATCTCTGTCTGGTCGACCAGATATGTACCTGGTCGACCAGAGGCTCCAGATTTGGACAGAAATTTTCCAGAAAGCCTTTCTGGTCGACCAGGCCTCAATCTGGTCGACCAGACAGCCATTCTAACAGCTATATTTTTCAAATGAATATGAACGTTTTGTGAACGTTTTTGGCAGTTATTTTTGAATATTTTTGAACGAAAATTATACCTATAAATAGGTATTAAGTTCTGATTTTTGCTCTTACAATCCTTTACATAAACTTGAGTTTTTCTTGACTTCTTAAGATCATTTTGAAGAGAAAAACTGCATGAAAACTTCAGTTTTGTTCTTGATAAAAGTTACATCACTCTAGAACAAAAATCATCCCTATAGCCTATTGTAAGTCACTCACATCTACACATCAAGGCTTAGAGGAAGAGAAAATTGTACCATCTTGTTTTTGATTTGATAATCTCTTGAAAGAAGAGATTGTTGTGGCATTGGCAATTGAAGATTGTCGAAGTTGTACTGTTTGCTTGCGGGTTGCAAGTGCTTGCTATTTTGCAAGTGGAAATAGTGGAGAAATCTCAAGCGAGGCTTGGGGACTGGATGTAGGTCTGGAGGATCGAACCAGTATAAATCCTTGTGTTTGCGTATGCAATTTTCTGTGATTGTCTACACATTGGTTTGATCTTTCTTACACTTTGTGATATTATTTTATTGAAATTTAAAGTTTCCGCATTAGATTTCATAAACACTATTCAACCCCCCTTCTAGTGTTTGAGTGCCATTGCAGCGATCCTACATATTTTTCTCCTAATTTTAGTCCAGGCCGGTCCTGAGCACTCGGGAGCCCTAGGCAAAAACTTGAACAAAAATCTTAAAGGGGCCCTCCTATATTCAAGATTTTTTTAAATAAAGTATTGCACCCAAGTAACTTTAGGGCTGCCTACATATCAAGGGATGCTATAACTAACCCCAAGAATCAAACACAATGTAGTTTTCCTAAGCTACCCACCCTGGCCAAAGGCCTACAAACCACACCCTAATACTCTCATTCCCAAAACAAGATCAATGAACCAATAGAAGTATCACTTTATGACGGCGGGGGAGAGATGAAATTCGACGAAGGAGGCACCGACGGAGTTGCCGGAGGAGGCACAGACGACAGACAGAGTCTCCAAAGACGACGAGGTCGCGTTTGCCTTGCCGGTGGGAGAGGCGGAGGGAGTCAAAATGGCGCGAGGTGGAGTTTCGATAGCGAGAGCGGACTGGCGGACGGAGTCGGAGAAAGAAGAGAGGTCAACTTCAGAGCAGACCTAAGGTTTTGGTCATTTTGTGTATTTATAGGAAATTGGAACATTGTATGCTATTAGAACCCTCTAACAATTTTGCACAAAATCCTATAGATGCCTATATGCTAGTATCTATAGTATATATTATATATATATAGTATTAGTAATTATATGATATATATGATATAGTAATGAGTAAAGGACCTAGTAGCACGATTGGCATTGTCCACGCAAACTTTTTATTCAGCTCATATAAAGTTGGTGGATGACTTAATTCTTATCGCACTAAGTTGACATAAGCTATTTACTTATTATATAGTATATAATATATAATATAATATAGGGTATATAATAATATATTATATAATATATATGGGGAATGCTATTAAGGTGACAGCCATACGGCCTAGGCTCCACCCTAAGGGACCGGAGCTAAAATCATATCATTCCGCTAATTTTTTTTAACGAATCCGCTCGGCGGGTTGAAGCTTGATCTATACGTTCTTTAAACTCAAACACGCGTGCAATTTTGGGGTGAAACGCCATCGTGTTTTGACCCATTTATCCAGCTCGCTGGCGATTTAACGTTTCGAATGAATAGAACTTTTTGGCAGCTGCTCAACGAATGGTCAAAACACAACGGTTCACCACAAATTTGGTGTGTTTGGAATTTAAAAACGGTGAGATCTAAGTTTCAAGCGTAAGCGGGATCTAAGAAAAATTAGAATGATGTGATTTCAGGTCGGCGTCCTTAGGTAGGAGCCTAGGGTGTCCCTTAGATTCACTTTTTCCATATAATGTAATATAGTATATATAATATAGTATATGAATAAGTAGTAGGGTGGAATAGTTAATAGTAAGGGCAGGCAGGACTGCAACAGTGAAGTAAGATATAGTATAATAGTATAA
This sequence comes from Asparagus officinalis, assembly GCF_001876935.1. NCBI lineage: Eukaryota > Viridiplantae > Streptophyta > Magnoliopsida > Asparagales > Asparagaceae > Asparagus > Asparagus officinalis. The sequence continues at coordinate 6,847,630 of NC_033802.1, forward strand.
TATACGTAGAGTATATATAGTGTTATAGGAGAAGTGCTAGTCACATTTGGGGTCCCTGTTTTTTGGGGGCCCTAGGCATAGGCCTCTCCCGCCTACCCCTAGGGCCGGCCCCGATTTTAGTAGGAAGAATTATTCTTCTGAGTTAGAGTTAAACTCACTTATATTTAGTGTAATACTTTTGTTCCCGGTAATAGAAATATATAGTAGATTCTTTTGTATATAGCTTGGCTTCATGAAGTATGGGATTATGAAAACATAGTTTAGCTAACTTATAATGGAACTTACTTCGTAAATTTTAATTTATAAAAAACCAAGTATCTACTAATACGTGAAGCGGGTTGGTACCCAAAAAAAAAAAAACTCTAAGGGCGCGGTCTGTTAGGCGCATGATAGCAAGCAATTTTCTTTGCTATCAAGCTCCTCCGCCTGGTTTTTAATGGCGAAGAAGAAGAGATCTAGTACTCAGGGAGTTCAAAGTAATGAGTTGAGAGATTCCATCTTCACTTATGCTGATCCTGGAGTCTCATCGATTGCTGGAGCATCCACTTCTATCTCTACTACTGATTTGAATGAAACAGTAAATTCTTCATTTCCTCAAGAAATGGAAAGTACTGGTCCTAAAGGAGCAAGGAAGAAGATGCTGATTGAGAAAGTTCTTGCCAGATCTAATGCTCTGTCTGATCCTCAATCTCCTAAGTCAAAATCTGGTATGATAATCCCTCGTCAACTTAGTAAATCTCCAAATTCTTGGTCGGTTGAAGTTGAAGATTTGATTGATTCCGATCTAAATGAGATAATAGATCAAAATGTGGATTCCAACTCTGCTGCTACTGGCTCTGATAAAATTGTTAAGAATAATGCAAATCTGGAAAGTGATGAAAATGAAATCTCTGTTGAAAATCAATTAAGAAAGGATAGATTAAATGAAAATGGACCTGTAGGATCAAAATCTTTTGCTAGTCTATTCTCTGATAATAGGAAGCAAGGTTATGGATTGTCGTTGAATTTTATTCCATCCGATCAAGGTCATTCAGTATCTTTCTCGGAATCTGAATGGAAAGAAGGTGAAGATTTTTGGAGATTTACTCTAATTGGTCATGTTATTGGATTGAATGTAAAATTTAAGTCCATGGAAACATATGTGAACAAGATTTGGGGAAAAATCTCAATTCCTAAAGTCTACCTAATCAAGCAAGGGGTTTTTCTTTTTGAATTTCATAATAAACAACAAATGGATAATGTACTAGAGGCTGGTCCTTGGTTCTTTGGCTCAAGGCCATTAGTCTTGAAACCTTGGACAATTGACACTGATGTGGAAAAAATCCAGGACTGCACCTATCCAATGTGGGTTCAATTCCCAAATTTGAGACTAAACTTGTGGAGCTCTTCAGGCATAAGTAAGATTGCTAGCCTCATAGGTAATCCCATCACTACTGATAAGCTTACGGCTATGAGACAAAGGTTATCTTATGCTAGAGTCTTGCTTGAAGTTGATTTGCCTTTAAAAGAGGTCTTGCCTGATCAATTAGTCATTCAAAGTCCAGATGGGAAAAAATATATACAGAAAGTGGTTTATGAATTAAAGCCAAGATGGTGTACCAATTGCAAAATGGTAGGGCATGAAGTTGGTCAGTGTAGAAGATTAACAATGAAAAAAATATGGGTTCCAAAACAGGTTGCTGGTAATTCTGACAAGCATGCACAACCTACATATGGAATATCTGATCAATTGCCTGAGGGAGAGATGAATTTATCTAATCAAATTCCTAGAGGGATTTCAACTAGGAAACAAGCACAACAAATGTCTGGAGGAGTGATGGATTTATCTAATCAATTACCTGGAGGGAATTCATCCAGGAAACATGCACAACAAGAGACTGGGCACATGATGAATCCTGCAGTGCATATCTCTTCTGTGAATTCTACAAATGGAATATCTGATCAAATATCTGGAGGTGAGATGGAGGATCAAATAACTGGAGGGAATTCAAAACATGCACAAACAGTGTTGTGCAACAGTAATATGCAGGTTGATAAGGGGAAATCTGTTTATGAATCTGGGCATATGACAAATCCTACTATGCAAAATCTATCCCCTTCTGTGAATGCCAGTGGCTTTACAAGTGTAAACAGGAATTCTATAGCTAGAAGATCACCATTGGTTAGACATACATCACCTTATATTCAAGTTTCCCTATACTCTTTACTGGATCAAAATGATGAATTTGCTCCCTCTAGCATTGATAGAGGGGGTACCTCTCAATAAATGCAACTAGCAGTCTGGAATGTTAGAGGTTTAAATAAAGCCTCTAAACATATGCTAGTGAAATAATTTGTGCATGATTACAAGCTTGCATTTATAGCTCTCCTAGAAACTAAAGTTGCTGATACTAAAATGAAAACCATAGCCAAGAAAATGGTTAAAGATTGGGATTGGATTTCTAATTCTCAACAAGCAAGAAATGGTAGAATATGGATTCTATGGGACAGCAATATCCTATCAGTTCAATGCATTTCTTCCTCTGACCAGTATGTTTCATGCACTGTGGCTTCAAAAGTCTATGCCCTTAATGATCAAGAAGGTAGGAAAAATCTCTGGAGTGACTTGTTAATTTTCAAGCAAAGTGTCAATTCTCCTTGGTTTGTGGGTGGGGATTTCAATGCTATTATCAGTAATGAAGAGAAAATAGGGGGATCTCCTATTACAGATTCTGAGACTGGGGATTTTAGCAATTTCATTACTTCATGCCAATTACTTCATCTGAAAACAACAGGTTGCTTCTTCACTTGGTGTAACAAACATGATGCTGATTCAAGAATCTGGAGTAAATTGGATAGAATCTTGGTTAATGAGGAGTGGATCCATCAATATACCTCAAGCCAAGTTGATTTCCTTGCACCATCCTTCTCTGATCACTCTCCAGCTTTGGTAACAATAAGTGATGACATCTGTGAAGGTAAGAAGCCTTTCAAATTCTTCAATATGTGGATTAAACATCCTGAATTCAGTAAAGTGGTTAAGTCTGTATGGGAGCAGAATTACAGGGGTTTCTACATGTATAAACTGCATATGAAATTGAAGAATCTCAAACCTGCACTGAAAGATTTGAACAAAAAACACTTCATGAATATCAGTGAGAAGGTCTTAAGGAAAAAAAGTGATCTCTCTGATATTCAACTCTAGCTAAATGATGATCCTTTTAATTCTGATCTAATATCAAAAGAGAAGAAATACTTGAGTAGATATATGAAACTGGTTGATTTTGAAGCTTCTTTCTTCAGACAAAGAGCTAGCATCAAATGGGGATTATATGGGGATAAGTGCTCTCACTTCTTTCACTCTGTTATGAAAGCCAGAAGAAATCAAAATAAGATACTATCCTTGTACACTGACAATGGTGTGAGGCTAACTGATATTTCAGATATTACATCTGAATTCATTAGTTACTACACTAATCTCCTGGGCACTACTGGGCAAACTATGGAGACTGACCAAAGGGTGATATCAAATGGTCCTATTCTCTCCTATACTCAAAGCAGCTGCCTGAGTTCTCCAGTCACAAGAGATGAAATCAAACAAGCTTTATTTTCAATTCCTAGTGAAAAAGCTCCTGGGCCTGATGGGTATAATGCCTCTTTCTTCAAAGTTGTCTGGAATGAAATTCAAGAGGATGTATATCTAGCTACAGAGGAGTTTTTCAGGTCTGGTAAGCTTCTTGGTGCTATCAACTCTACATCAATCACCTTAATACCAAAAATCCTTAACCCTAAAACTCCCTCAGATTATAGACCTATATCCTGCTGTAATTGTGTTTACAAGATAATCTCAAAAGTCATTGCAAATAGAATCCAGGGAGTGATTGGTTTTCTAGTTAATGAAGCCCAAAGTGCATTTATCAAAGGAAGGCTCATTACAAGTAACATTCTGCTAGCTCATGATCTTATAAAACACTATGGCAGAAAACATACATCCCTAAGAGCAATTCTTAATATTGATTTGAGGAAAGCTTTCGACACCATAAACTGGAATTTTATTCACTCTATGTTACTTGGTTTGGGTTTCCCTGTGACTATGGTTAAATGGATCATGGAGTGTATCACCACCTCCAAATTCTCTTTATCTCTTAATGGTACTTTGCATGGATACTTCAAAGGAGCTAGAGGCTTAAGACAAAGGGATCCATTCTTACCATACTTATTTGTTCTTGGGATGGAGTACCTGTCCAGAAAATTAAGCTCTCTCAAAAATGATAGTCTCTTCAGATATCATCCCAAATGCTCAAAGCTCAAGATAACCCACTTATTTTTTGCTGACGATTTGTTGCTCTTTTGCAAAGCTGATATCCATTCAATAGCAAAAATGAAGGAGTGCCTCTCTGAGTTTAGTAAAGTCTCTGGGTTAGAAACCAATCCAAATAAATGCTCTATATACATGAGTGGCATTGATAATAGTCTAAAGCTTCAAATTTGCTCATTGCTCAATTTTTCTGAGGGTGTTCTACCAGTGAGGTATCTGGGTGTTCCTCTGATCTCGAAAAGACTATCATGCATGGATTGTTCCCCCCTGATCAATAAGATATCTGAGCAATTCTAATGTTGGCAAAAGAAGAAAGCTCTGTCCTACGCTGGTAGACTGCAACTTATTAAATCAGTTATATTAGGTATTCATCTCTTCTGGACAAACAACTACATACTGCCAGTAAAAGTTTTAGAGAAAATTGATAGTTTATGCTCTGATTTTCTATGGAATGGCAAAATTCATCTTGTGTCCTGGTCAGATATCTGTCAAAGTAAAAAACATGGTGGTCTGGGAGTATATGCTGCTAAATTCTGGAATCAAGCTGCAGCCTTGAAGCTACTATGGATGATTCATTTGAAGAAAGATATGCTATGGATTAAATGGGTTCATGAGAACTACCTAAAGCAAACTATCATATGGCTAGTTCAAGCCAAAGTTAATGACTCTTGGATGTGGAAACAGATAATAAAAATCAGGGATAAGATGATTGGAAAATTTGGCAATGTGACAAATCTGTAGAATATCATTGCAGTGAATTGTTCTGAAGCAAGGTTCATCTTTCCTCTATTTACAATGTGCTTATTCATCAAAATACACAAGCTTCATGGTATAAAACAGTCTGGGATGGATGACATTACCCAAAGCATTCTTTTATCCTATGGCTTGTCATTCATCAAAGATTGTTAACTCAAGAAAGGATGTGTCGCATGAGGGTGCTTGACACAAACACCTGCGTCTTATGTTCTCATCAGCAGCCGAAAACTTGCAAACATCTATTTTTTGAATGTGATTATTCAGTATACATATGGAATAGAGTCATGGACTGGCTGAATTACAAATGGAGATCTTGTACCTAGGATAATGTTGTTGATTGGTATACCTTGAGGTTAAAGGGTGAGGGATTTATGAAGAAGCTTAAGAGAATGACTTTGTCTACTTCAGTCTATGCTATATGGCAGGAGAGAAATCGGAGGATCTTCCAATCCATTGCAAGAGGGCTTGAAATTGTATTTAGATCTGTGAAGATTACTATTCTATCAAAAATTCTAAATGATGACATTCCTGTCTATATAAAAGAAAAAATAGAGCATATGTAAAATTTTCTCTTTCTTTGTTACTTCCAGCAAAGCTGGAATGAACTGATGTACTAATTTTTCCAAATTGGTAAATGAATACATATTTTTCATGGACCCAAAATACTAATACGTGAAGCATCTCAATTGGAATAATGCACGTTTTTAGCTTTATTTTCGGAATCTTCCAAATTTTCTTCTGTGACACCCTTACTTTAGTCTCACATGGACTAGTGTGAAGAAATGTTAGTGGTTTAAATAGAGAAGTTTAAGGCCCAAGAACAACTAGTGTTAGTATTTTGACAGTGGACTTTAACAAACATCAAGTTGCTCTCGATGGGTCTCACGGATTGCACGCGCCAACAGGGTCGTGGATTCAGGACGTGACAAATGGTATCAGAGCAGTTGCCAGCCGGAAGTATGGAGCTAAGTACTATACGGAGCTAAGTGCTACACCGTGTGGATGCGATGAGAGCCACCTTTAGAGCCCGTAGGAGTCACCTCTGAAGTCCATATCACCTGGAAGTCATACTGGGACGTGCCAATTATCATATTGTGATGACGAGGACATCGTCTTTGTAAAGTGGGGTGATTGTGACACCCTCACTTTAGTCCCACATGAACTAGTGTGAAAAAATATTAGTGACATAAATAGAGAAGCCCAAGACCTAAGAACAATTAATGCTAGCATTTTGGTAGTGGACTTTAGCCAACATCAAGTTGCTCTCGATGGGTCTCATGTCTTGCACGTGCCAACAGTTATGTAGAGAATCGTTTTTTAATCATTTGAGAAATAAAAAAGAAAATCAAAGGTTTTATAACTCTAGCTCTAACACATGTTTAAATCAGGTAATTTAATATGTTAAATAGGAATAAATGTGATAGGAGTTATAGAATGCAAAAGGACTTTGAAAACCCTAAGTAAATCAATCCATCATAGCTTCATGCACACAAACTTTAAAATAAAAACCCAAATTACCCAAACCTTTAGTTTACAAGAAAAAAAAGAGAAAAAGGGTCGACGAATTGCTGGCAACAAGCGATAGGAGGAGGAGATAAGCTTCTCAAGGTTAGTTTCTTTTCTTTGTTTCAGATTCATACATAGAATACCTTTTCCGGCCACCGTGGACATCTCCGAGGATGTTCAACGACCTCTGACCAACCTTGATTGTAGGCATCAGAGGTGGTGACTTGGGCTACGAACCCATCCGAACTTTGGATCTGATCATAGAAAGGAATAAACAGAGAATGGATATGAAATTTAGAGAAGAAATAGGAAATTTCAATTTAACCCCCAGAGTTTCTAGAGTTTAATTTCTAGTTCAAACTAAAATTCATGCAAAATAGGAAATTTCTATTTAACACCAAAGTTTCTAGAATTTAATTTCTAGTCCAAATTTAAACGTATACAGAAAAAAATAGTTTCTAGAAACATTATCTTCCAACCCTTCAGGATAGAAAAATTTACAATTAAATCCAAATTTTGTTTAAGAACAAAGGATAAAAAAAATTGGAGTGTGAGTGATGTCTTTTTAGTATATCTGTCAAATATATAGGTTTTCTCATGCTATGAGAATCATGATGTACAAAAATTTTCATATGGTTGAATGAATAAAATTTTTCATTGACAAAAAAAAAGGATAAAAATAACATTTTAAAGAAGACCCTAGAAACCAGAGCATTATTTTTCATACTCAAAATAGTTTATAATTAGATTTTTTTATTATTTATACATATTGTATGCATATAGGTTTGCTTGAGGAGTAGGTTCTTGGAGTATAATTCTCTAAATTGTTAAAAAATCTCTTGAGGTGAGTAGATTTCTTCTTATTAGTTATTTTCTATTATATATTATTTAAATGATGATTTATTTTTGTGTAGAGAAATTGTGGATTAGACATGTTATTATGTTCATTATTAATAACTGTTAACAAATTTAAATTGTGATAGCTATTTATCTTTTACAAGGTAAATATTATTTTAGTATATGAGATCTGTTAACAAATTTAAATTGTGATAGCTATTTATCTTTTACAAGGTAAATATTATTTTAGTATATGAGATTATTGAAAATATATCATTTGTGATAGCTATTTATCTTTTACAAGGTAAATATTATTTTAGTATATGAGATTATTGAAAATATATCATTTTAAATTTACTATTCAAATGCATTTGTTAAAGAGTTCTATTTGACAAAAATAAATTATCTATTCATTTAGATTCATGAATATTCTACTTTCATGAAATTAATATGAGAAAAGTTTGTAAAGGTGTTTAACCATTTATATTACTTTTCATAGTGAAAATTATGAGTGATACTTTGAACGAAAAGAAAAGTGTTTTAAATGTTCAAAATCCTCAGAAGTTCGCTATGGAGTGAAGTGATTTGTTTAAGCCTACCATATTGTATTGAATATACCGACCAGTGTTAAAGTGGACTTTTTGGTAAAAATGAAGTGGCATTCGGGCAACCTATGGTAGTGTTAGGCACATTCTTTCCCTGGGTTGACTTATAGTGATTTGATGTGCATTCCCATGCTACTGGGCTATGATTTTTATAGCCTTATTGTGACAACTGAGGAAGTTTTGCATGTGTGAATTTAGATAGATAATTACAATTTTAAAAGTATTTAGTGTTTATTCGTATTGTTTCATAATTTGTGAATATTCTTTTATGAAGTATCATCACATCTATTCTTGGAAATTATTCTTATTCAAAATATTATGTGTTTCTTAATCATCTTTTTTTATGATAGCTTATTTAAATTTTAGTAGTGATAAAATTTTAAACTTGTCTCATCCGCTAATAATAAGTTTTCTGCTCACTGAGTGTAAACTCACCACGTTATTTTTTAATTTGTTTCAAATGATAATTAAATAGCTTTAGCTATATCTCAGAGCTTTGGAACATGAGATGGATCTTTTAGGGTATTTGATGCTGAAAGTTAAAGTTATACGAGTCTAGCTACTATGCATATGTAATAAGAGTCTTTTGACTCATTAGAGTAAACTTGTTATAATAAATTTTTGCTCTGAGACTTCTTTATTTGTCAATATTTTTTTAAATGAAGTTTTTGTATTATGGAAGTGCACTGTAGGCTTAGCATGCGATTTGTGCACGTGTTGCTGTTGTCATGTATCTCAAAATAAGTTGTGCATTTTGTGGGCATGATAAGTTGTGGTTTCAGAGCCTAAGTTTAGAAGTCCTAGGCTTAGAACTCTATAGGTAGTAGCATTTAGAAATAAATTTTAGAATTGTTTTTAGGAATTATTGATATATTATTTGTTTGCTTTATAACTAGATAGCTATGAACAACATGAACACTATTTCAACTCGAGAAATTGATTTGCACTAGACTTTGGGGCAAATGTTTGGTGGTAGAAATGTACGTGGATTGTGTTCCGGAGAAAAATCAAATAGATGCCAATGCTATGTTGCAGATGATGCAAAATCTCATCACTGTGATGCAAAATCAACAACAACAACTTAACAAACAGTAAGAATCTCGAGACATTGATCATCATCGATTATGAAGTGATATGGCGAGTTTAAGAGGTTGACACCGCTTACATTCGAAGGAAGTATTGATCTTATGATACCTGAAGATTGGATCACAGAGATGGAGAAAGTTTTTACTTATATGAAGTGTCCTGATGGAGAAAAAGTGGTTTATGTAATATATATGTTAAAAGAACGTGCATATGGCTGGTGGCAAATGCAGCAGAGGATTCTGGGAGATGCTGCTGACTAAATATCTTGGGAAGAATTAAAAAAAGTCTTCTATGAGAAATACTTTCCAAAGATTGTTTGCCAGCAGAAGGAGAAAGAATTCCATGAGCTGAAGCAAAATGATAAGATTGTGACAGAGTATGAGAAGGAATATACTTATTTATCCAAGTTTGCACCCCAATTTGTTGCAACTAAAGAAGATAGAGCACGTCGTTTTGAGGAGGGTCTGCAACCCAATATAAGGTTTCAAGTGAGCTCATTTGAACTCTCCACTTATGCAGTGGTATTGAAGAAATCTTTCGTGGTTGTAAAGGAATGAAAAGAAAGTTTCTTGGTTGATGATCGCAAGAACGATGATATGAAGAAGAGGTTCAGATAGGATGGGCGTGGAGGTCACAACAAGAACTGGAAAAACAAGAGACAAAATATGGAATAAAAAAGAAAGCAGACTATGAACCAGAAGTCGATGAGATGCATAATATGTAACAAGCCTAATCATGAAGCGAAGAATTGCTGGAGAGTTACAGGTGCTTATCTAAGGTGTGGCCAAAAGGATCACAAGATTGTAGAATGTCCTAAGTTGAATGAAACTCCAGGTCATAAGATATCTCAACGTGATCAACGTCCTTAAGTGAAGGCTCGAGTTTACTCTCTAGCCAAGCAACAAGCTCAGGCAAATAATGATGTGGTGTCAGGTACTATACCTATATTTTCTACTTTTTTCGAGTTCTATTTGATTTTGGAGCTTCGCATTCTTTTATTGCTTCATAAATTGTTAGAAAGCAAGGGTTGCCATGTGATATACTATAGCATTAAATGTATGTTAGCACACCAGGAGATAACATACTAATATCTAATAAGTAATGCAAATGTAAGGTAAAAATAGTGGATATATAGAGCTTCCAGCAGAACTAATCATCCTTAATATGCATGATTACGACATCATTCTATGAATGGATTAGTTATCTAGAAAACGTGTATCTATTCTATATCAAGAAAAAAAGTGGTGTTTAGAATTCCTGATCAATCGGAGGTTTGGCTTGAGGGCAGTAAGGTGCAAAAACCTATGTGCATTATATCAGCCCTTCAAGCTCATCGCATGTCGAGAAGTGGGTGCATTGGTTTTCTAGCATCAGCACAAGTCTTAAGCTAGAAAGAAGTTAGTCTGGATCAAATTCCTATCGTGTATGGATTTCCCGATGTCTTTCCAAAAGATCTCTCTAGAATGTTACCCGAAAGGGAAGTAGAATTTTCTATTGAATTAGTTCCAGACATAAGTCCGATCTCAAAGGCCACTTATAGAATGGCTCTAGCAGAACTAAAAGAACTTCTGGATAAAGGGTTTATTAGACCCAGTGTTTCACCCTGGGGCGCACCGGTGTTATTTGTGAAGAAGAAAGATGGTAGCATGTGGTTATGTATTGATTATCGAGAGCTCAATAAGGTGACTATACGGAATAAATATCCCTTACCAAGAATTAACGATTTGTTCGACCAATTGCAAGGAGCGCAGGTGTTTTTCAAGATCGATTTACGATCGTGCTATCATCAATTGAAGATTAAAGCTGAAGATATTCCAAAGACTATATTTTGTACCCGTTATGATCATTATGAATTTCTTGTGTTACCATTCGGATTAATGAATGCACCAACATTTTTCATAGATATCATGAATAGGGTGTTCAAGCCCTTCTTAGATCATTATGGTGATATTTATAGATGATATCTTCATATATTTGAAGAATCAGAAGGAGCATGAGGAACATCTACGGCATATCATTATGGTGATATTTATAGATGATATCTTCATATATTTGAAGAACCAGAAGGAGCATGAGGAACATCTACGGCGTGTGATCGGTGTTTTGAGAAAGAAAAAGCTCTATGCAAAATTTAAGAAGTGTGAGTTTTGATTAGATAATATGTCTTTTCTAGGACATGTTTTTTCGAAGGATGGAGTCTTAGTAGATCCAGCAAGAATTAAATCAGTTATGAATTTAAAAAGACCAACAAATATTCATAAAATCCATAGCTTTCTTGGCATGACAGATTACTATCAGAGACTTGTAGAAGGATTCTCGTATTGCCTCACCTTTGACTCGTTTGGCTCAAAAGGGAATCAAATTTGTTTGGTCTGAAGGATGCGAAATATGTTTTCAAGAGTTAAAGACCAAACTAGTATCTGCACCAATTCTCACTATACCAATTGTAGGAGAATATTTTACTGTTTATAGTGATGTCGCTCATAAAGGTTTGGGATGTGTGCTCATGCAAAATAAAAAAGTGGTAGCTTATGGTTCTCGACAATTGAAACTTTATGAGGAAAATTATCCAACACATGATTTGGAGTTGGCGGCTGTTATTTTTGCCTTAAATTTTTGGAGACATTATCTTTATGGAGTGCATTTTGAAATTTATACTGATTATAAGAGTTTAAAATATATTTTTACTCAAAAAGAGTTAAACATGAGGCAAAGGAGATGGTTAGAGCTACTTAAAGATTATGATGTTAGTATTAATTATCACCCATGGAAAGCAAATGTAGTTGCTGACGCCCTTAGTCGAAAGAGTAATATAGCTTGTCTCATTACTCGACAAGGGCATATATTAGAAGATTTGGATCGGTTGAGAATTAAGATCCGATGTCAACAACCATCAGCCGAACTGAATAACATCTAGGTACAGCCTGCTCTGGTTGATGAGATTAAGATCACCCAAAAAGATGACTTGGATTTGAAAGCTATCCGAAAAGGAGTGGAAGATGGTAAACAACCAGATTTTGTAATACACAATGATGGATCCCTTAGGTTTAGAAATCAACTCTGTGTTCCAAATAATCCAGAATTGAAGAAGAAGATTTTGAAGGAGGATCATCGTTCTGGGTATATAATGCATCCTGGTGGAACCAAAATGTACAAAGATTTGAAGGAGATATACTGGTAGAATAATATGAAGAGAGATATTAGCAAATATGTTTCAGAGTGTGAAATATATCAACAAGTAAAAGCAGAACATCAGAGACCAGCCAGATTAATTCAAAATTTTGACATACCAATGTGTAAGTGGGAGAAAATTACAATGGATTTTATCACAGGGTTATCAAGATCTGCAAGAAGTAACAACGCTATATGGGTCATAGTGGACCATCTGACTAAGTCGGCTCACTTCTTGCCAATCAATATGAAGTTCTCATTGGAAAAGCTTACGAAGTTGTACATTATTGAAGTAGTTAGGCTTCATGATGTTCCGGTGGAGATAGTATCTGATAGAGATCCTAGATTCATATCGGGTATTGAAAAGGTGTGCACAAAGTTCTTCAGAGTAATCTCTGTTTTAGCTCAACATATCATCCACAAATAGATGGTCAATCAGAGAGAACAATTTAAACTCTCTAGGATATGTTAAGATGTTGTATCCTTGATTTGAAAGGATCATGGGAGGAGCATTTATCATTGGCAGAGTTTGCATATAACAATAGTTACCAGTCAAACATTAAGATGGCACTATATGAGGCTCTATACAGAAGGAAATGTCGTTCACCTATACATCGGGACGATGTTGGAGAAAGAAAACTTCTTGGACCTGAGTTAGTGCAACAAGCTATGAACAAGATTTACTTAGTAAGAGAGCATATCTGAAATGCACAAAGTAGATAGAAGAGTTATGCTGATCCGAGGAAGAGAGACTTAGAATTTTAATAAGGTGATCATGTATTTTTAAAGGTGTCCCCTAGAAGAGGTGTGAAAAGATTTGGCATCCGAGGAAAGCCGAGTCTAAGATTTGTGGGACCGTTTAAATTCTTCAGCATGTTGGTGAAGTCGTTTATAGAAGGGGGGGTGATTAGGGTCTTATGCTAATCTAATCCGATTAAATGCCAATTAAAATTAATTAATACGTTATCCTAGCAAGTATGAAATACCACAAGAATTATGAGCTAGGATAAGCAATGTAAACAATGAGATATATCCTATATGATGAATTATATATATATGCAAGGATATATAAACTAACACAAGGGGTAAACAATATGAACTAGATAGTGGATCATATAAATAATGAGACAATGGCGAAGTGAGCAATGAGCATAAACAAGAATAAGAACGCCAATGCAATCACAAACAAAACGATATGTTTACGAGGTTCGGTCCCCACGACCTACGTCCCCGCTCCTCACCTCGAGGAGATCTCCACTATCACAACCGGGTTTTCTACGTTCACCCGAACAACGTTTACACCTCACAATACAATCACTATGCAATCACACCTCACACACTAAGTGTTGGTCCTAGCCCGTGTCCTCCTCCTCAAGTGCTCGGTTACAACCTCTCCCTAGGCACGTCAACCGACGCCACTCCTCTTGGATTCGACCCCGTCACTGCTGGATTTTCAACTTTTAGCGACGGAAATTTCCGTCCCTAAATGTCGTTTTTCCGTCCCTAAAAGTTTTAGCGACGGAAAAAATAACTTTCCGTCGCTAAAACTTCGACGCTATAACAGGGGTGCCTAAAAAGACTTTTAGCGACGGAATTTCCGTCGCTATATTTTAGCGACGGTTTATTAGCGACGGTACAATGGTCGCTAATTTTAAAAAATAAAAAAAATTAAAAAACATTAGGGACGGAAAATCTGTCCCTAAAAGTTGTTGTAGGGACGGAAAATCCGTCTCTAAAACTTATTAGGGACTGAAAATCCGTCCCTATTTTTTTTAAATATTTTCCAGATTTGATTTCGTGCATGTTTTCCGTCGTTAAAATAGGTTTTAGGGACGGAAAAGCCGTCTCTAAAACTTATTAGGGACGGAAAATCCGTCCCTATTGTTTTTAAATATTTTCCAGATTTGATTTTGTGCATGTTTTCCGTCGCTAAAATATGTATTAGGGACGGAATTTCCGTTGCTAAAAGTTTTTTTAGCAACGGAATTTCCGTCGCTAAAAAGTAAAAAAAGAAATTTGGAAATATTTTGAAAATTAAAAAAACCCTGTACAATATCGATAATAATTTTTAAAAACCTGTTCAATCAGCAGAAGAAAGCTTCAATCTTACACAAATATCACATCTCACGCATATATCACACATTTAATTCAATAAAAGCAAGTAAAAGTTTCTCGACAGGTACATAATAAATATTGTTTATACAACACAAGAAATTGTTTTCAAAGTTATATTAAGGACAATCAATCCTCCTGATCATCATCATCATCCTCATCCTCAACACCAGCCACATTATGACTACCCCCGGCTGCACCTTGTGAAGAAGTCCCGGCCTGTAAATATAAATCAAATGTTAACAAGTGTGTGTAAACGTTAATAAGAGTACAAATATAAATATACTACAACACAACACCACAACATCACAACACAACACCACAACATCACAACACAACACCACAACATCACAACACAACACCACAACATCACAACACAACACCACAACATCACAACACAACACCACAACATCACAACACAACACCACAACATCACAACACAACAACACAACACCACAACCTATGTAAAAATAACATGGATCCGACACGGCCATCCGACACGCCGACACGAGGCAAATACTAAAAAATACATAGGATACGTGTGTTCGACACGTGTGTCCGACACGGACACGACACGACACGGCTTCATGTTATGCGTGTCCGTGCTTCATAGACCACAACACCACAACACCACAACACAACAACACTACACCATCACAACACAACAACACAACAGCACAACACCACAACACAACAACACTACACCATCACAACACAACACAACACTACACTGCACAACACATCACCACACATCACACCACAACACAACAACACCACCACAAATCCTCCAACCTCACCCACCAACCAACAACACTCCCCCTCGCCCTACCCCACCCCCTCAACCACCACCACAACAAAATCCCCACTCCTCATCCTCAACCACGATCAAAGCCCCCACCCACCAACCAATCATACTCTACACACCCCCTCCCCCTCCATCACTACCATTACCACCATCAACACCCAATCCCCATTCCTCCCCCCCACCACGACCACCACAACACAACACCACAACCAATCACATAACGACCCACAAACCAATCACATAACGACCACCAGAACACAACACCACAACCAACCAACCAACCAACCCACCAACCAATACCACCAACACTACGCACGCATACACCATCAACACCACCATCACATAAAAACATTATAAGTATATATTTTGAGGTTTGTGTTAGGGTTAGAGTTAGGGTTTGTGTGTAACAGTTTGTATTAGTGTGTATCAGTATGTACGATATCATCTAATTAAAAAAAAGCAAAGTATATATATTACCTGTGACGACAAAAACCGTCTCCTATATGCCTCCTGAGCCTCCTGAGGCAGAGTCGACATGGATTGTGTGAACTCCAATACGCTCTGCTCCCGGCGCCTCCGTTCTCCCTCTAGAGCCCGCTGATATGTTGTTTGTTGCGACTGCCAATCTTCAATTGCTTTTAATCGCTGCTCCATCGAGTCTTGATATGAACTGCTTCCTGGTGTTCCTTGTGGTGCTGCAGACTCGTAGGTGCTACTAGACTCATGCGGCCTCTGCTCGGATCCTCTCCACCGGTATCTGTTCTTCCTACTAGGTCCAATGACCGTCTCAATGATGGAGTCCTCATCCTCTCTACTTAGCCGGGCAGGAGTGTTAGAACAGACCTGAGACTGAGTCAATTGCTCCTGTACCTTGGCATGTAATTTCTCCTGCGATATATCAAAACAACCCGGGCAAATCGACTTAATAATGATGCATTGATATGAAATTGAATATATAAATGAACTGCTACTTACAGCCAGATCCTTATTCTTTGCTTTCTTCTCTTCATTGGCGTAATTCGGGCTCCAGGAAGTCAGAATACGATCTGCAAAATGTCTGAGATCTCCCCTTCCCTATTTTATTCAAATATATCATTAACCCATAACACATAAATTATACTCAACGTAAAAGCTAATATATTATATACCTCAAGCTCTAATTGATGATAATGCTGGCTGAATGTCCTGGAGCCCCCGTGATGCTCGTAACTGCGAGGCGCGTTGCGATTCCTCCTTGCTATTTCAGCTTGAGCCTGCAAAACAATGTCAATTCGAAACAATATAGAAATTCAAACAATAAATTAAAAATATAAACTTTAATAATACCTGAATTTCAGCCGTGTCCCAGTAACTGCAAAGTGCAAAAAAATCTACTCCATCCACACGCGTGTCAAGATGCCAGTATCGCTCCCAATCTTCTGTTATTTGGACAAAATATTTTTTCTTTATCTCAAACCGCCATCTCTTGAACGATACATTGATTTGCCCGAAGCAGTACGTCCATGCACAAATATTATCGTCAAGAAAGAAAAATCGCTTCAGCATATAAAGAAAAAGTAGATACAAATCAGTGTATTAAACATAATAATAAACTAATAACTAATAATGATGAAAATTAAAATAAATGACTCACACATATATATCTCCAACAAGCCACGAGCGTATCAATCCGCTGCGATTTCCACGTCAAAAATATGTTGAAGAAATCGTGTCTCCTGGCTAAAGCGGCAAGGAAATTGTTGAAAGCATTGGCAAAGGCCCCAACAGGCACTCCGTTTTCCCATCGGATCACAGCCCTCCGATTAAGATCAGGGATGAGGCTCGATTCCTTAGTAGCATTGCGGCCGCGTCGAGGAGGTTTCTCGGTACCTGCGAAACAAAGAATCGAATGAAACAATGAATCCGAAACAAAGAATCAAATGAAACAATGAATCAATATATATTTGCGAAAAAATTTAAAATAATAACCGATAGACTATAAAAATTTATTCATACCTTTCAGTTCGAGGCATCTACTCTTTGCTTGTTCGTACCTTTGCTGCGCGATGGGGCGCATATCATGATAAGAATCCCAATCATCCCTCACATTGGCCGGACCGTGGGCTCGCTGATCCGGAATAGAATCTGGCGGTAGTGCCGCAGCTTCTAAAGCTACGCTATACGGCTCAAATCTCCTCTCCTCCAATATATCTGCATGCGGTGGTGGTGGTATCTCCGCATGCTGTGTAGGATCAGCCTGTGTCTCCACGTCATGTGGAGCATCTCCGCGTGATGTGTCCTGTGGCTGCGAGTCATGTGTAGCATCTCCTCCTCCTGTGTAGTAAACGTTAAAAAAATATTAGGCTCATGTTAATAGTTTATAGAAATGTACAAATATAACAAATAAATAAAAATACCTGACGTAGAGGCATGTGCGTCGCCTCCAGAATGTCTACCAAAAATTCTCTCAAGCGCTTTCTTACGTAATCCTTTTGTCATCTATACTTTGAAAACATAATGAATATCCAACAAAAGTATATAATGCAAATAATTAATAAAATAGCACATGGCAACAGAATCGCGTGTACATGATGTCCAGTTAAACAGATAATACAAAGGCAATAATGTAATACATGACACACCGTGATACATGATAACCAGTCAAACAGATAATATAAATGTAATAATATAATGCATACACATCCACATGATAACCAGTCAACCAGATAATATAAAGGTAATAATATAATGCATACACATCATGATACATGATAACCAGTCAAACAGATGATGTTGAGGCTCTACTCTACGATCGTGTACGGATAGCCTGCGACCGTGTGCGTGCCAACGAAAGGACTGTTCTTATAGTTTTATCGACTCCGCTGCGGACAAGTTTTTTTCCTTTACGCCTTGGCTCACATATAATCGCAGGTACATCAGGGCGCGCTAGTGCAATTTCATCGTCCAGATTATTATTTTGTGTCAATAAAAACTCCTCGGCTATTTCGTCAGCCAAGATAACCTCCTCATCGTGATCTTCGTCAGACACGACTTCATGAATGTAGGCTCTAGGCGGATTCTTAAGGATAACCCATTCGTCATTTTTCATTATATCTTTGACATAAAAGCACTGTTTGGCGTGAGTAGCTAACATGTATTTTTCAGACTGATATATTTCCTTGTTAAGATTAACGATTGTGTAACCGTAGTCATCCTTCGCCTTTTTCTGTTCACACCAACGAACCTTAAACATCACATGACTGACTTCCTTATTAATCCCATAGAAAATCTCCACGATGTCTTCTACCTGACCGTAGCAATAGATTTCCCCCTGTATCGGATTTAGATCTTTTGCACTAGCGTATGACAATTGCGAGAAGGAGCAGAACACACCGCTGTTTTGCGTTTGTCGTCTCTCTTCGAGACCGACGATGTTAAACCTAAAGCCGTTGACACAGTAGCCTCCATAATGCTTAACCACATTAGAAGGACCTCTGGCATATAAACAAACTTTCTCAGACAGGTTAATCCCATTCGTAATCCGTTTGTCAACCTTAAGAAAAGAATCAAATAGTTTACATATCTGTTGGCAGGCACATATATTTGATATACGAATCAGAAATGTAAAAAGATCTTACTTCACCCTTCAGCCATGCAGGGAATTGTCTAGAGTGTGTGTCCATAACTCTCTTATTTTTTGTTCTGCATTTAAGATTAGTCTGGACATGTCGGATGTGAAGCCTAGACAAGAAGCATTTATAACGGTTAAATAGAGATAATTATTGTGAGGTGATATAATCTGATTCAAACAATTAAATACTTACGCCGCGTATATATTAAATGTAGTATCATTGCTCAGGATATATGTGTGGGCTTGATCTAGCTCCATTCTGGGGAATCTAGTATCCTCCCCACGATCATTGTAGAATGTACCGTCAATTATTCGTTGGGGACGGTTCAGCCTTGTCTCTACGCCCCGCAAGTAACGAGAGATAAAATTCAAACTCTCGTTACTTATGTAGTTCTCTGCGATCGACCCTTCAGGATGTGCACGATTATGCATCAGTTGTTTCATGAAACCCAAATACCTACAAGCATATAGTTTCATGATTTGTGACAAAATTGAACTGAGAAACGTAATTTGACAAATATTAAATGAATATTATAATAATAAATACCTCTCCACGGGGTACATCCAGCGATATTGAACTGGTCCTGCGATGCGGGCTTCGTATGCTAAATGTATTGTGAGATGCACCATGACCGTGAAGAATGAGGGTGGAAATAGTATTTCCATTTTACACAGTGTATTAGCAACACGTCCCTCTAATTCTTCAAACTCCCTAACATCAATCACCTTAGAGCATAGTTGCTTGAAGAAACCGCAGAATTCTATTACCACCATCGCGAGTTCCTTGTCAGCATGTCGCAACGCAACCGGGAGAAGTTGATGTAATAGAATATGATGATCATGTGTCTTGAGTCCCAAAATCTTTCTGTCCTCAATATGCACATTTGCTGAAATGTTTGAAGCATAACCATCCGGTGTCTTCACGGACTTTAGAAATAAACACATATTGTGGACCTCATCCTTCGACAGTGTGACACGGGAGGCTGGGAGTTCAAACTTTCCGTCGCCCTTATCTATAGCTTGCAGTTCCGGACGAATGTTCAATTCTGCTAGGTCTCGACGTGCCCTTAAGTCATCTTTCGATTTTTTCCCGTCCTGCAACAAAGTGTTCAAGAGATTCTCGCATATGTTCTTCTCGATGTGCATGACATCCAAGTTGTGACGTATTTTTAA
Organism: Asparagus officinalis; assembly: GCF_001876935.1. Lineage (NCBI taxonomy): Eukaryota > Viridiplantae > Streptophyta > Magnoliopsida > Asparagales > Asparagaceae > Asparagus > Asparagus officinalis. The sequence continues at coordinate 6,867,588 of NC_033802.1, forward strand.
ACTTCTCCAATATGGCAGCTGATAAAATATGCTGAATTTTGACCATCCATGCGGAAGTTCGGTGCCTTTTGAGACACGCTCATGCGACCGGACATTGCGAGGCTTATTTCCTTTTGATTTTCCCTTTCCCTTCCATTTTTGCTTCAATATTTTTCTCCTAACACCAAATGGATTTTCTTTGTTGAATCTTTTTTTTCCAAATATTTTTCTAGGTAAAGGATGTAGAAGCTCAAATATTTCTTCTCCGGTCAGCCTTGGTGGTGCCGGTCTACTTTCTGGATTGCCGTCGAACTTTCCTACTAACTTTCTGAACTTGTGCCCTGTAGGCAACCATCTTCTGTGTTGCCAATAACAAAACTTACGGCTGTACTTCAGGAACTTTCCCTCATAGTCTGACATGCAAATCGGACAAGCAATCTGACCCTTCGTCGACCATCCAGACAGGTTAGCGTATGCCGGGAAGTCATTAATTGTCCACATGACCATTGCCCGCATACAGAAAGACTCCTTACCATAAGCATCATAAGTGCTGACACCTTTTTCCCAGAGAAGCTTCAGGTCGTCAATTAATGGTTGGAGGAAAACATCGATGTCATTTCCAGGAGAATATCTTCCAGGGATCAAAAGTGACAGTATCATGTACGGTTGCTTCATGCACATCGACGGGGGCATGTTGTACGGTGTCAGCAACACTGGCCAGGTAGACCAAGCAGAGCTCATTAATCCAAACGGATTAAATCCGTCGCTAGCAAGCCCCAGCCTAATATTCCGAGACTCTTTACCGAAGTCGGGGTATATACGGTCAATGTGCTTCCATGCCTCACCGTCCGCAGGATGTCTTAGTTTCCCGTCCTCTTTACGGTCGGTCGAGTGCCATCGCATATTCTCAGCCAGCTCGGCAGACATATAAAACCGCTGCAGCCTAGGAATAATTGGAAAATATCGGAGAACCTTCGCAGGGATTCTGTTCTGCTTATTGGATGCACTGCCTTCGGATGTACCCGTATGTTTTTTCCAACGTGATACATGACACGTCGGACATTCCTCCAGAGCTTCATTACCCTTATTGTACAAGATGCAGTCATTAGGACAGGCGTCTATCTTTTTGTAATCAAGACCCAGGGTATCAACAATCTTGTGAGCTTCATAATAAGTTGCGGGGATGCTCTTCTCGCCGCCTGGAATGACTTTCCTGAGCAAGTCTAATAACATCTCGAAATGTGTAACAGCCATCCCACTGAGTGTTTGGATATGAAGAAGCCTCAGCATAAAAGAAAGCCTTGTGAACTCGGTGCAACCCTCGTATAACGGTGACTCGTTTTCTTCAACAAGTCTCATCAATCGGGCTACATCTTGAAACATATCAGTAGTGTTAACATCACTCGAAGACGGCACGGTAAGAATATCTTCCAACATATCAGTTGTGTCAATTGTCGGATTGTCGACATCAGACTTTATCTCCAGCGTCGTTCGACGATCTTCGACCATCTTTAACCTAGATCTTTGCCAACAATGACTAATCTTGTCATAGAGCCTAACCCAAATCAAATGGGTTCTGGGGCATCGAGGAAACGGAGAATGGATATGAGATTTGGAGAAGAAATAGGAAATTTGACTTTATCTCCAGCGTCGTTCGACGATCTTCGACCATCTTTAACCTAGATCTTTGCCAACAATGACTAATCTTGTCATAGAGCCTAACCCAAATCAAATGGGTTCTGGGGCATCGAGGAAACGGAGAATGGATATGAGATTTGGAGAAGAAATAGGAAATTTCAAATTTACCGCTAGAGTTTCTAGAGTTTAATTTCTAGTTCAAAACTAAAATGCTTGTAGGAAATTTCCATTTAACACCGAAGTTTGTAGAACTTAATTTCTAGTACAAATTAAAACGCATAAGAAAAGTTAGTTTTTGGAAACATTATCTTCCAACCCTTCAGGATAGAAAAATTTACAATTAAGTCCAAATTTTGTTTAAGAACCAAATACTAGACAAACAACATTAGTGGTAAATTGTTTGTTAAACATCATCAAAATAAGAAGGCCAACATGCATTACCGCCTTCTTTGGTTGGAGTCTACAATATGTTTTATGTATCTATGCTGAGAAAATTTATTCAAGATCCACCTTAAGTTATAGAATTGGAACCCATTAAGCTAAAGGAAGACTTAACATATGAGGAGCAACCGGAATGCATTGTATATCAAAAGGAACAAGTGCTTAGGCGATGTACAATTCGATACGTGAAGGTTCAATGGAAGAATTACTCTGATAGAGAAGCAACTTGGGAGCTTGAAGAGGAAATGCAGCAGAAGTATCCTCAACTTTTTAAAAACTAAGGTACGTAAACTTTCGAGGACGAAACTTATTTTAATGTGGAGAGGATGTAGAGAACCATTTTCTTAATCATTTGAGAAATGAAAAAGAAAATCAAAGGTTTTGTAACTATAGCCCTAACCTATGTTTTAATTGGGTAATTTAATGTATTAAATAGGAATAAATATGATAGGAGTTATAGAATGTAAAGGGACTTTGAAAACCCTAAGTAAATCAATCCCTTATAGCTTATGCACACAAACTTAAAAAAAAACCCAAATTCCCCAAACCTTCAGTTTACAAGAAGAAAAAAAGGGCCAACGAATTGTTGGCAATAAGCAAATAAGAGGAGATAAGCTTCTCAAGGTTAGTTTAATTCTTTTCTTTGTTTCAGATTCATACATAGAATACTTTTTTAGGCTACCGTCGGCATCTCCGAGGATGTTCAACGGCCTCTGGCCAACCTTGATCGTAGGCATCGAAGGTGGTCACTTGGGCTACGAACCCATCCGAACTTTAGGTTTGATCATAGAAAGGAATAAATAGAGAATTGATATGAAATTTGGAGAAGAAATAGAAAATTTCAATTTAACCCCCAGAGTTTCTAGAGTTTAATTTCTAGTTCAAACTAAAATGCATGCAAAATAGAAAATTTCCCTTTAACACTGAAGTTTCTAGAATTTAATTTATAGTCCAAATTAAAACACATACAGAAAAAAATTAGTTTCTGGAAACATTATCTTCCAACCCTTCAGGATAGAAAAATTTACAATTAAGTCCAAATTTTGTTTAAGAACAAAGGATAGAAATAAAATTTCAGAGAAGACCCTAGAAACCAGAGCATTATTTTTCATACCCAAAATAGTTTATAATTAGAATTTTTATTTTTTTGGTCAATGAAGAATTTTATTCATTAGCCAAATGGAAATGTTTTTGTACACCAAGATATTCAGTTTTAAAGAAAACTAAAAAAACAGAACAAAAAACCAAATCAATCCACCTAACTACATGAATATATGAGCTTCAAAGAGATAGAAGCCATTATTTTTTATCTGCTGGAAAAGAACTATTAATGATTATAGTCATAATATCCACCTTAATCTCCCTGATTATCTGATCAATGGTCTTGGTTTTCTGATTAAAAATCGTATTGTTGCGCTTCCTCCATAGACTATAAATCGCTAAAGACAGTGCCATTCTTTTCAAACATTGCTTGAAGACTTTCCCTTTTAGCTTGCAGCTAAACCAATATAATAGGATATCCCAATCACAAGACCACCATCTAAATTGGAGTCAATCCATGATGCGATTCCAAACACCATTCAAGAAGTGACAGGTGAAGAATAGGTGGTTGTGGGTTTCCTGAACTGAAACAGAACACAAGCAACAATGACCTGAGTGAATAATTCCTCTCCTAAGCAGTCTATCCTTTGTAAGTAGCCTATTTTGCACAGCTAACCACAATATAAAATTATGCTTAGGGTAGCTCCTATTTTCCCAAATTGTAGAAAACCACTGCACATTATTAGTTACTGGGGAGATGGCAAAGTAGAGCTCAGATATCTGGACTTTTGAATTTTTATAACACGAGCTGATGCAATGCTTCAGATTATCAATGCCTCCACATTTGGTGCTTGCTTTATCCCTAACCTTAAGGAACTGCTTCCACATCCAAGAATCCCATGATTTCACGTTCACTTTCCAGATTGTTACATTTTTCAAATAGTTGCCATGAATCCATTTTATCCACAACCACTCTTTGTGAATATAAATGTACTATATTATTTTTAAAGCAGTGGCAATGTTCCAAATTGTTGAAGAAAAAATCCCCAATCCACCATACTTCTTCTCTCTACAAACTTTATCCCAAGATACAAGGAGATATTTAAACACCTGATCAGTTTTCCCCCAAAGGAACTCTCTGCACAGGTCATCAATCTTTTGAAGGACTTTAATTGGAAAAGTGTAGTTTGAAGTCCAGTAAAGTTAGATACCCAGTATCACACTTTTGATGATTTGAAGCCTACCCGCATAGGACAAATTTCTGTGTTTAAACCATATCTGAAATTGGCTTGTGATCTTCTTAAAGAGGGGAGTGCAATCAACATAAGAAAGCCTCTTGCATATCAATGGAAGACCTAGGTATTTAATAGGCAAGCTCCCTTCAGGGAAACCCAGACTTCTATTTATTGAGCTTTTAACAGAGTCTTCAACACTACCATAAAAAATAACACACTTTGAGAGATTTGCTTCCAGACCAGATATAGCACCAAAATCATTAACACACTGATATAATCTTTGAACTGAGTAGAAGTCCCCTCTATGGAACAAAAGAAGATCATCTGCAAAAGTAAGATGTGTGATCATAAGCTTCCCACATTTCGGGTGAAATTTAAATTTTTTATCATGCTTCAACATGTTCAAGTTCCTGGACAGAAATTCCATGCCGATAATGAACAAGTAGGGGGAGAGAGGATCTCCCTGCCTTAATCCTCTAGCTCCCTTGAAAAATCCATGAAAGGATCCATTAAGGGAAATTGAATATTTTAGGGATGAAATACAAGTCATAGTCTATTTAATAAATTCATTTGGGAACCCCAACCCTTTGAGCATACTTTCCAGGAAAGTCCAACTAATTATGTCAAAATCTTTCCTTATATCAATGTTGAGCATTGCCCTTGGAGATAAGTGCTTTATGCCATAGTTCTTTACCAGCTCATGTGCTAGCAAGATATTGTTTGAAATTTGCCTATCCTTAACAAAAGCACATTGAGCTTCACTGATGATTGAACCAATAATTGATTGTATTCTATTTGCAAGGATTTTTGAGATGAACTTATAAAGGCAGTTACAACATGATATTGGCATGAAATCAGCAGGGTTTTGAGGGCATTGTACCTTAGGAATGAGTGTGATGGAGGTAGAATTAATTGAGCCCCATAGCTTTCTAGTTTTGAAGAACTCTTGAATGGCTAGAGTGATTTCATCCCCAATAATAGATCATGCAGATTTATAGAAAGAGACACTAAACCCATCAGGTCTGGGGGCTTTATCATCAGGCATAGAGAAAATAACATGTTTAATCTCCTCCTTTGTAACTAGACAAGCTAAATTTACATCTTGATTTTCAGTAAGACATGTACCATTTTGAATTGTCATCATATCTGGTAAGGGTGTAGAGACCGTAGTGCCTATCATGTTCTTATAGTAGGAGATGAGCTCCTTTGCAATATCCAAACCATCAGTAATTTTGTCTCCCATGTTATTAAAGAGGACCATCACTCTATTATTATGCCTATTTTTCTTAATAACAGAGTGGAAAAAGCTTGTGCACCTATCTCCTTGAAGACACCAGTCAAATCTTGATTTTTACTGATAAAATGATAGTTCACATTCCAAAAGTTTATTATAGGAGGCAATGCATTTTTTTCCTGCATAATGAAATCAGTATTAAAAGGGTCAAGTTGGAGAGAATTTTGAACATTCTCCAGCTCCAATTTTGCTCTAAGAACCTGTTTACTTATATTGTAGAAGTTCCTCTTATTCAGCTCTTTTAGAGCATTCCTCGGAAGCTTCAATTTAGAATAAACTTTGAACATAGTGTGTCCCTCAATAGATGTCTGCCAAATAGAGGAAACTATAGGGAGATGCTTTTCATGCTTGGTCCACATTTTATAGAATTTGAAAGGCTTTTTACCTTGGACACTATCCTCATAAATTGACACAAGAGCAGGTGAATGATCAGAGAAGTTTGGAGATAAGAACTCAACATGGCTTGAATTATAATCATGAATCCAGGAATCATTAATTAGAGCCCTGTCCAACATGCTTCAAACCCTTGTGATGTGGTCTTACTTATTATTCCAAGTGAAAAAACAACCAATAGTTTTGAGGTGTATAAGTTGGCAGTCATCAATGAACTGGTTGAAATCCCTGGTGTCTGCATCAGTAAGCAATCCACCTCCTAACTTTTTCTCATTTCCAGTTAAGGCATTGAAATCTCCACATAGAAGCCAAGGCACACCCCCTATAGTTTGATGAATCTGTGATAATTCAGTCCATAAAGCTTTCCTAGTTTCCTGGTGATTGTAACCATATACTGAAGAGATAAGGCAATTTAATCTTCCGTCTAGGGACTTGACAGAATAAGTAATCTGCTGAGCTGAAAAACTGTTGATATGGATGTTCAGGATAGTTGGATCCCATAAAATCACAATCCTTACTTTTTCTGTTCCATTTACATTAGAGAACCACCTCTAATTGCTAGCAATCCTCTTTACAATAGTTTGAATATTGCCACCTTTAATTTTTGTTTCAAGAAGAGCAAGAAAAGATAAATGGTATTGCATTAGGTATTGTTTAACCAAATGCTATTTAGGAGATTTGTTTAGTCCCCTAACATTCCAAAATGACAGGTTCGTGTAAATAGAACTGAACCACCTCTATCTACATTAGAGGGATCTATTCCATCAACCAAGTTTGTCAGAGGAGAGAAAAAATTTATAGGCAGAGGATTACTCAACATACTCCTACTTTGAGTTAGAGTCCTGGAAGTAGCCCCATTGATGGATATTCTTTTCCCAAAATCTGGATGGAAATCCTGCACAACATACACACCCTGAATAGCTTTAGGCTTATTATTTTGCATTTGAATTTTCTTCGTGCTTTGAAACCAGGGTATAACATTCCCAGATACTGGCTGTTGAACCTGCACAACATGCACAGAACTGTTATCGTGCACAACAGATTGTTTGATAGAGTTCACATTCATGGCAGGCTCTTCATTAGTAGGTCTATTGTCAGCATTAACCTGAGCAGCAACTTGTAGGCTTATTGAACCTTTGCTAGCAACATTAGTAATATTTTGTTTTTGTTTTGGAACCCATTTTTGAGTCCTAGGCTGGCTCCTACAATAGCTTGAGTTATGACCAATCACCTTACAATGTTCACACCATCTTGGCTTTAATTCATAGGTAATATTCTAATTGAAACTTTTGCCATTTAGCCCCTTAATTATTATCTGGTCAGGGAGAAGAGAGAGCATTTTTCACTTCCACAAGCACTCTTGCATAAAGCCAATCTTTGTCTATTAGCAGTAAGCTTGTGAGTGGTAATTAGTCTACCAATAACACTTGCAATCTTGCTAATACTATTTGCATTCCAAAAATTTAGCCTCAAGCCATGTACTTGAATCCACATAGGATAGGTGCTACCTTTTATTTTTTCAATATCATCATCAATTATCCATGTTTTTAAAAGGAGAGGTCTTGAACCAAAGAACCAGGGGCCTTTTACAAGAATTTCACTCATCTCATCTTCACTCTTGAATTTAAAGAGAAAAACACCAGACTTTAAAAGGCATACTTCAGGGATTGCCAACTGAGCCTAGACCTTGTGGACAAAAGTTTTCATAGCCTTGTATTTAACATTAAGCCCCAAAACCTGTCCTATGAGAGAAAAATGCCATAAGGAGGCTCCTTCATTGAATTCTCCTAGTTCTTTTCTATTATATAATTGTATGCATATAGATTTGATTGAGGAGTAAGTTCTTGGAGTACGGTTCTCCAAATTGTTATAAAATCTATTGAGGTGAGTAGATTTCTTCTCATTAGTTGTTTTCTATTATATATTATTTAAATGATGATTTATTTTTGTGTAGAGAAATTATGGATTAGACATGATATTATGTTCATTATTAGTAATTATTAACAAATTTAAATTGTGATAGCTATTTATCTTTTACAAGGTAAATATTATTTTAGTATATGAGATTATTCAAAATATATCATTTCAAATTTACTATTCAAATGCATTTGTTAAAGAGTTCTATTTGACAAAAATAAGTTATCTATTCGTTTAGATTCATGAATATTCTACTTTCATGAAATTGATATGAGAAAAGTTTGTAAAAGTGTTTAAGCATATATATTGCTTTTCATACTAGTGAAAATTATGAGTGATACTTTTAGTGAAAAGAAAAGTGTTTTAAATGTCAAAAATCCTCAGAAGTCTGCTATGGAGTGGAGTAATTTGTTTAAGCCTACCATATGGTATTGAATGTACCGACCAATGTTAAAGTGGACTTTTTGATAAAAGTGAAGTGACCTTCGGGCAACCTATGGTAGTGTTAGGTACATTTTATCCCCGGATTAACTTATAGTGATTTGATGCGTATTTCTATGCTACTAGGCTATAATTTTTGTAGCCTTAGTGTGATAACTGAGGAAGTTTTGTATGTGTAGATTTAGATAGATAATTACGATTTTAAAATTATTTAGTGTTCATTCGTATTGTTTCATAATTAGTGAATATTCTTTTATGAAATATCACATCGATTCTTGGAAATTTCTCTTATTCGAAATATTATGTGTTTTTTAATCGTCTTTTTTATGATAGATTATTTATATTTTAGTAGTGATAAATTCTTAAACTTGTCCGATCCGCTAATGATAAGTTTTCCGCTCACTGAGTGTAAACTCACCCCGTTAGAATTATATAGCTTTATCTTTATCTCAGAGCTTCGGAATATGAAAAGTATCTTTTAGGGTATTTGATGCTGAAAATTAAAGTTATACGAGTCTCACTACTATGCATATGTAATAATAGTCTTTTGACTCATTAGAGTAAACTTGTTATAATATAGTTTTGCTCTGAGATTTCTCTATTTGTCAATAAAATTTCTTTTAAAATAAAGTTTATTGTATTATGGAAGTGCACTACAGGCTTAGCATGTGCTTTGTGCACGTGTTGCCATTGTCATGTATCTCAAAATAAGTTGTGCAATTTGGGGGTGTGACATCTTCATAGTATAAATGGTATGAAAATTAAAATTTGATTGAAAGACAAATGTCGCAAAGAACATTCTAGTTTTCTGTCATGAGAAATATTTATTTTTTGTTGTCAGATTTTGTTTTTCTTCTTCTTCCAATAAATTGCAACATGCCTGTTGGGGAATTTAGTCTTCCCGCCTCCTGCGATCTGCGCAATTCGGAAGCCAACCACAATCAACAAGATATAGAATAGCCACAATCAAGATAAAAGAACACCGTGACTTATGTAGTTTGGTCGACCAACTTTATTCGACCTACGTCCACGGGCAACAATACAAGAAATCTACTATGTATCAGGGAGAACTACAAGAGAAACCACTCAACTCTCATCTCTTAATCTCTCAACCTTATATATATAATCAACTTTCATATTATCTCCAAAGCTCTCTCTTTACAATCTTTCGAACGGACAAAGACTACCCTCTCCCAATGATTTAATCTTCTGCACTGACAAAGACTACAAAACCCTCGCCTCTCGCATAATATTCCCGAATCTGGCTATGCCCTCTACTAATCCTAGATTAAAAGAATATTCGCTCTATCTCCTCTGCTTTATTTTTTTCTCTAACAATAGAAGAATATATATAAAGAAACCAAAATCCTATCTCTAGCCTAACTTCCTAATTAGAATACGATTCAAATTCCTAATCATGATGAGACTCAATCTTCTAAATATGACAGATGTCAAACCCTATCTAATTCTCATGAAGTTATATAAAGAAACAAAGACACAATCCTAACTTGCCCGCTAAGTTAACTTGGCCTCTAGGAAAACTACTAGGATTGGGCCTAGCCATCAAACGCACATCCGACTTGGAGTTTGAGTTGATACTCAATATATCCTCCCTCGACGAAAAATCTCTAAGTGTCTTAACGACTTCAAAAAAACTCACTCTCTTCTTATTGTTCATCACCTCTCCTTTGTGGATAAGAGTCTGAGAAGAGTTATCTACACCATTAACAGATCGTCCATCTAAATAGTAAATATGGTTGCTATTCTTCCTCTCTCGTAAAATTAAATCACCATCTTTATACACTTTGCACCACTTTCCTTCACCCACATACTTGTACTCACGCGATGTCATCTCACCCGATAAAATTAAATTAGCACCACATGACGGCACATATCTCACATGATGAAGAATTCCAACCTTCCCAGTGTGAAGCTTGAGGCGAACACTTCCAACACCTTTAACCTTCATCTTTGTGTTGTTTCTAACAATCACGTCGTCAAATTCTTTATCTATCTTCAATATGTCAAAATAATTTTTATTGTTGCAAACGAGCATAGATGCTGCAGAATCTAACACCCAAGTGTTACTCTCATCAGTACTTGTACTCTACATCAACAATACCATATCTTCATCACATACAACCACTGAGGAGTCCGTCTTCTTCCTATTTTCTTAAAGCTTCATCTGTCTAATACTCTTCAAATTATCTCGTATCTGGGAACATCTGAACTGAATGTGATCATTCTCTCCGTAATAATAACACTCCCTTTCACTATCGTCTCGGGCCTGAGATTTTGACCTTCCTCAATAACTATCACATCTCCCCTTACTCCTCCTACGATTAGAACATTCAAAAGCTAGTGCACTCTCACCACCATTAGATGCACGCTCTTTTCCCATCATTCTTTCATTCTTACGTAAAAGTGTAGTCACATCGTCGAATTTTAAAGTCTGTTTCCTTGCAATTATTATCTGAACTAACGACTTGTATGACTTCGGTAAGAAAGACAATAAGAGTAGAGCTTGCTCTTCTTCTTTAATCTCCTCATCAATATTTATAAGTTGGCAAACTAGCTGATTAAAGGCATTGATGTGGTCTTGAATTGCAGTACATTCTTCTATCTTTAATGAATAAAGCTCCATCCTCAAACATAATTGGTTGGTCATCGACTTCGACACATAAATCTCCTCGAGCCTTTCCCATAGCCCCCTTAGTGTGGTCTCTTGCATAACATTGTACTTGACCTCGGAGGTGAGTGCCAAACGAATTGTGCTAACCACCATCTTTTACATGGAACTCCATTCAGCATCCTTCAACCCTTCAGGTTTCTTCTCCTCTAAAGCTTCATCAACACCCTACTGCATAAGAATATCTTGAATTGTGCACTGCCATACTATAAAATTTGTCTTGCTGTTGAATAACGGAATATCAAACTTCGGACCCAAAGAAGTCATCATCCTTCAGCACTTTGAAAAACCTAGGAACGACTCCTGGATCACCAAAATCCGTCTCCAAATCTTTGATCAAAAGACAAATTAATCTGTACCGTCGGATTTGATTTAAATGTTTGTAAGCAAACCCTCACCCACGTGAATAGTCTTCCCTCCGCTAATACAGTATTCCCTGCTACAGTACCTTCCCTGCCGATGTCGATCACCGTACTTTGACCTCTAATGCCTTCACCAATCGCACACTGGTCAAACCTCCATAAACCATCGAACCCCGCGGTGATTTTCATATATTACATGTTAAATTCCGCCTTCTGGATTGAGAGATATCGTTATTTTTTTGCGGCCAACCATATTGAATATGATATTGGATTTTTGTTTTCTCCAGCTTCTGTAGGCTTCTTGGCTTGACCTTGGGCTTCAAGAAAATGTTACAAAATGAGGAAGTTAGAGTTTTTTGGGCTTTTATTCATTATTTCTTCATTAACTTGCACATTAAGATAAAAATAATTATTAGTAGTATATTTATTCATGTAAAATAGATAATGAGGGTATAAAATCGTAATAAAAATATGATTATTAAATACTCCCACACCTAAACTTTTGTTAGTCCTCTAGCAGGGAAAGAAAATGAAGGAGAAAGGAAAAAAAATCCTAACTCACTTTCGCCCATCAAACCTGCATCCGACTTGGAGTTTGAGTTGGTATCCAACAATGCCTTGGTTTCAATATAACTTCCATGGTTAGAGAAATCTATTTTATTTTTGGCATTACTACTGCCTCAAACCAGTAGATATTCCCATATATCAAGAAGTACTGACAACAACCAAAAATGCACAATGAGAACATCAAATTTAGGACCATAAATCTATTGCTAATCCAATTATTGGATAATCATTGGTTGTTGTTAATTTTCTACTATTACATCCCCTTGTGATCTAAAATCGGCTATGATATGAAGAAATATATGCAGAGATCTACCACTTTGGTTGGTTACCTTAAAGAAACCAGCCCCTCATTCTCTGGCCAAGGAGCTACTCAAAATATCACAGAGCTTTAAATTTTGGACCACATTTGAATCTTATTTGGTACTTACTTCCCTAACTAGAACGTGGTTTGAAAAAGGAAATCTAATAGAACTTGCAACCCAGTGCTGAATTATGAATTCAATTGGAGTAATTGAAAGGGAAATTCATTTGGTGACCAGCTAAAGAAATGTGGTCCTAGATTATTTGATAGTGACATGCATGGTATTGTTTTCTTTCAAAACCTTAGCTTTTGTTATTGGTCATTATCTTCTAAGATTGTAGATTATAATGGATTAGTTTAGAAGTTTGAGACTGCACTTAACACATGCAAATTTTGTTGTAGTGTTCACGCATAAGTCTAACTGCTTTCTTTTCTTGGAATAATAAGCATCTAAGAAAGCAAAGAGAATGTAGCAAGCATGTCTACTTATGTATATCAGTATATGCTCACTAACTATGTTGACATTATCCAACAAGTTTGCTTCATGTAGAGTGCCTTTCAAGAAATTGTACAATTGCCTTTTATTCTTTGATGTATTTTTTGAATTGAAAATAATAGCAAGGTTAAGGCTATGATATCATAAAGCAAGTACAATGCATGCAATCTACTTGATATGTGATGGAATTAGTTAGCTAAAAATAATCTAGATCAAATCAGAGAATTAATTAAAGGAGCCATGGAGAATTTAATTAAGATTATAGGTAAAATGTTCTTAAATGTTAGAAATTATCTAACTCATTTAGCTTCAAATTTCTCTACGAGACAACTCTATATCATTTTAACTTTAGCAAAAAGAGATATTTTGAAGCAATTCCAGCTATAATATTTCGCAAATTGATTATTATAGTTGTGAGATTAATAACTTACCTAACAGACTACCTACATATTTTGTTCAGTTGGGGATTTTAATTAGGTTTCAAAGTCAATGGTATGGTGAAAGTTTATCTGAGTGCACTAAAGTCAAATAAATAGAGAAAAAAATTCCTCTAACTATATTTGTAATCATCCTTAAACTTGTGATTTCTATGATAAAAAGAAAGTGTTTTACATACCAACCATTTGTATTATGTTAAAAGTCAATGTATCAAACAAGTTTATTTTCGCATAATAAATCTATTTGTTGTTGTATTTGAAGATTGACTTGATCATATTGACTTAGCTTAATGATCAAAACTTGTTATGGGAACTTAATTCCATGAACATTCCTCAATGACTTTGATTAGAAGTCAGTGATATTAAAAAAACATGGAGTTTAGATGTGCATGTGATAGCATCACATCCTTACTTCCATGATGCAAGAAATGGAGAGAAGAGAAATCTACACATCGTTCTTATTGCATGTTGACATATCCATTGTTAGTTGCAAGAGGGTCTACACGAAAACCTAGTGCTACATAATACATGAATTTGCTTTGCATTTATGTACCTAAAAATACATTAGGGGAAAATGCTATTATTATCAAATAAATTCGTGTTTTAATTAGTTGAGTTGCTTTAAGGTGCTGCAAATATAGAATGAGTTTTAGTTCTAATTGCCGTTGAAATTGTTCTACATGTGGGATTCTATTTGGAAGCCATTAGAGATAGTGATATGACAGAGACTTTGTACTTCAAACCAAAATTACTTTGCCTGTGGTCTCTATCATTACTCCTAGAGAGGTAGAAGGAAAAGGGGAGGGGACCTAAGAAGAAAAGAGAATGAAGAAAGCAAAGTCCATCACTGAAGTAGATGTTCTAAAGTCGAATTCAGAGGAATAAATGTGGCAAATCTCTTCTGTTCATTTTCATTTTTACAGTTCGCGATTTCCAAACTAGAATTATACAGAGCGTATATTTACATATATATAACATCTAATTACAAGCTTTGCCTCGTGTAAAGTGCTTGTTCAAGTGATTCAGATCCACTAGTACAAAACAGGTCTGTCCAAACGGTTGGAACCGTTTGGCCAAATGCAGTCCCAAACGGTTACAACCGTTTGGCCGGAAAAAAAAACCGCTTGGGATGAAGCCGTTAGGGTTGAGTTTTCCCCAACGGTCGCCCAAACGGTTGTAACCATGATATACCCAAGTTTTATAATCGCTAACAAAATCATTCTTCACAATATGAAGTTCTACTTCTTCCTCCAATTGATGCAACTTATTCGCGCATAATCTACACAGACAAATGAGTCTCCCATGTCGGACCATATCGTCTCTACGTACAAAGTCCATGAAAGCACTAACTCCATTAACGAAAATAGATTGCATGCATTCGGCACAACCCACGTACATCCAATCCTTATCTCTGATGTAGTTACGGGCCATGCTAACTTAAATAAAATGATTTATTAGTAATAACTTCTAAAAACATGGATTTAGGTAATAAGCTAAGCATGATCATGACTTTGCTTTGAATATGGGGTTACAATTAAAAGCCAAAAAGTTTAAACATGTTTATCTTATTAAATAAAATAAAAAATATGTAAATATTATATAAATCATGAGGTATTAATGTAACTCATAATTTAAGAAGTGTCTAGCGGAAAACAACAGACGTTCCTATGTTACTCGGGTACTTCTATCATGAAGCCGTATTCGTACCCGATACGTACCCGACACTTATCTGTACCTAAACTTCATGGACACTCCTTGAATATATGCATACGTTTATTCTCACATGTGCTCAATTATATGATATATGTTTTAATTTAAAACACTTGTCAAACACTACTTGAATGTATATCTTACACTTCATAACGCTCACATACATTTCTTGAAACTTGTTAGACATAGTTCGGGTTCATTTCAACTCATGCCCAAGTTCAAAACTGTGATTTTAAAGGATCGTTTTGTGTGTCTAGTTCTTATCTGAGCAGCTTCCAATTTATAATAACCAACATAATAAAAGAAACTAAAAAACATAATAGGAATTCTAATTCCAGTAACACATGAATTGAAAAATAATAATACTCTTAAGTAAATTATTAATCTCAATATATATATGCATGTTTACCCTCTAGAAATGCTATGAAAACTACAATGTTCTCTTCCTCGATGTGCCTAGAATTTTAGCTAGTTTGGATCCAATGATGAAAATACGATTGCATAAATATCACAATAGTAACATCATACATTACATCAATTTTCATGAATAACCATAAAATTTAGAAAATACAAGCTAATAGGAGGAAAAACTCAATATATTTCCTATAAAAAAACTCTCAAAAATTACCTTAAATAAGTGTGCTGGAGAAAGAGGATGTATGAGGAAGAGAAGACGACGTCGAGAAGTCGATTAATTTGCTGTAAATTGGGAAATTAGGTTAGATGGTCAAATAATTAAGTTTAGGGTTTTGTAGAGAGTAGATAATACTAGTTTACAGAGGATAAGGGGGCGACATGAGGAGGACGCGGTGCAGGTGCTCGGTGGAGGAGGTGGCGGAGGAGCAACACTACCAGAATCTACGAATTGGCGAAGACCAACAATGGGGTGGAATCGATGGAGGCGGTGGAGGAGGCGGCAGAGGATCGAGAGGGCCGACGAAGATGAGGCGGATGTGCGTTGGCCGGCGAAGATGAGGCTGAGGCGCGACGAAGATGAGGGGTAGATGAGGGAGGTGGAGGCGGATTTGAGAGGGTGCGGTGAGGGATGAAATTTTTGGCGCCGCTGGGTGAAATTTTTGGGGAGAACGTGCAGGTCAGAAAACGATTACAAATTTTTTTTAAAAAACCTAACATAACTCCCAAACGGTTTCACTCGGTTGGGCTAATATATCCCAAACGGTTTAAACCGTTTGAGATCTCCATTTGGGATTTTTTAATAGCCCAAACGGTTTTAACCATTTGGAATAATTAACCCCAACGGTTTAAACCGTTTGGGCTATTTCGACTTGTCCAAATGGTTCTAATAACTGTTTGGACAGACCTGTTTTGTACTAGTGAGAGTAGTGAAATGCCCAAAAGTTTGGGGGTCAATACTAACATTTTTAAAGTGCAAGGGGGTAATCTTAAGATGGGTAATACAGGCTATGTGTTACAGTAGATATACTATAGGCATGTATAATTTAATTTTTCGAACATGCAATCACGCATAAATTAAAGAATGAAGGACGCAGTAGCTATTCATGATTTGCTTTAATTCTTATGCCCACAGTGAGAGCCTGCAGAGAGATTCTGCTAGAACATAGAATTTACACATAATTTAATTTATATTTTCTCTAAATTCTTGAACAAACGTCTTAATGAACAAAAAGTGAATCCCTTTATCTCCTATGCAAAAGAGGTCTTAAGCAAGGATATTCTTTCTCTCTTATGCACTTCAACATTACAATAGATGTTCTCAATAAAATGATTATGAACAATGTGGAAGATGGTCTTTTATCTAATCTTGATATCAATGAGCCTCTAAATCAGTTGAGAACTCTTCAATCTGCTGATGATACTTTGTTATTTGTCAAAAGCTCCTCAAGAGACATTTCTGTTCTCAAAACAATTCTTTATATCATTGAGAATATATCAGGTATGAGTATTAATTATTCAAAGTCCTCCCTTATATACTTTGGTAAAAATCCTTTAAAGGATCAATCTCTATCAACTTTACTCAGCAGTAAAGTAGATCATCTTCCTATCAAATACCTTGGACTACCTTTGAAATATGGAAAACTTAACAAATCAGATTGGCAACCCCTTATGGATAATCTCCACAAGAAGCTTGCAACATGGAAGAGAAATTTCTTGTCTTTTGGAGCAAGACTAATTCTATTGAATTCAGTGCTTACCTCCATTCCTTTATACTTTATGTCTTTCTATAAATTACCTAGTTGGCTTATCAAAGAAGTTGATAAAATCAGCTTTTGGACAGGAAGTGTTAAAACTAATACATTCAAATGTTTGGTCAATTGGAGGAAAGTATGTCCAAGTAAATCTGAGGGCGGATTGGGAGTTTAAGATATTAGATCTTTTAGCACTTCTCTCCTAGCAAAATGGCTATGAAAATGTTTAGATAGATATTCTCAAATTGGTGCCTTCCTTCGTCGGCTCTATAATACCAGAGGATTCAAATCTCCAAAATATGTGCATCAAGCCTCTAATTCATCTTTTTGGAATGCGGTTATCTCTCACAAAGAGGCGTTCTAACATCAAATTTCATGGTTACTTGGCTCTGGTGCTAAAATTAGATTCTGGGAGGATAAATGGGCTGACTTTTCTTTAGCTAGTCTATATCCATCTTTATATAAGCTGTCTTTCTCTTCTAATGTGACTATCCGAAGTCAATACTTTTTTCAAGGTAATGCATGGCATTGGCGTCCTTTGTTGAAAAGAAGTATATCTTATATATCACAAGTATCTAGATTAGACCTCATGAATCTAATAGGAAGTCTTCATGTCTCCAATCAACCTGATCAACCCAAATGGTTTCTTATGACTAACAGAATTTTCTCAGTGAAATCTTTCTGTAACTTCCTAAATTCCAGAGGGATACTTTCTCCTATCTACAAAGTTATTTGGAATACTATCATTTCTAGCAAAGTTCGTATCTTTACTTGGCTATTATCCATTAATAGACTTCACACCAAGGATAATCTTCTGTTAAAAGGATGGTAGGATGATTCAATATGCACTTCCTGTGGGTTGGATTCGAAAACAAGAGATCACTTTTTCTTCTCATATCCTATTTCAAATCAAGTATGGAAACACTTCAAAGACTATTGTTTACCTTTCCATTGGCCAACATCCTTTGAAGAGCTGCTATAATCTGTAGAGAATCTTCAAGGAAGTAAGGGATACCTATGGCGTACTATTTTCTCTTCACTATGCTAGAATCTTTGGATTAAAAGAAACAAAGCCCTCTTTGATCAGATTAATTTCTCTTACAAGTCTATTGTTAACCTGACTATTTCTAGATTGAATGATTGGATAGGTTTTGGAAGTGGAGCTGCTGTACAACGTCTATCTACAAGGCTTGAAGACCATCCAATATCCAGAGCTAGTGTCTAATAAGGTTTTGTAGAGGTATTTGTCAGACTGATAGATAAGTTGTGGAGTTTTGTACATAAGCTAGATACTACACTCTATTTTCTCATGCTTCTTTTTGTTGTTGATTATAGAAAGTCTAGTTTCTACTAATTATATGTATAACTGACTTTGGTTCTTCCATATATCCGTGTCTATAATGAATGACGATAAGGCCCGTTCTTCATCTTCACAGATCTTTAGAAGAAGAAGGTTATACCTTCCTAATTAGAAGAAACTCTATTTTCTATCCTACAACATTTGGATACAGTTCATATCTAGGATTTTTTTGTATTTAAACTTCTTTGTACTCTCTTTGGTAATTAATGAGTAGGGATTATCCCTTATTTTTATATCAAAAAAAAAGTCAGTCCCTTTAATGTGAAGAGATGAAACAATGATTACTAGGAAATTTATTTAGTTAGAATAATTAATTAATTAAGGTCCACTAGTAGAAAATCATGTATCCTAGACAGAATATTCTAGACGAAAACTTTTTCATCTAGTTTGCTATCAAAATAGATAGAAATTTCCGTCTAGAATATTCCGTCTAGGATAAAACATCCTAGACAGAAATTTTCGTCTAGGATAGTGTTGATGTTAAATATCACAAAGTCAAATAAAGTCATGAAGTTTGCAAGGGCCTGCTTTCTTCTTTGACTTTATGCCTAATTCTGGACTCAGGATGATTGAGCAATCTGCACACAAGGAGTCGTAAGAGGACCAGGATAAGTTCTCCCGTGGTACCTCCGACGATCAAGTCAGTTGATGAACTTGATCTTGAGTGGAGTAACAAAACTACGTGTTTTTGTTCTTGTGTAGTGCGTGCTCTTGGGGATTTTAGATTGCGAACCTCTAGCTATAGTGAATAGCATCTGCATTTATAGGGGATGCCGA
The DNA here is from genome assembly GCF_001876935.1 of Asparagus officinalis. Lineage (NCBI taxonomy): Eukaryota > Viridiplantae > Streptophyta > Magnoliopsida > Asparagales > Asparagaceae > Asparagus > Asparagus officinalis. Next base: position 6,886,834 of record NC_033802.1, read on the forward strand.
GGACAGATTGGTCACTTCATGAGTATGCAGTAAGACGGTAGTAAGGCGGTGATGAGGAGTGAGTTAGAAAATAAGTCATCATTTGCTCTGTATGTGTTGGTTTGTGAGTGGCGGGAGATCACTTCGGCAGCATTGGGAGCTTGGGAGCCACCAGCCGACAAGTTTTTGACACTGTTGAGGATGGAGACATAATGATGACTATACAAGTTTAAACAATGTTAAGAAGTGACACCTATGCTGATAGATTTGAGATAAGGGCAACCCTTTAGCTTCGTCGAGAATCAAGATCCTTAGGGTCATATCTTTGAGTTGTTAACTCTCGTGTCGACCGACACTGCCTTTCGCGTCGACCGACACTGCCTTTCATGTCGACCGATACTGCCTTTCGCGTCGACTCAGGAGTGACGGTCTGTCCGACTGGTTGGAATATCTTCTCATCACAGCTAATAACCGTCTCTCGAGTTGATATAAAGATGTCGACTCGTCAGGGAGGTCAGGATCTCTCATGTCGATTGTCATCGCTTCTTGCGATGACACTGGGGTGTCAGCTTGTTAGGCTGGTTGAGATACTGACTTATCAAGTTATATATTCGTATATGTCCCATAACAGTTAGCCTTTTTTGCTTAGATTTAGTTTGAGCCGAATCCGAGCAAAATAAAGATAATCAAAAGATAAAATAGGAGAAGAGACAGTTTCATTTAAAGAACAATATTGTATAGCGTCAATGGGCATTATCATAACTGTAACATGGCTGCTCCCCTGGCAGATTATGGGCTCTTCAAGGTAAAAGAGAGGGGGCACGCTTCACCTTTCGTGAGAATTTTGAATTCCGAGGATAGATCCTAACCATAAGAGGTAATTGAATCTAATGACCTGACAGTTGTAAAGCCGGAGTTTCTTTTTATTTATATATAAAATCACCATACGCCAGTATCATCATTTTAAATTCTCTTCTGATTAAATGTTCCTCTCCTTCTTTAATCTCTCTTGCCTTTTTGCTTGTTCTTCCTGCCAACTATCCTTCCGTTCCTCCATGGCTTTAGAAGTGGTTGGTCGTTGGGATTTTCTGGAAATCATTCACTCCAAAGTGATCTTATCCCAATTGAGGATGATGTCTAAGAAGTTTGATATCCTTGCAGGATATGAACTACTTCTTCTGACGACTTCAGAGACTATTTTCGACCATAGACCTGAACGACATCCTCTCTACTTGAGACATCTGGAGTGCGATTTAAGGTTACATCTGCCTCCCTTTTTGAAGCAACTATTTGAGATGTTAGGAGTCTCACCTGTGCAGATGAAACCGAACGCCATAGCCATTGCTGTGGTATTCACGGTTATATGTCATTGATTGGAAATAAGGCCTACTCTGAAGATCTTTGCTCATTTGGTGGCCGTGAAGGTAAATCAAAAGGAGCCTCATTATCACTTTCAAATGATAGGAAAGTTCAAATTGATCGTAGATCTTTCGGATTCATACAAGGATTAGAAGGAGAAGTTTGTGTGGGTAATCGGGGATGATTTAGAGATGTGTTGCTCTGAATTGCCCGAGATAAGGAAAGATGCTCTTGCTAGAAGCGCGCTATCTTCGGAAGAGAAAAATCAACTTGATTTAATCAAGGGATCCGTAGGCTCCTGCCATTTTGATGACCTACTCGATAGACTAGTCTTACGCAAGATCGGGATGTCAGTTGTGCCGACGGCTCCTCGAGATATAGATAGGGCTACGGTCCTCATCACCGGATCAAGGGAGGTGACTAAGGTGCCTACAGCTAGGCCAGTTGATCCGCATGGGGAGTCATCTATTAGGCCGGTTAAACGTTTTCATGAAGATTTTTACTCTTTAGAGGCACAGTCGGTCGGTGCCGGAGATGTTGCTTACCTCCCTCATAGGAAGAGAAAAAGAGAGTCGAGAGGAATGCTTCAAGCGAGGGATGAAGAGGGGCAGGCTAATATCGTCCCCTTAGGCGGCTCGAGAGAGAAACCTCGGTCTTCATCAGGCTCTTTGTAACTATTTTATTCGAGGGGCCCTTTTAAAAAACAAGCTATATGGTCGAATAGAACAAGTATGGACTGAATACCATAAGCTTCTTGGGGAGGTAGAGTTATTAAAGGTCAACGAAAAAAGGAGTCGAAAACAAGCTATCGAGGGATTCGTTTCCAACACTTCTGAAGTCGCCATACTTAGAGAAAAGTTGAGTGAAGCGCTTCACGAGAGGGATTGGGCTGAGGTGCTGGCTCGAGTAGAGAAAGAGGCGGTGGTGCATGCTAATCGTCAATTAGACGAAGAACATATAACTATTACCAAGCTCAAAGAAGAGGTTAAACACCTCAAGTCTGCATCACATGAGCAAGAAATTATGGATAAGTATTACCAGGATATCCTCAAAATTTATCGCCAAGATATCATTGACACTTATCGTGAAAGCTTGCTTGGGAAGACAGAGGTGACCTTAGCCTGCAAGGCTAGATATGATCATTTATTTGCTCAATTTCCTATCGATCTGAAAAGTATCCCCAATTGCTTTCGATATTCCTCCATGGTTGCCAACTGGTCAGGAGAGGTGGAGGAATTGGAAGTGCTAGGAGGAGGATTTAACCCTGATGAGGCTAAAGATGATTCGGATGAAGAACAAGACTGATAATCTCCTCCACTTCCTACTCCTAAAAGTTCCCCACCTCCGACTCTAGGAGTTGGAATGGGTGTTCCATAGGTTTTGTAGGAATTCTTTTATTATCATCTTGTAGATCTCATACTTTGCAATACTTGAGTAATGAATGAAAAATCTTTTGTTCTTCTGATCTTGTGAAATCTCAAATTTTAAGTCGAATGAGTTGTCTTCTTTATAAACTTGAAGAAATTTTCTAACTACTCTGAGCCAACTAATACTGCCTCTCTAGCTGTTGGAGAGGGTGTCGACTAGTCTGGTCGGTTGAGATGTCGGCTAGCTAGATTATTTTTCTCTTTATTATATATTTTCGAGAGGCTTTGTCTGCTATTATCTGATATGATGCAACAATTTGTCGGTCGACGGAGATAATAATGACGTTTTGATTCTTTAAAATGGGACGCTGGACCCCAGGAGGGATGTGATGTTTAAAATTTTTAAATTCAAAACGCTTGGGGTTATAGATTGAATCTTTCCCGTTCATCTCAAAAAGTAACGACCATCAGGATAAGTCCACCTGGCGGTTGAAAGATATAAAATAACTTTGCAAGAGAGGAAGAAGAGCACCCATAATTCGTTCTGTTCTTCATAGTACTTTTCCTCTTCTTCAAAGTTTTCTTCTTCCAAAGAACTCGCTATGACTTCTCAAAGCTTTGTCATTGGTCGTAACGAAAAGAGGATTAACCTTCTTCATCCCATTCATTCAAAATCTTTAGGGGGAATCTCGAAAGATTCTACAGCTTGTATGATATCCCTAGGGATATCAAGTTGATGGTTCCTGAGGGAGACGATCTAATATATCGCCATGGTCCCAACATGGCGCCATTATACTTAGCCCATCTTGATCAAGGGCTTCGACTGCCTCTCCATCTGTTCATAAAGGAGGCATGCGGCGTCCTGGGGATCTCTCCCTCTCAACTCGCCCCGAATGCAATGGGGATTCTAATGGCTTTTATAGTCATCTGCTTACGAGTAGGTGTTTTGCCCACCCTGAATTTGTTCAGCCACTTGGTTGGCATTAAGTCAACCAAAAAGGATTCACATTTCTTCTTTTACTATACAAGCAATTTCAAGTTTGTCTCTGATACTCCAAAGTCCAATAGTGACTGGAAAGGATATTTCTTGTGGGTTGAAGGAGCTGAAGAGTTTCTTTCATGTTCGGATTGGCCTGACATCAACAAAGATGTGTTGAAACACAGTCCTCTTGATACTGAGGAAAGATGACAACTTGGGAAGATCCAATCCTACACTGGATCTAGAGAGAGGAGCAACCTCTTCGATTCGGCGTCACTTCGGGTGGCGCTCATCTCGTATGTCTTGCCCACTGAGACATATCAAACTAGTGCAAACATGTTGGCACTCCCTCTTGCTAGAAGTTAGGAAGCAAGATCCAAATGGGAGGAGTCAGGGTTTGCTGCTAGGCCCCAAAAGAGGTCGAGGGGATATCTGAGCTCTCAAGAGACATCCAACCTGAAATCTCGGATGAGAAAACTGGCTGCCCAGCTAGTAAAGAGGAAAAATACTAAGAGACTGGCGACTAGATGCGTCCAGCAACCGGCGACAACACAAGTCACTGAGATGCCCGGAGTTAGCCCTGTTACAAACCAAGGGCTAATAGAAAAGCAGTCGGGTATTCAAGCCAGTGACGATATAAGGTTGTTATTGGATATATCCTTATTCCTCTGGTGACTGAGGAGGTGGCGGGATCGTCTAAACCCGTGGATGCTACGGCTAGCATCGAAGTCGTCGGCCTGGATTCTGAGTCGGCATTAACTCACAGGCCAGGCAAAGAGCTGGTGGAGTCAGCAAGGAAAATGGCTGAAGAAACCACATCCCTCCCTGTGCCTCATGCAGAAGAGACTATCGGGGACTATGAGATCGAGGAAAGGGAGGAGGGTGGCTAGCCTTTTCCTCACTGGGTTTCAGAGGTCGACACCTAAGATTGGGAGAGAACCAAAGCGATGCTAGCAGGAGTGCCACTAGGCCCTTGCCTGCCAAGGAAAGAGCTCTCTGACTGTAACAAGTTCATCCCACCTGTGCATCTCGACAAAGTGACCTCCATTCTGGGATCTCTCTCGGCTCCAATCACAGTCGTTCAACAATTCTCCCTTCCTAAAGATTATAACTTTCTGAAGAGGATGCTAAGCTTTGGCTTGCATCTAGCTCTCAAGGCTCATTTAGTCCGAGGCGTGCTGGTGGAGCAAGAACTATATGAGAGACTCAAGCACATGAATGACGCTCCACAGAGATGGCTATGGGAGATAACGAAGGAGAAAATGGCTAAGGAGGAGGCGGGGAAGAAGGTCAGTGCCTTGGAGGCTGAGTTGAACAGCGTCAAAGATTGCTGGTGTCAGGAGGTGGATGCCAGGGAGAGAGTCCTCGAAGGACTTCGGTCCCTGAGTGATAAGCATGTATCCACGATCGGGGATCTAAAGGGAGAAGTTGATCATTAAAAGATGGAGATCAATCATCTCCAACGATGGATTAAAGAGCGAGACGATCTTCTGGCTACTCTAACCAAGGAGGTAGAATTCTAAAGGGGCCAAAGAAGATCTGTCGATGAGGAAGTCTGATCGAGTCATCTCTCCATCGAACAATTGAAGCGCGATCTCGAGAAAGAGTAGTCGAGTAGTCAAGCGTCTATCACTATGGTGAAGGACTTAAAGGGTAAACTTGTTCACTTTGACTCGCCTCAATACAGGGATCAAATAATCAAAGATTGGCATCAAAGTTCTATAGGGAAGGCTGAGGTGGCCTTAGCATGTAAAGCTGGGATCGATTACTTCGCCTCCTTGGTGCCTCTTAGCTCACATCCTCCCGCTGATCATTATTATCCTTCCCCAGTCTCCTATTGTCTCGATCTTCTAAAAGAGATCAAGGCGAGGGGAGGGGGACTGAATTTAATCTTGGGAAATGATGACAAATTTTCAGATGGCATAGAGGAGGAAACTACGGTTATCCAAGAAGCTGTCACTCCACCCCAAGGAGCTTCCGCTGGTAGAGATAATTGAGAACTTGTTGTGCCCTTTCCCCGTCTTCCTCCCTTCTTTTTATCAAGCCTCATCAGGCTTTTGCTTAATGTAATAGAAATTTTTCTTGAATGAGAATCCACTTTCCTTTGTTCATTGAATTGACTTATTATCAGTGGTTTTAGTATGATTGTAAACAACCAGTATTAATCTAGGAAGAATCTATCTTATCTCAAGTTTACGATGCTTTTATTAAGATAGAATTCCGAAATGCTTAGAACCCAATCAATATCAATACTTGTATATTTTCTAAAAGTATACGATTTAACTTTAGAGTCAAGTGCCTAGGCTGGAGAGAGTCGACTAGGTCTTTCCTTCCCCTAGGACCGAGAGATGACTGTGGAAGTCGGCCAATGGTTGTGCATTGGGTTTATTCTTGATAAGGTACCAAGGGCTTGGAATTCGACTCGGAAGTCGAATGCCTAGGCTTGAGAGAGTCGACTAGGTCTTATTAAACATATTATTTAACACAGACTTTCTTCAAAAGAAGTCTACAGAGCTTGAGAGTAGTTAAACTTTGAAGTTCAAGGAAAATACTATCGTAAGTGTTCGATATTCCATGGGTGGTGAAGGATCCTTCCATCTGAGGTCTTTCACCGATAGGTACCTATTTTAAGTTTCTCCAGAACCATATAGGGGCCTTCCCAATTAGGAGCTAGTTTGCCTCGCTGGGTGACTTTGTCAAAGATTGCTTTATGAAGGACAATGTCCCCAGTGTTGAATCTTCTTGGACGAATCATACGATTGTAGTGGTGCGCGATTCGTTGTTGGTTGATGACCTGAGTTCGGAGTGCTTTCTCTCTGGTTTCTTCTAAGAGGTCGAGGTTGGCTGTAAGTCCTACCGAGTTCATGTCTTCATCGAAGTGCCGTAGCCGAATGGTCGGCATACCTACTTTGACCGGAGTAACTGACTCAACCCCATATCTCAGCTTAAAGGGAGTCCCCTTATTGAATTCTTATGGGTTGTGTGGTATGACTATAGGATACTCGGTAACTCCTCCACCCATCATCCTAAGACGGTATCCACCTTCTTTTTTAATGCTTGAAGAATACATTTGTTGGCAGCTTCTGCATGTCCATTTGATTTTGGGTAACATAATTAGGCGACTGGCTTCGAGGTTGAGACTGCTCAGATTCTATATTGGAGCCTGGCATTTTTTTCTCAAAAAGAAAGGAGGCCCCACGTTGGACGCCAAACTGTTGATGTTAAATATCACACAGTCAAATAAAGTCGCAGAGTTTGCAAGCGGCTGCTTTCTTCTTCAATTTTATGCCTGATTTTGGACTCTGAATGAATGAGCAATCTGTACACAAGGAGTCATAAGAGGGCGGGGATAAGTTCACCCGTGGTACCTCTGACGATCAAATCAGTTGATGAACTTGAGCTTGAGTAGAGTAACAGAACTATGTGTTCTTGTTTTTGTTTACTGCGTGCTCTTAGGGGTTTTAGATTACGAACCTCTAGCTATAGCGAATAGCATCTACATTTATAGGGGATGTCGAGGATATATTGGTCACTTTATGAGTATGTAGTAAGACGGTAGTGAGGCGGTGATGAGGAGTGAGTTGGAAAATAAGTCATCATTTACTCCACACGTGTTGGTTTGTGAGTGGCGGGAGATCACTTCGACAGCATTGGGATCCAGTAGCTGACAAGTCTTCGAGACTGTTGAGGATGGAGACATAATAATGATTATCAAAGATTAAACAATATTGAGAAGTGACACCTATGCTGACGGGTTTGAGATAAGGGTAACCCTTTAGCTTCGTCGAGAAGCAAGGTCTTTAGGGTCATATATTTGAGTTGCTGACTCTCGTGACGATGGACACCGCCTATCGTGTCGACTCAGGAGTGACGGCCTGTCCGACCGGTTGCAATATCGTCTCGTCACAGCTAATAACCGTCTCTCAAGTCGATATAAAGATATCAACTCATCTGGAATGTCAGGATCTCTCATGTCGACTGACACCGCTTCTCGCGTCGATACTGGGGTGTCGGCTTATTGGGCTGGTTGAGATGCTGACTTATCAAGTCATATATTCGTGGAACAGATATGTCTCATAACAGATTCAATTACAAAGGTTAGTTATTTTTCAAGTGATATTGGAATAATGAGAGATAAGTAACAAAGAGATTACTCGTAAACTTGTCTTTCTTATTATTGTCTTTGATATTCTTCTTACATGTTCAATACATTTCTTATTCTAGGTGACAGAAGTGGAGAAGCAGATTGAGAAAGTAAGCACACAATTGGACAAGCTTCCGAGTATTTTGGATCTATGTCAACAATTTATGTATCCCTCTAGTATTTTGCATCTATGTCAACAATTTATTTATCGCTCTAGTATTTTGTGAATGTATTATTTGAATATAATTGAATTTGATATTGGAATATAATTACATGTGTTGAATATAATTGGATATGAATATGATTTTTGGTGTTGTGCTATATTGTGTACATGTGATATTATATGCAGTGCGAAGTAGGTTCTACAAAAAGAAAAGAATATTGTAGCATCCTAGACGGAATTTTTCGTCTAGGATGCTATCTTAGATGGAATTTTCCGTCTATGATACATCCTAGACGGAAAATTCCGTCGAGGATAATCCTAGACGGTTATTTTTTCCGTCTAGAGCTATTCTAGACGGTATTTTATTCCGTCTAGAATATATTTCCATCTAGGATACTATCTTAGATGGAAATTCTGTCTAGGATGATGCATCCTAGACGGCAACAAACTAGACCAACATCCTAGACGGAATTCCGTCTAGGATAACCAATTTAGACGGAAATCTAGCTATCCTAGACTGAAAATTCTGTCTAGGATGCTTAATTTTCTACTAGTGATCCTTATGAAACATTGCCAAACCCAATAATTGCCTGATTGTCCACAAACAAGCTCCACAAATGAAAGAGTTATACTCATTTTATGACAGTTTTGATTATTCCCCTTCACGTTGCCCAAAACAAAATTTGCTAGAAGTAACTTTATCCTTAAAGAAGTTGAGCAACATTGAACCTGTTGCACTTCACCTTTTTCACTTTTCATGCTACTTATAAGTGTAGCCAAATAAGTTTATGCATGTCATTATTGTTTATAACTTGTATTCATTAAATATGTAGTCATTAGTTGCTAGCTTGCATTACATCAATTCTAGTCCTTTGTGGTGGTTTTTCTTTGTATAGGGAGTCAAACAAACTTATAACCTTGATGCATATTTTTAGAGAAAGAAGTTATAATTGGAGACTTTATTTTGTATTACTCGATATCCATTAGT
>NC_033802.1:6895822-6908649 GCF_001876935.1 Asparagus officinalis
ACTTTCACATAGTACATAAGACTAAATGAATAGTAACTTCAATAAATAAATAATAAATAGTCACTTATTAATTACTAGTAACTAGTTGGGTACCATAGTGTCTTCTTTGTTGTGTTTTTGTAAAAAATTACCATTGTGTTGTGTTTTTCCCTTAAAACGTTTTCAAAACACCATGTTAAGTATTTTTGGTCAACACTTGTTTGACCCATTATAACGTTAGTATTAAACATATTATTAATATATTATATATTAATTACATTAAATTATATTGTAAATAAAATATTATAATAGTTAGTTTACATTATTATAGCATTATAAGTATTAAATATAATGCAATATAAAATTCTATAATGTATTATAATATTATATTGTATATTAGATTATAATTATTACATATTATTTTCAAATATTTATATATTTAATTATTTTCGTATATCAATTTGTTATTGTTATATATTATATTAATATTTATATAATAATAATATTTTATTATTAATATAATATTATACTATTATTAATATAATATAATATTGTACTATTATTTATATAATATAATATTATTAATAATGTTAATATTATTTTATTACTAGTATGTTATTAATAAATTATAATTATATTAGTATTTTTTAATATATTATGGTCTTTAATATGTTAGAGTTTATTAATAGTAATTTTAATAATATATTAATAATTTATGATAAAAAATATTTTTATATTATGTGTATATTATTTTTTACATTAACATTTGTTAGCAATAAATATTTTATTTATTATTTATATATAATATATTAATATTTATATATTATATTAATATTTACTATACAATATATTATTATAATATTACTATATTATATGTTATTTTATTTTTAATATTTCTATTATTATGACTATTTATATTATTAATTTATCACAATTTATTTATTAAAAATTTAAATAAATTCTATAGCGATGTTATACTTTGTAGTATATTATTATTATCATCTATTTATTAGCAATAACTTTTTATTATTATTTTTATTATTTTATTTATATATTATTATTATTTATTATTATATAATACATTGTTAACATATTAAATACTAGTATTATATTGTTATATAAGATATTTTATTTATTATATTTTTATATTATTTAATAAATATTACTAATATATTAGATTAACTATAATATAGTATAATATAGTATAGTATAGTATAGTATAGTATTACATTTAATATATTATGTTAGATATTATATTAACACCTTCTCAAACTCAAAATCAAAACACCAAACTTAAAACACCTTTTAGGTGTTTTGAAATAAGTGTTGTGTTTTTTGTTTGGGGATGATTTAACTCAAAAACACCATGGTTTTCAAACGTATGGTGTTTTGCTTTTGGTAAAAACACTATGGAAACAAGTAAAACACCATGGTATCCAAACGGAGCCTAGAATATTTGTCCATTATTCATCTCGATAGAAACAGATACATCACACATAACTATATATAACTGCATTCAGCTCTACTTAGTGTTGTTGGGTTCAATTTTTAATTTTTGCAATTTATAAATGCAATTGTTCAGTTCTGTAGGCCTATATTTTGGGATATGAGATTCATTGAATTTAAGGGGCTGTTTGGTTCATTTTTTTAACTCCATGGAAAAGTTTTACACCGTCTCCACATCAGATTTTTCGTGGCCACGTAGGATATAAGATTTCCGTCGGTTTTTTCCTATCTTTGGTTCGCTAGGGTTGAAGAAGGGAAACTCGGTGAAATCGTCACCACATCAGATTTTTTTTTCTCTTCCCTAATTCCTTCCTCAACCTCGTAAAATCGACGAAAACTACAGCCACGTCGGCTTTTTGCCATATAAACAAAAGTTTTCCCTTTTTTTCCATGTGAACCAAACATAAGAAAAATAAATACATTGGTTTCTCACCATTTTTTTGTGCGAACCAAAGCAAAACAATCTATTTCTTGAAAAAATTTAGAAAACTCAAAACTTGTGTTTTTGTACATGGAAATACATTGTCCTATATCTAGGAAACGAACCAAACAGCCCCTAAGCAGAATTGTTTGTTTCCTTGCAACTATAACTGCATAGCAAGTACAATATGTGAAACTGCAATCGTGTGCTACATATAGTTGTAGTTGTAATAACAGTTGTGCGGTTAAATTTTAAGACTTTGCAATTTCCATATGCAATTGTGATTGTAGGTACTCGTCTAGGCCTATCATCTTCTTGACGAGCTACAATATTGAAGATACAAATTAACTGTTTGCAAGTCGAGAGAATTGCAATTAAAGTTTACCTCTAAATGTGCTTAAGTCGCCTATAAGTGAGGGTCTTTTCACAACTATAGTTAACGACTATATTTATTGATATAATGATTTCAGTGAATAAATAACTGTAACTGATCCAAAATATCCCAATCGCATGCAACTGCAGTTAGAGTACAACAAATGCAAACATCCTTTGAGCAAATAGAAGTGCATCTGGCTGTGCATGTTCAACTTGTTTTTGAGGCTAATATCAGAGACTGAAATTCAGTACTAAATGAAAACTCATGGAAACAAGTGCAAAGAAGTATTACTAGAAAGAATTCTTTTTATAGGTACTCCTTTGCTCCTCCGATTAATATAGAAAGTGAAGTTGACCCCTCTATATTGGATAGAGGAGGGCTAAACTGATGAATCTGACTTTTTGGATTGTTTGGGGATTAATTAAATCCCCTAAGCAGCACTTAATTAAGCAACATATTATGCAATATCACCTTTCTTTTATTTCTCTTCTGGAAACTAAATTGAAGGAGGGAAAATTACCTAGCATTACAAAAAGAATTGTAGGAAACTGAGAATGGATTCTAATGTGAGTAGTGCTGGAACTGCGAGAATTCTGCTACTATGGGATCCTAATGTGCTGGATATTCAGGTCTCATATTCCTCTCCTCAACATTTAACATGCATTGTCGAATCTAAAGATGGAAGAATTGATTGTATTATATCATCAATATATGGTTTTAACCAATTGGAGGCTAGAAAGAATCTATGGACTGAATTATCCCTATCACATCAATCTATTGGGAATACTCCTTGGCTTCTATGTGGAGATTTTAATGCTATGCTCTTCAATGAGGAAAAACTTGGTGGTGCAACACTCACTGATACTGACACTAAAGATTTTAGTTCATAGATGATTGTCATCTCTCCCATCTAAAAAACACTGGTTGTTTCTACACTTAGAATAACAAGCAAGACATTATTACCAGGTTTGGAGTAGATTAGATAGGGCCTTGGTCAATATCTCCTTGATCCACATATATAACTCAAGCCATGTAGAGTTTTTGCTGCCAAACTTCTCAGACCACTCTCCTGCTTTGGTATCTATTTATGATGAGGAAGCTAAGGGGAAAAAGCTTTTAAAATTTTTAAGATGTGGACAAAACATGAAATGTTCCTTCCCACAGTTTCAACTGTATGGAAAAAACACATAAAGGGAAATAATATGTTTCCCAGTTAATGACAAGCTCAAACAGCTACAGGGAGCTTTAAAAAACCTCAACAAGAACCATTTCTACAATATCAGCATGCAGGTTCAAAAAGCAAAGATTGCCTTAGAGGAAGTTCAAAAGAAATTACAAGAAGATCCTCTCAATCCCAGCTATATTAGTCAGGAAAAGCAATTCATCTCTTCTTATAATTAGCTCTTGGCCTGTGAACTATCCTTCTATTATCAGAAAGCAATAATAGCTTGGAGTCTTCAAGGAGATAGATCCACCGGCTTCTTCCACTCAGTTATTAAATCTAATATGCATCATAATAGAGTTACAGTTCTCTATAATAATCAAGGTGATAGAATTACAGAGATGGAGGGTATTGTTAATGAATTGATCTATTTTTATAAAAACCTCATGGGGACTGCTATAACAACTACTACACCTGATATGAACATCATTCAAAATGGTCCTTGCCTGGATGAAAATCAAGCCAGGAATCTATCAGCTCCTATATCTAAAAAGGAAATTAGAAAAGTAGATTTCTCAATTCATGACAACAAGGCCCCAGGTCCAGATAGATTTAGTGCTTCTTTTTATAAAGCTTCATGGTCAATAATTGAAGAAGAAGTCACACTTGCCATTGAAGATTTTTTCAGGACAGGGAAACTCTTGGGTGCAATAAACTCCACTTCCATATCACTTATTTCTAAGGTACATTGTCCTAAAAATCCTTCAGATTTTAGGCATATATCCTGCTGTAATTGCCTCTACAAGTTTATCTCCAAAGTCATTGCAAGCAGAATTCAAACTGTTATGGGATATCTCATAAGTGAGGCTCAAAGTGTATTTGTTAAAGGGAGACAAATTACAAATAACATCATGTTAGCCCATGAGCTTATAAAGAACTATGGGAGGAAGCATATATCTCCAAGAATCATATTGAATATTGATATAAGAAAGGCTTTTGATACAATCAGTTGGAGTTTTATAAGAGGAATGCTAGTTGGCCTGGGTTTCCCTAATAATATGATTAGATGGATCATGGCTTGTATAACCTCCCCGAAGTATTCCATCTCTCTAAATGGCTCACTCCATAGGTATTTTAAAGGTGAAAGAGGTCTAAAACAAGGTGATCCCTTGTCTCCCTACTTGTTTATTCTTGGCATGGAATATCTCTCAAGAAGCCTCAATCAATTGAAATATGACAGAAGCTTCAAGTTTCATCCTAAATGTGGAAAGCTCAAAATCAGTCACTTGATATTTGCTGATGACCTACTCTTATTTAGCAATGGTGATCCCTATTCAGTTCAGAGAATATATCAATGCATCACCAACTTCAGCGCAACTTTAGGCTTGGAAGCTAACCCAAATAAGTGTTCAATTGTTTATGGGGGGTTGATAACTCAGTAAAGGATTGCATTCATGATCAGTTGGGTTTCTCTGAAGGTACACTACCAATCATATACTTAGGAGTTCCTCTTATATGCAAGAGGCTATCTTATGTTGATTGTAGTCCACTTTTCACAAAAATTTCTAGCCAATTTTAAGTCTAGACAAAACATAGAAACCTATCGTATGCTTTAAGGTTGCAAATTATAAAAAGTGTCATACTAGGAATTCAAATTTACTAGACATCCAGCTATGTCCTTCCAGTAAAAGTTCTCCAAAAGATTGATGAGTTGTGCAGGAGTTTTCTTTGGGGGAAAACTGATCATGTCTTCAAAACACCACTAGTATCATGGGATAAAATCTATCTTGGGAAGAAGTTTGGAGGCTTAGGGATTTTTTTCAGCTGTAATCTGGAACAATGCATCAGCATTAAGAACTCTTTGGTATATTCATATGAACAAAGAGTCTTTGTGGATCAAATGGGTTCATGGGACCTATTTTAAAAATAGGGACATTTGGCAGGTTGTGATGAAAAAGGGAGATTCTTGGATGTGGAAACATCTACTTAAAGTCAGAGATAATGTGTTAATTTCTTGTGGAGGAGTTGAGAACTTGAAACTGATGATCAGTTCTTGCTACAAAGACCTCAAGGTTCATCTATCTGATTTGTATTATCGCCTATGTCCTACAACAATCAAAGTGCACTGGTATGAAACAGTTTGGGAGAAACTCAACTATTCTAAGCATTCTTTTGTGTTGTGGCTTGCAGTCCAGGATAGACTTCTTACACAAGATAAGCTACAAAGGAGAGGAATTATTCAATCCAACAGTTGTTGTTTGTGCTCTGGGGCGGAAGCAGAGGATCGTAATCATCTATTCTTTGGATGCAATTACGCAAAAGAAGTCTGGAATGGGATCATGGAATGGCTCCAATACAATTGGAGAGCATGTGAATGAGGTCTGCTGATAAACTGGTACAGCTGCAGGTTGAAGGGGAAAGGTTTCAAGCAAAAAAAAACAAAAGAATGGCATTTGCTGCTGCAGTGTATTGTATTTGGAGGGAACACAATGAGAGAATCTTCGATCAAAAGAATCATAGTATTGCACATCTGATCAAGAGCATCAAAATGGAGATTTTGACAATCATCCTCAACAACAGCTCCCTATCGGCTGAACACATGGACTAGATTTTAACCCTGTAGGTGGCTGTTCTTGTTTTGGTAGTTTTGTTAGTTTTCTTGATTGTTTTTTACTCACAATAGTGATATAGTTTAGTCTAAAAATGAGTACATTGATGTACATAAACTCTACATTTAGTAAATGAATAAAATTCTTTCATTGATAAAAAAAAATAATATAGAAGTGCATATAAACCTTCGCATTTCAAATTTGCATGCCACCTCAAACGATTCTACAGTCGTAAATAATAGACCAAGCATTGATGTAACTGCCCATCCCTCTCATGCCAAGGCCAAGCCCAGCAGCATCACCAACAAGGTGACGTCATCGCCCATGCAAAAGAGGTCTCTGATTTGACAAGCCCAATCTCGACCGTCCAGTCACTGATGGACGGCCGCCCATTCCCGATGTTCTTCGAGCCTCGTTACGCCAGACGTCTTGAAATGACTGCCACGTTAATCAGGCTCGCTCGCTACACTGATTTCAACCGAATTGAGACCGTAGCCTCAGATTCTTTGGTCTACCCAAATTCAGACCTTCGTCACTCATGCATGGGCTCTAAATATCTCAGCATGAAAGGCTCGATCGATCAACTTCCTTCTAAACTATATTCAAATCTTCTCTTTATACGCTGTTAATTAATTCATCTATACATGTTTACCCCTTAAACTATCTCTTTAAGTCCCTACTATCACTTCTTCTTCTTCTTTTTTATTTATCATTTTTGTATATTTTTAAATGGATTAATGACAGAACTATAGTTTTTGGGATAATTAAGATGGGACTGAGAATAGTTTAGCGGGTTATCAGGAATGACAAATTTAATAGTTCGGAAGGCAAGATAAAATTAAAAATAGATCATGAAGAGACAAATTGAATAGCTTATATAAGGCCAAACTATAAAGGTAGTTAATTCTATTTTTAGACTCTACGAGTGAATTCTTTTTAATCTTTACCGTGAAGGGGTTTATTTATCAAAAATAAATTTTGCTATATCTAAAGGTAAAAGAGTCAATACGTATCACTCAAGGTATATTTATACGCAAAAATAAAAATAGAGGTATAGTAAATTAAAAATCACAGTATAACAGGGTCTATCAGCAATTAACCTAGCTACTAATTATGCACTAATAACATATGACCATTGATATTGATAGGATCTTTTAACACATGTGGCCTAACTAGACCTTAAAGTCCACTTGATTGACTTGGTCTAAACCAGCAACCATATGAGAGCAGCTTTACGTCTCAGTACGTCGTAAACAGATTGAGAACAAAATTAACCTGGAATCTTAAACCACTAGGAATTAATTGATTCAAATTCTCACACATGGAAATTTCTTTGCTCACTTTAACAATATTCTAACCTAATTGACCCTCACAGTCGTGTGTGTGTACGTGTGTATCTGGTCTCTACCCGATTCGGTACGTAGCTGGGTTTTGTTGGGCTCGTACGATCCGTTGTAGTATGTACTCGTGTTGCAACGGTCGATCTTCTGTTGGAACCGGCTAAGGTAGAGTTCTCCGCAGGAAAGGGGAACTAGTTGTGGTTAATGGAGGCTGCGCTTTCGGTTTGTTATGCTTGTTGAGTTATTTGCTCTCGCGGAACTGTTTAAGCAAAGGGAGGCCAATTTCCTTTTATATTTATGTAAAGATTTTAGTCATAAGTAACGCTGGTAGAATGAATGTCCCTTCGAAAAATAATTTCAGAAATATAACTAAAAAGACATTCTGTGTTATGAAATTGAATATTAATTTGTTCCATTCATGTCTACCACGCCCGGGGCTCACAAGCTTGCTGACGCGACGCAAGTCTTAAGATCCACTGAGTGGAACACGTGGTTTGGCTCGATCCGTTTTTATTACGTCTTGATCGCGGCATGATAATTAGCACATCCCAGTGTCATCGCTAGGAGATGTGGACTCATTTTATTACAAAATTAATTGTTCATTTTCTGTTGATATACAAGTCAAAGTTATAAAATACATGAATTTTTGTTTGAGAAAACTTTAATGATAATAGATTGATACAAAACGAAATGGTTTTTTCTTTTCTCTTTTTTTTTCAAGTTATGTAGTTTTGTAAGTAAATACATCTAGGCTCTAGCTTAGTAACGTCTAAGTGTCTCTTTTTATTGTGATTTCCCTCGTACGTCCTACATACGTGCCATGTAAATTAGTATTTTATGGGATGAATGAGGATAGTCTAGTTAGTTTGAATCTATTAGGACTGAATTTTCATGGTTCGGTCGGGTTTTAGAATATGTTTTGACCTGACTCGGTTTGAGAAAATTTCAATCCGGATAAACCGTACAGTCTGCTCCATCCATTTTCTAACACACTCTTTTTTCATTATTCCATAAATTTCTTTCTTGTATTTCCTTAAAATTTTTATTGTTTTAATTAACTTGTATCTCGTTCTTTTATCATGAACCTTTAGCCTACATTTTTTTTTCCACCGATTTCTTAAAATGCATATCTTTTTAGGTCGAAATAAACCTTTTTCTTCATTAAACTAGCCTGAGCCAAAACTAGAGTAGACCGAACCAAACCGACCAAACAAATTTTGATTGGTTTGCATTCAGCTTCCAATATAGAGCAACTAGGTTCGATTACGCCAAATGTATAAAAACTGATCCAACTGACTATTTGTTCACCCCTACTTGGTTACGTTGACTACTTGAAGTGGATATTTCAAACCAGTTAAATTCCATGAGAGTAGAACAAAAAAAAAAAATGCACTCGATCTAATAGGCATCTACCTTCTTAGTTTGAACTCTCATTGGCACTCCCATCCTATTACAATATCTTTCCACCATATCCGAAATATAAACTTATAGTGCGATAAAAAGGATGGTTGATTTATTATCGTGCGAAACTATCATTTTACCCTCGATCGCATTTCATTTGTTCTACTAAATCATAAATTACATGTCATGGTACACACACACACAAACTGACTTTATATGAACAACAAAACTTTTCCGAGTTGTTTGTTAAAAAAACAAATATAAACAAATAAAATAAAATAAAATAAAATAAAGTAATTAGCAGCTAATTCATGTAATTTTAGAATCTTGTAGGGTCTATCTACAAATTGACAAGCTGAGACATATATGCAAAAACGACCATTCCACCATTTAAGCAAAAAAGATGAGATCCTGAGGGACAACAGAAGGAGAGTCCTCATTAAAAAGGAAACGCAAGAAGCTAAGCTATAGCTGCCAGTCTCTCTCCCCCTCTCTCTCTTTCTCTCTCATGCGCTAAAACTTTGCTTTTTTGTTTTTTTTTCCCTCTTCGATCTCCTCGAAATTCTCACAATTTCTCATGAAAACAATGGAGCCCATCAACTCAAAGACTCAGATCTTGAAGTAATCTGACTTCATTTTTAGATTTCTCCTAGGTTTTATCTTCGGTGAGCAACTTCAATGTGATCCTCAGTTGTTTTCTTCGAATTTTGATAACTTTTCCGCTGTTTTTTTGGTTGAGTTTAGTTCAGCTGAAGTGACTCGAGATTTTATTTCCTTTTATGAATATTTTGATATTTTTTCAAGAAAATTCTCTTGACACACTCAAACTAATTTTAGGTCTAACTTCCATAAAATATTTTTTCATGCATGAATTTCTCAGTGTTGCAGACTGATTAGCCTCTTAACCTAGAATCGAAAGATGAAAGATCGACGAAGCAAGGGTACAATTAAAAAGCTCACAATTACTATGAATGAGCTCCATTTACTTCCAATTTGAATGAAATTTTCGTATTCTAATAAATGAAGGATTTTTTTAAATTTTTTTAAATTTATACTTTTATGTCTTTGTAGAGCTTTTCTCAAGAAATTTCTTTTTATTTAAATTAATTTTAGATTTCAGTTCTATGTAATGATTTCATGTATTAATCATCTGAACGTTTCGATCTGATTAATTTCTGTAAACTAGACTCAAAAAATGGAAGAAAAAAGAAAGAGTTAAATTTAGAAGTTCACTTTTTTTCTCTTTACAAAGAAATATTAATTTTCTTTTCTTATTGATTTGCAAATTTTGTTGATATGATGAATGTACTAGTAAACTCTCATCAAGGTTACTATGAATGCCATAATTTGCAATATGTTGGAAGTTTATGTATTATGAGAAAATTAATTGATAAATAGTTTATAACAGTTTTCCATTTTCATGATCTATTTAATTTCATTTCATTGAAATCTGATCACCTTTGATATGCCTTGCTATTTAGTCTAATTCATAGGAGAAATTTTGGGAGATCAGATATACATTATTAGCTAGAGATTAATTTGTTAGAAAGAATCTAACTAGCTAGATGTTGATCAACTTATATTTGAAGTTACTAATCTCAAATAATTACGCATACATAACATATCAGATGACTGATCAAGATCAGGAGCTAATGATTGATATTATTGGGCTTGTTTATATCAAACTAACTATAATAAAATAACCCCTAACTGTCATTTTATCAGCTCAAGATCAGTGTAGCGAGAACCAAAAATGGGAAGGGGAAAGATTGAGATCAAGAGGATTGAGAACACAACGAATCGCCAAGTGACTTTCTGCAAGAGGAGGAATGGACTCTTGAAGAAAGCTTATGAGCTCTCTGTGCTTTGCGATGCAGAGGTTGCACTTATCGTCTTTTCCAGCCGTGGCCGCCTCTATGAATACTCAAACAACAGGTAATATCAGGTCAAGATATCACATTTTTTATGGTAATTATCAATTGTTTTGCATCATGTTAATTATTTGTTCATACTAATTTCCAATTTATAATAAGAATATTTGTGACATTATAGTTAATAGTTTTCACTTGCTAACTAAGAGGCATGTATATTTAGAATATTACTATTAATTTATGGGTCTTTCTCTTGGATCTTGTTAAGTTTACTAGCAATGAAAAAGTTTGGCACCTTTTTCTATTTTGAGGAGAAGGGACAAGAGGCAGAAGTTTAAAGCTAGGGTTCTTGCTATCTAGCTTTGTGACTTGGAGGTTCATCCTATTTTTCACTAATTTCAATATATTATTGGCAATTTCTGAAGTAGAAAACATGCATTGGAGTGATCTGCTGTTGTTCATGTTTGTTTCTTTTAGTATGGAAAAGGATTTTTGTTTCTGTTCCCGTTTTCTCTCTTAACTTTGTTGTCCAGCTTCTTCACTTATCATTTGCCTATTTTGGTCTTTAGAATTTGTTGTCATGTGATGGATTCATTTTTATGCGGTCGGTTAAACAATTTTACTTCCTATACAAATTGAAATTGTATATGAAATAAATATAGAGTTCAGGCAATAATTCCATGTGCAGAATCTTGAGCAAACAGCCAGTTAGAAGTCAGTGGAAACCCTAGAAAACCTATTATATCTTTGGCATAAAGCCTATTTACAAGATATACTTGTGATTAGGGTTTGTTCTTCTCTTTGCTCCCATTTTGCCTTTTCTTCTCTGGTGCAAGAGATGGTAACCTCTCTCTCTCTCCCCCCTCTCTCTGTGTGTCTGTAAGTGTGCTTAGGGTTCGTTTCTTCTCATGTGTGCCAATAAACATTGGACTTGCAACTTCCTACGCCCCCCCCCCCCACCTGTCCCCCCGCTCTCTCTCTCTCTCTCTCTCTATGCCTCTCTCAGTGTGAAGCAATACTTTGTTTTCTAATCTTAGAAATTTGAATGTGTGCAAAAGGTATGTATGTATATATATATATATATTTATAATATATATATAAATATATTATATTATATATATATATATATATATTATAATCAGTAACTGATTCAATTTTGAACTGATTATATGCTACATACATACAATAAATATATCCAAAGATAGGTATTCAATTGATCCATATAGATCCACTCAAATCATTTACAGCTACAAAATTGGTCTGCCCACTTTCTTTGTCCTTTCCAATCATAATCCCCTCAACTGAAAAGCCACTTTCAAAGATCTCGCTGCCAAAATCCTTCACAGTTTATTCCTTTTTTTTTTGGACTTAAATAAAAACTGTTCAGTTTTTTTCTTTTTCTTGATTTGGTCTTTCCCCATATCTAACATAAGAAGGGAACTGTGGCCCTTCAATCAGTTTTCTGTTGGGTTTCTCTTCTTGTGCTTGGGCTAGGCCCGGACCCCCCCACCCACCCCCTAAAAAAAACTCAGTCATCAACCCCACCAATTTCAAAGTAATCATCATATCTGTGAACAGTACTTGTCCAATGACTGTCCAGAGAGAATAGCTAGAGGTAGAGAGAGGATGATCAAGTTTCTATATTTCCTTTGCCATGGGATCTTTATTGGAATTTGAGCCCATTCACGTCATTTCTGCTCTCTATTTGAGCAATGGCCATTCATCAGCTTTTACTTTTGTCCATCCCAGGTTGTGCCCTATCCTTTGACAAAACCTTAAATTCTTCAGCGTAATCATTCATGTTGAAATCAAAGAAAACATAGAAGATTTTTTTTTGTATTTTTCATTGTTTACAAAGAGGAGACTAATACCTCATACACACAAACACGTTATAGAACATTTATGATGAATCCTATAAAGAAAAAAATCTTAATATGAAAAACAACGAAGGGAGATTGTAAGTAAAAAAAGAAAGGCATATCTTACATCCCTCTCATATTCATAGCAGATTTACCTCCAGAAGTTTGAATTAAAGTAGAAAAATTAAAAAAATTCTGTAGCAATAACTAAAGATTCCAAGCATGTGGGACATACAACGTACAAAGAATAATCGAGAACTGAGTAAGATCCTCTCACTACATTAAAACCCCGAAGTTATAATG
>NC_033802.1:6908659-6922185 GCF_001876935.1 Asparagus officinalis
CCCCCCCCTCCCACCCCACCCCCACCCCCACAAAAAAAAACATCCAACCCTAATTTGAGCTCTCTCTTTTTTTTGAGTTAAAAGCTAGATGCAGGCAATAATATAAATCTTTTCTAAAATCTGCTTTAAATTTGTGGCAAATAGAATTTGTAATGTAAGTTATTCTAAAACCCTTTTAATGTACCTGCCACTGCACCAAAACTGTGAATTTTTTTCTTTTGGGTCAATGAGAAATATTTCATTCACCAATATGATCACCTAAGAGCTTCTCCAATGCAACGCCAAATTTTTATTTTTGCGTTGTTTGGGCCCTTTTCCCCCTCCAACGTAGCGCCAAAATGGGCGCTATTTTGGAGGGGTGCTACAGTGCGCCAAGAATGTCACAACACTATAGCAATAGTGCTATTCTTTTTTTAAATATTTTTATTAATAATATTTATTATTTTATATTAACTATTATAATAAAATTAAAGTATAAAATAATTATTAAAATAAATTCAACAATGAAAAAATAGATAATTTAATCTAAACACTTAAAATTTCATAATACTAGAACCAAATGAAGAAATAAGAAAAACTATACCATTTAGATAAAAAAAATACAACATAAAAATTAGGACATTAAAAAATTACACTAATTGCAATAAATTAGGAAATAAGAAAAACTACACCATTTATTTTTATTTTTTTGCTTGCAAGTGTGATGTTTTCTTTTGTGATGTTAGATGTAATCTTTAGTTGACCGAAGTTTGATAGTCCGCTATTTAATGACAAGACAAATGTTGCAGTGTACGGTTCAAGATATTATTGTGTTGCATGATGTTTATAAAGCTTTGGAGGAGAAGAAACCTAAAGGGTTGAAGGATGCTGAATGGAGTTCCATGCTAAAGAGGGCAGTTAGCACAATTTGTTTGGTACTTGCCTCCGAGATTAATTACAATGTTATGCAAGAGACCACACCAAGGGAGCTGTGGGAAAGGCTCGAGGGGATTTATACATCAAAGTTGATGACCAACCAATTATGTTTGAGGATGGGCTTTATTCGTTGAAGATGGAAGAAAGTACTGCAATTCAAGATCACATTAATGTCTTTAATCAGCTAGTTTACCAACTTATGAATATTGATGAGGAGATTAAAGAAGAAGAACAACCGCTACTCCTATTGTCTTTCTTTTTGAAGTCGTACAAGCCGTTAGTTCAGATGATAATTGTAGGGAAGCAGACTTTGATGTTTGATAATGTGACAACACTCCCACGTGAGAATGAAAGAATGATAGGAAAGGAGAGCGTATCTAGTGATGATGAGAGTGCACTAGCTCTTAAACGTTCTAATCGAGGGAGGAGTAAGGGGAGACGTAACAGTTATCGCGAAAGGTTAAAATCTCGGGCCCGAGACGACAGCGAAAAGGAGTGCTATTATTAGGGAGAGAAAGGTCACATTCAGTTCAGATGTTCCCAGATGCGAGATGATTTGAAAAGTATTAGATAGATGAAGCTTCAAGAAAATAGAAAGAAGGCAGACTTCTCGATAGTTATGTGTGATGAAGATGTAGTATTGTTGATGCAGAGTACATGTATTAATGCGACATGTGAGTAACACTTAGGTGTTAGATTCTGCAGCCTCTATGCACATTTGCAATAACAAAAATTATTTTGACACATTGAGGACAGATGAGTAATTTGACGATATGATCATTGGAAATAACGAGAAGATGAAGGTTGAAGGCGTTGGGAGTGTTCATCTCAAGCTTCACACTGGGAAGGTCGGAATTCTTCGTTATGTGAGATATGTACCATCATGTGGTGCTAATTTAATTTCATTAGGTGAGATGGCATCACGTAGGTACAAGTATGTGGGTGAAGGAGAGTGGTGCAAAGTGTATAGAGATGGTAATTTGATTTACGAGGGAGGAAGAATAGCAACCATGTTTGCTATTTAGATGGGTGATCTGTTAATGGTGTAGATGACTCTTCTTATACTCTTGTCCACAAAGGAGAGGTGAAGAACAAGAAGAAGAGAGTTAGTTTTTCTAAAGCAGTTGAGACACTTGGAGATTTTTCGTCGAGGGAGAATATGTTGGGTACCAACTCAAACTCCAAATCGGACGCGGGTTTGAAGGCTAGGCCCAATCCTAATAGTTTTCTTAAAAGCCAAATTAACTTGGCGGGTAAACAGGGGTGTCTTTAAATAAGGCATTCTATTCTAGGTTTTCAGAGTAGAGAGGAGAGAGACAATATTCTTGTAATCAGGGTTTTAGGGGGTATAACTGGGTTCAAGGGTATTGTGAGAGAGAGGGTTTGACAATCTTTGTCCTATAAAAGATTATAATTTAGAGGTGATAGTAGGGTGGAAATGAACCAAACAATTAACAAATAGTTCGATAATTGTTCGAATGACTATTCGGTCATATTCAATTCAGTAGTTCATTTATCACTAAATAAATATTTTTTAGTATTCGAGTTTACTAACGAATAGAATTTAACCAGATATATATTCGATTCGTTTGTCTATTAAATATTCGTTTAAAATTTGATCACACTTTATTATTTGTATTATTGCACATATAATGTTTTATTTTGAACTCACTTACCACTTCTACTTAAGTTTTATATATTAATTTTAAGACTTAAATAATCTTAAATTTGTTTTTTAATTAAATTTTAATTTAAATATATACATCATATATTATAAAGAAATAATATTTATTTATGAATTTTAATACTATTTGAAAATCAAACTTTTTTGTAGAATAAATATATTCTGATATTCGATAAGTATTCGTAAATATTCACGCAGAATAAATATACTTTGATATTCGATAAGTATTCGTAAATATTCATGAATATTTATCAAATACCAAGTATTCGAGTTCGGATTTGAAAAACTAGATATATGAATATTAGAGTCCGCATTCGAATTCGAGAATTTTAAACAAATACAGATACGAACACCTTAGTATTTGATTCGATTCGATTGTTTACCACTCCCTAGGTGATAGTGATTGATTTTTATCATGTGGTTTTTCCCTGAACAAATAGAATCACACGAGATTTAACGTGAAAAATTCTCAACACAAAGCACTTGGAAGGGTTAATATGGAGCCCATAGACACGTCCAAATTCTTGAAGGCAATCATATAGGGACTGAATAGTAGAAATATCACTCCTCACAAATGATAAAAGATCATCAGCAAAAATAAGATGTGTAATGTTAAGCTTGGCACACTTAGGATGGAAATGAAAACTCCTATGAATAGAGAGCAAATCAAGCTTCCTAAAGAGATATTTCATGCCTATTATAAAAAGATTAGGAGAAAGGGGATCCCCTTGTCTAAGCCCTCTTTTTACTTTAAAATAGCCATAAAGAGTACCATTGAAAAAGATAGAAATAAAGGAAGTGGAAATGCACATCATAATCTAGTTGACCATGACTAGGAAAGAAAGCCTAATCAATATGCATTTAAGAAAATTTCATTCCATAGTATCAAAAGCTTTCCTAATATCCACATTGATAATGCTTCGAGGGGAGATATTTTTCCTAGTACATTGTTTGGCAATATCATGAGCTAATAGTATATTACTAGAAACAATTCTTCATTTGACAAAAGCACTATGCTCATCATTAATTAGTGAACCTAAAATTGATTGCAATCTATTAGACAAAAGTTTAGAAATTGTTTTGTAAATAAAATTGCAACAAGCAATGTGCCTAAAATCTAAGACATGTAGGGGTATTAACTTTAGAAATCAACATGAGAGAGATAGAATTGACCTGACCAAGGAGCTTTCCAGTAAAAAAGAAATCGAAGATGTCAGAGCTAATGCTAGCACTAATGATATGTCAAGATCTTTTTAAAAATTTAGCTGAGAACCAATCTGGACTAGGGGCTCTAAGACTAGAGATAGAGAAAGCAACGACCTTAATTTATTCACAAGTGACATGTCTAGATAGGAAGCTCCTTTGATCATCAGAGAGGCAATGGCCTCTAGCAATAACTACAATATCAAGCTGAGAGAGATTGGTACTCGATGCACCAAGAAGAGTATTATAGGACATAATCATTTCTGAATAATAGTTATACCATCAGCAATCCTCTCACCAACTGCATTATGCAAAACCAAAATTCTCTTATGATGTTTCTGATACTTCAAAGTTGAGTGACAAATATTAGAATTTCTATCCCAACGCATATTGCATTTGATTTTTTTGCTTTTTTGTGTAGGAAAGATTGCTCAAAGAAAGGAGGTTATTTTATATAAATAAACTTTTTCTTGAGCAAGGAGGTCATGGTCATTAGGATGATTCTGCAACTACAACTAAGATAAAAAAAATCTAGTTTTAGCTTGCTTTTGTCACATGCATGCTAATATTAGCAAAGGATTTCTTATTAAGATCCTTGAGATCAGTTTTAAGTAGCTTGAGCTTGGAAACAACACTAAATATTTTTGTTCCTTGCACCTCATGATTCCAAACTCTATCAACAAGAGGGAGAAAATCTGTGTGATCAGTGTTAGGGTACACGCCAACAAGAACATCTCAAATGGAGACGCAAAACACACCCAAAGGATTTTGAAATCACAAAATAAAACCAGCAAATACGAATTCAATCACAGTACTCATAGATATAATGTGATTCATTCTTACGGAGCTACTCTACGGTGCAACAATGACGCCCAATCACTTTATATTCCTTTCGATGTTACAAAAGAAAAAGATGAAAGAGAACACCCTCTCTTGATCAAAATACTCTGCAAAAATTCTCACAAACTCTCTCTCAAGATCTCTCAATGATATTATTTATATCTGTATCTTTATCTTTCTCTTTCTCTGCTACTGAGATACTTCACAAATCAAACATAGGGGGTATTCATAAGTTTTCTCATGGGGAGTAGGTGAACACTATTTGGGGTAGGTGAACACTATAGTAGGGGATATGTGAACACTATTTGGGGATAAGTGAACACAGTAGCAGGGGTAGGTGAGAAGGCTATCCACACAGCCTCAACATTCTCAACAATCTCCCACTTGGAGAGTCTTCTCAATGAACTCTGTTTCTTGGTTGCATCATCCGGATGTCTTGTATCTTTGGCGTCTTGCACGACCCTCAACACTCTCAACGGAGGCCATATGAAGTTGCACACAGTCTCATCTTCTTGAGCGGAACTGGCTTGATTAGTATATCGACTGGATTGTACCTCGTATCAATCTTTACAAGCTTAAACTCGTTTCTACTTTGACATCTCCGTATGACATAATGCTTCACATCAGCATGCTTGGTCTGAGCATGGAATGCATCATTCTCTGACAAGTGAATATCACTTTGACTGTCGTAGTGGATGAAGTATTTCTCAAAGATTACCCCAAGCTCGAGAAGAAAAATTTTCAACCATAGCAACTCCTTTGTTGCCTCTGCTGCAGACGTGTACTCGGTTTTGGTTGTCAACATAGTCATAGTATCCTGTAACTTGGATCTCCAACTTATCGTTCCACCATCCAATATAAAGATGTAGTCACTCGTGCTCCGTCTTGAGTCTATGTCCCTGGTGTAGTCTGCATCACAAAAGCCCTCTAACTATAAATCTGCTCTGTCATACTCAAGACAACGACCGAACGAGCATCTCAAATAGCGTAGAAGCCACTTAACCGCACCCAGTGGTGCTTCCCTATATTTCTTATGAAGCAGCTTACAACTCCCACTCCTTGTACAATATCTGACCTCGTGCACACCATTGCATACATCAAACCTCCTGACGACAGATGCGTATGGTATCTTGATCATGAACACATGCTCTTCAGCAGTTTCTGGTGCTTGGGTCTTTGATAGCTTGAAATGGCTCAAAACGGCGAGCCCACTGGTTTAGCTTTCTCCATACCAAACTTTTTAAGAATATTCTCAATATAGGCCTTCTGAGATAACATTAGCCTACGTGCTGATCTGTCTCTGATAATCCTCATCCTAAGAATCTAGTTTGTTGGACCCAGATCCTTCATCTCGAAGTACTCAGAGAGACGCCCCTTGAGTTCCTCAATGCGGGCCAAGTCGGGTCCTGCAATCAATATGTCATCAACATAAATCAAGAGTATCACATAGGATTCATCATACATCTTAATAAAGCAGCAGTGGTCTGTGTCGCATTTGAGAAAACTGTTCTCCTTCATAAAGTTCTCAAACTTTATGTATCATTATCGTGAAGCTTGCTTCAGGCCATACAAGCTCTTACCCAGGCGACACATGAGGCCCTCCCTGCCTCGTTCCTCAAAGTCCACTAGTTGATGCATATAGATCTCTTCACATCCATCTGCTCTAGATGGAGATCTCAAACTGCCATAATGCTCAGCACAGTCCGAATCATGGTCAACTTGATGACGGGAGTAAAAATATCAGAATAGTCTATCCCTGCTTTCTGCTCATAGCCCTTCACTACAAGCCTCGCCTTGTAGCATCTCCGTCCATCAGATTCATCCATGACCCGATAAATCCACCGATTATGAAGAGCCTTCGCCCTCTTGGAAGCTTTATGAGCTCCTAAGTCCCATTCTTCGTTAAGCATTTTATTTTTCCTCCATAGCAGACTCCTACTCGCCCCGAGTTTTGCCGGTCTATTGTACCTCTTCGTAGCTCTATAGCTCATCACTGTCAGTCAGGAGAAGATAATTCATGGTGGAAAAGTACCTCTCTGGCACCCTCAAATTTCTTGGAGCTTTGTGAACTGCGATCGGCAGCTCTGCTTGATCCTTCTGCTATGATCTGACACGTTCTCTTGGTTTTCATCTTCTATGTTGACTGATATCTCACTGTCATCCTCACAGTCAGCAATATCTGGAAAAAGAGGGAGAGATAACTGACTCTCACTCACCTCTTTGGTCTTGTACACTACATCCTCATGGAGCATGTTGTCATGACTACGCACCACCTTACGCGCATCGTGATCCTTAAAATGGTACCCGTATTCATCTCCTCCATAGCCGATGAAAGAGAGCTTCTTTGACTTTGGATCAAGCTTTGACCAATCTGCAGGATTGGTTATGACATAGGCATCACAACCAAATACTCGTAAGTGTTCTAGCTTCAGCTTCTTTTCAGTCCAAGCCTCTTTAAATATCCCATAACTGAGAGCCGCGGATGGCCCGCGATTGATCAAGTATGCAGCAATATTCATAGCATCAGCTCAAAAACTCTTAGGCAATCCGGAGTTGATCCTCATACTTCTGGCACGCTCCAAGATAGTGTGATTCATACGCTTCGCCACTCTATTGTGTTGAGGTGTGCCTAGAATAGTCTTTAGTCTCCTAATCACATGAGACGAGCAGAAGTTCTCGAACTTCTAGCTAAAATACTCGTCTCCATTGTCAGACTTTAGACACTTTAGATTATTATTTGTTTCGTTCTCCATACAGACAATACACTTTTTAAAGATGATGAAAACATCTGACTTGTGCTTCAAGAAGAATACCCATAATTTTCTAGTAGCATCATCAATAAAAGAGATAAAGTAAAGAGAGTTACCAACAGATGGGACTTTCGTAGGTCCCCACACGTTGGTATGCACCAACTCTAATTTCTATAGTTTTAGAGCTGGGCTGGTCTTGTTGAAGCTCACCTTCCTCTGTTTGCCTAGGATGCAGTCTTCACAGAAAGTTAAATTGATCTTGCTCAAACCCGGAAGCCTCTCTCCCGCGGTCATAATCTGCATCCCCTTCTAGCTCATATGGCTAAGTCTCTCTCTCGCGATCATAATCCGCATCCCCTTCTCGCTCATATAGCTAAGTCGCTGATGCTAAGTCATACAGTCGACGGATGATGATGATGTTTGTCCTGTGGAAAACAAGTGGTCGATCTTCCTATTGGCGATGTAGAGAGAACCCTCGTGTTTGCTGTGTACTACCACCAGGACACCCTTGGACACCTTCCAGCTTTCCTACTTGAAGGATAATTTGTAATCGAAGTCAGTCAGTTGTCCGACTGATATAAGATTCCGTCTGAGATTCGATACATGTCCAACATCGTTCAACATCAAGGTGGTCCCGCCCTCCATCTTGAGGGTAAATTTCCCTTCATGGAGACCTTGAAAGGTTGATCGTCGCTAAGATAGATTGTTCATAAGTCCTTCACAAACGATGAAAGCTTTTGTTGTGAGATTGCATGGAAAGATGCGCTAGAGTCGATGACTCACGCATCGCTCTTGTCTTCAAGAGATAGGAGAAGCGCATCCGAATCCATCTCGTGCATAAGATTGGCGCGCATGCCCTCGTGCCTTGACATGCAAAGCACTTTCACTACTAGAAGCCTTAGCTCTTGAGACTTTGCAGCGAGATTCTTCATTCAGAATTGCCCCAATCACCATGTCGAGATTTATCTTGTAATTGCCATTGGCGTTGCTCACCATCATCACCATATTCTCCCATGAATCTGATAAACAAGAAAGTAGCAGAAAAGCTTGGATCTCATTATCGAACTTGATATCCGCTGCAGCAAGTTATTGCACCACAGCCTGAAATTCGTTCAAGAAGTCCGCTACGCGAGCTCCTTACTGTATCTTTAGATTGAATAGCTTCTTCATCAAGTACACCTTATTTGAGGCAGACAGCTTCTCATACAACGCCTCCAAGGCCTCCATCAACTCCTTGGTGGTGGTATCATGCGAGACGTTGTAAGTGATATGTTGGTGAAGGTTGAGCCTGATGGTGGCAAGTGTTTTACGATCGAGCATCTTTCACTTATCGTCGTCCATCTTCTCAGGTTTCCCTGCCTCTCCTTGGAGGGGTAAGAAGAGATCCTTCTGGCACAAATAGTCTTCTATCTGCATCCTCTAATACCTAAAATTTTGGCCGCTGAACTTCTCAATCTAAAGCCTGTTGTCTTCAACTATAGAACCCATGGCAGAAGATTCCGTCTTTCCCGAACCGTATGCTTTGATACCACTTGTTAGGGTACACGCTAACAAGAACGCCTCAAATGGAGATGCAAAACACACCCAAACAATCTTGGAATCACAGAATAAAACCAGCAAAAACGAATCCAATCATAGTACTCACAGATATAACGTGGTTCACTCTTACGGAGCTACTCCACGGTGCAACGACGATACTCAATTCCTTTATATTCCTTTCTATGTTACAAAAGAAAAAGATAAAAGAGAACACTCTCTCTTGATCAAGATACTCTCTAAGAATTCTCACAAACTCTCTCTCAAGATCTCTCAATGATATTATTTTATATCTGTATCTTTCTCTTTCTCTCTCCGCTACTGAGATACTTTACAAATCAAACTTAGGGGGGGTATTTATAAGTTTTCTCATGGGGGAGGTGAACACTATTTGGGGTAGGTGAACATTGTAGCAGGGGATAGGTGAACACTATTTGGGGGTAGGTGAACACTGTAGCAGGGGATAGGTGAGAAGGCTATCCACACAACCTCAACATTCTCAACAATCAGTCCACATGTTATAGGACCGAAAAGGCTTCTTTCTACCAACGGGTTCCTCAAGAACAAAGATAAAGCTAGGTAAATGATTAGAGAAACAAGGTTGAAGGAACTCCACTTGACAACTAGTATAGGCATGAATCTATCATTAACCAACACCCTATCTAGTTTACTACAAAATTTATCACTTCCCTCTTTTTATTTTTTATTTTTTTGGTAAGTAATCAGTGAGATTTTATTACCAATGAGCAATGAAGAGCAAATGTAAGCTATAAACCTCTTGGCCTTTCTAAATAAAAATAGAGAGCCATAAACAAAAGAAAAGGAAAACTAGAGAAACGCCCTCAAGAAATATCAAAACAGGATTTGAAAACATCAAAATTGGGCACAAAAAAAGACACAAAAAAACTAAGCAAAACCTACTATCTCCTTGAGATGAACTGCGGCTGAACATGCATGGCTTCACTTCATGCTCTGTTCCTACTTGTATCCTTTAGCCTTGAAATTCTGCTGTACTGGATTTTGACGTCAAGAACATTTTTCTTATAGATTGTGTCCAAATGCTTTTCTCATGTTGAGAAACAAGACTGTTTCTTGCAAGCCAAATATGCTCTATTCATGATGATGTCGCTGCTCTATTTATAAAATTGATAGAAGAAGTCCCCCTCCAGTGTTGCTCTATCCATGCTATAGCATTAGGCCAAGTTGAGGGAGGGTTAGAAATCAATATGAATTGGGGAGTCTTACACATAATTGAGAGCTAAACTCACATTCAAAAAAGAGATGGTCTCTGTTCTCTATGTGAATAACACAGACAGGGCAAGAATCCTCTTGTAAGATACCTAATTGGCTTAGCTTAACTTTTTTACGGGCAATCTATCAAGGCACACCAATCAAAAGATGAATGCATGTCTAGGTAAAATATACCTACTCCAAATCAGATCTGTTCCTCTTTTCCTCTCAAAATTTTCACTTAGAGCTTTATAAGTTGAAGAAGAACTGAATTCAGGCTTCTCTCCTTTCCTTATAAGACCAGCAGCAGATAGGTCAATACAAGATATTGCTGACTCTCCTATGTTGAGTCCAGAAATCATGGTTCCTAAGGTAGTAACCATGAACCCCTCTAACCCACATAGTGTCAGATTTAAGCAACGCTGCCCAAATGTGCTTGATCATAAGAGCTTTGTTAATCATTTCTAATCTTTGTAAACCCAGGCCACCATAATTCTTAGGAGTGCAGACATCTGTCCAAGCTACTTTAGCTTTCTGTTGATTTTCAAGGGCTCCAGACCATAAGTAGTCTCTACAGATTTCCTCAATATTTTTAAGAACTTTTTTTGGTCCCACAATAGTTGTGCATGCTAAATATCACTGACTTGATCAAATGTAATCTCCTAGCAAAAGAAAGTAGCTTTTGATGTCCAAAAGGTAATTCTTTGAGTTGTTCTTTCAATAAGGACATTGCAGTCATGTGGAAACAAAAATTTAGAGAATAGAGGGATACCCAAATACTTGATAGGAAGATAGCCTTCAGAGAATTGTAGAAGTTAGAGAGTAGCCTATCTTGCAGCGTGATCAACTCCTCTGAAGAATACTTGGCTCTTGGTAGGATTAGCACATCGCCTAGATACATTACACAAGTGCGCAAATCTGCCAAAAATTTGAGAAACTAAGTTCAAATCACCTCTACAAAAGAGCATCAAGTCGTTTGTAAATCATAAACGAGAGATACACATAGATTTTTCACTTTGGATAGAATTTAAAACTAGTTGATTGACTGAGATCAAGGAAGCTTCTACTAAGGTACTCCATGGAGGGAATAAACGAGAAGAGAGAGATGAGGTCTCCCTGTCTAACCCCTTTAGCGCTAGGAAAAAGAGGAGAAATTTGTCCATCGATAGAAATAGTGTATGATAAAAAAGTGAGACACTCCATGACCCATCTCCTGAATTTGTGAGGAAATTTCAAACCTTGTAGCACCTCATCAAGGAAAGGCCAGCTAATTGAACCATAGGTTCTTTAAATCTACCTTGAGAGCACATCTTGGACGGATCCTTTTTCTGTTGTACTTGTAGAGAAGCTCTTGTGCCATTAGTATGTTATGAGAGATATTCCTCCCTCGAACAAATGCTCCTTGGTTGTCACTAATAAGATAATGCATTATCCCCTTCAACCTATTGGTAAGAATATTTGATATGCACTTGTAAAGAATATTACAACGTGCAATTGGATGAAAGTATGACTGATATTGCTCATCATCATTTAGCTATTGCATTTATTTTCTCGTTGTTGGTCATATGTATAGAACCTTTTGACTTTGGAACAGATTCTTTCTGTCAGTGTACTGTTGAAGCATAATTTGGGCAGTTTAGATTGGCACAAGGGTGATAACTGTAATATTAAGGCTTTTGAGCATTCTATCTTTGTGAAAAAAGTGTTGGGTTGCCTTTACTACATCATCGCCAATAACTTGGCAAGAAGCTTTGAAAAATTCGGAAGTGAAGCCACCAGAACCAGGGCTCTTCAAGCCAATATTGCAGATTTTATTTCAGAAGGAGATATAGGCATGCATAGTTGTATGCAGTGATCAGCAGTGATATAATTCCTCTCAGAAGGAGATATAGGCATGCATGGTTGTATGCAGTGATCAGCAGTGATATAATTCCTCTAGAGAGGATATTGTTATCAATTGACTGAACATGAGAGGATAAACCAATAAGCCCCTTGTAGAAAGAGAGAAGTTACCTCTTGAATATCAGTCTGAGTAGTGAGCTTGACCCCTTGAGTCTTATAGAGAACATGAATGAGATTAGTAGATTTTTTTTTGCTTCACATATGCATGAAAGAAATTAGAGTTGAGATCACCATTTTTTTTTTAATCCAAACTGACTCTTGCTTTTTGTTGCATATATCAAGCTTCATTTTTTTAGAACATTCATCAAATTCCTCACGTCTTGATACTCTTGAACATTCATATGAGGATCAGTAGGGGCAGAACGAATTAGTAATTGAGTTGTGTGTAATTTGTCCCTTGCTGCAGCATGAACCCTAGCCTGAATTCCTCCAAAATTATTTTTGTTGAATATGCCTTGTGAGAGTATTTGACCATTTTCATCTTCTGTACAAGTTGAAAAAGAGGAGAGCCATCTACTGAAACTGACCAACAGACTAGGGGTAGATGAAGGAAGCCAAACAATAAATTTTATCATTCAAAGACTTCATATATAGTGCAAGTCGTACACTGAGAGGTGGTGCGAATGATAAAAATAATAATACAAAAGAAAAAGAAAAAAATAGCACCCCCATGTTATGCAAGAAGATATCACCTTGCATTGAGAACTACCAGCAGGACCTTTCCCTCTTTGTGCTATCGTCCATTCAGAGTCTGCAGTGGGAATAAAAGGGAATACAATGTTGTTCGACACTTTGCTTGCAGGAGAAGAGAAAAGAATAGATTTTGTAATACATGTTATAAGATTTTAAGCTCCCTAGTGTCCTACAAGAATCCCACACTTGTTCTTATCAAACCATTTTCAAAATGCAGAATTTCACTTTTATTTCTTCTTTCTGGTCTACTCTACAATGTATGTGAGTTTTTTTCTATCTATTTTTCTTTTTTGTATAACAATGAATGTCTGGAAGGATACTTTCAGATACTTTTTCTCCTATTATCAGTCATGTTGGATTCATTCTTTGACTTGAGCTATTCAAAGCTAATCCTCTTTCAATTTCGAACCGATTCAATTCTGATTGTAATTTTTCACTTCCAATCAAAGTGAACTTTAATTTCGATGCTTTTTTTTTTTGACTTAAATTGTTGAATGCACTATATTCAACACCATGCTAGCTGAACTAATACAAGCTGGATAAATCCTGATAGTTTTGCCCTCCTGAGACAACCTAATTACAAAATCAATACTTGAGTTTAGTTATCATTAGGTAAAAGTCAACTAGAATAAATTTCTTACGATTAAAACTGTCACAAAAACTTCGAACTTCTATGAAATTAGTGCCTAATAACTACCATTGGTTAACCCCGGTCTGTTTAACTTGGTGCATCACATGAGTCGCACGTTAGAACAGATCTTTGCAGATAACCA
>NC_033802.1:6922203-6968830 GCF_001876935.1 Asparagus officinalis
GGTAGTTCCTGATGCTTAGGATGTGGATATGAATACTGATATTTATATCTGATATTTGAGGATTTATCTTCATCTGTAATCGTTAGGATGCCGATATGGTTATTAATATCTATGTCTGATAAAATATAGTTACGGATACAGACATGTAGTGAAATATCTGGATCCGTGTCTGGAATATGCGAATATATATTGGTTATGCAACTGTAATTGTTTTAATCCTTCGATTAATGGATTTGAAGATTTTGATGATCAAGGGATCTAATCTTAACTTTTCAGATAAAATGAAGATATTAATGAATTCTCTTGTATCATATGAATTATGTTATTTTCAATATCATTTGGTTTCTTATATCTGTTTTGCATCCGCATGTATATCTGCATATAACCCTATCTGGATCGTTAACATCTCTACGGTAAGCTAATATTAGAAATCCTAAACAAGTTAAGACCAATGCAAGAGCCATCGTTCATGAGATCGTGCACTCTCCCCAACTCCCATTATAGTCTATCTAGCGTGGCTCTGCTAGTGCCTCTTATGTAGGAAAAGTTTGTGGATGGCTCTCTAACTATGGTGCTCCTGAATCCTAACTAACCAGAGACAGTGGTGAAGCCACAAAGTGTTCAGTGATGTCTCCACTGAATTGCCTATTTTATAGTCATTTTTACTTAATTTTACATATATTTACTACTTTTGACACCGTTAAGACTAGGACAAGACACCACTAGAGAGGACAATGCTAGAGATTGCCTACTTCAATGAACTTATAAGCTATATAGTAACACTACTGGGACAAAGACCTGGCTTCGCCACTGGCTAGATATAATGTGTGAGCAAAAAAATATTCTTAGGAAGAACTACATTCAGATATTTTATGGTCATTTACGGTTAATCCTATATGGATCCTCCAAATTATAGGACCCAACAATAAAAGTTGATTCATGAAATACCTTTCTAAATTCGTGACATAAATATGGTTAAATATTAACAGCTGCCAATAATATTCTTGTCTAGATAAGATGAACTATTCCATACGTGACAAACTGATGCAAAAGAGGTGCGTGTCATTTCTAATGATAGTTTGTACTTTTCTCCAAAAACAAAACTATTTTTTAACTGTATTATGTTCATAGATCTTACTAAACCAATGATTTATTTATCACCCTTTTCTCAGAAATTTAGTTTTTACTTTCTCTTTAATTAACTCAAAAGCTCCTTGAAATCTTCAGTAAACACTTTTGTTAGGTTCACCAAAATTAAAAGTATTCAAGAGTAAGTGATATGACCGTCCATTTTTGTGAAGAGAGGATGAGAAAACAAAATACATCAATTAATGAGGAAGCAAAACTGATACGGGTGTATCTTCTCTTCGGAACTTAGCGATCCTCATGGGAGCTTGAGGATAGATGATTCTCATGATAGCATGAGAATAGAGGTGTAAAACAACACAGGGGAACGCAGGTTGAAGCGTGAAACGAGACGGCGAATCGAAGAATCGAAGCATCCAGTTTTCAGCCCGTGAGTCGACTCATACATGTATATGAGTCGACTCATCAGGTTGAGTCGACTCATGCTTGTCATGAGTCGACTCACGAAACTCATCCGTTTTGTCAGAAGTTTCTGACCAGTCGACTCATGCTTGTCATGAGTCGACCCATGTGTCATGAGTCGACTTATATATGCACATGAGTCGACTCATCGATGGTTTCTTGGTTCGTTTGGGTTTCTGTGTGCACGAATTCCTATGGGGTTTGGGCTTGGTTATTTATCACTTTGTCATCCACGTTGTTACACGTATATAAATGATTGTTTTAGGGTTTCTAATCAGATGTAATCAAAGAGATATTCTAATCAAGAGAGATTAGGGTTTAGAGAGAATTGAGAGTTTGTTCTCGATTCTAGTGAGATTGTGAGAGAGGGATTGTAATCTTTTCATATCATAATTTAGAGAGGGTATTTTTCTTTGTCACATACTGAATTATTCTTATGTTTCTGTCATCATCTTCTCAACCCACCTTTAATAATTCGGCAATTAAAGGTGCTCGCACGGCGACTCGTATCAAAAACAATGTAACAAGCTCATCACATGATCAATGAAAAATCAAATACATAATTATAATAGAATAATATTAACCATATTTTTATTCTTTTTTGCTTCAAAAAAACTGTCATAAAATGGACTTGAAACTAGGATTTCTCTTCACTCAACTTCATACCTTTACCTATTAACCAGTGCTTGGATATTTGTTTAGTTTTAACTGGAGAACAGAAGTTGTTTAAGTAGGCTGGGTGTTCTTCAAATTTTCTTGTGATGCAATCATGCATTGTAAATTTTATGCACAACACACCTTATCTTTTCTTTTCTTCAGTAGCATTTAAGCTCTATTGACATTTTCCAAATAGTAATTTTTTTATCGTTGGATTCAGCATAAAATCAACCATCGAGAGGTACAAGAAAGCATGTGCTGATAGTTCCAATTCAAATGCAGTTATAGAGGTCAATTCTCAGGTAACCAGCTTCTCTTCTCTTCCAAATAAATTCTTTAAAGTTAATATTAGCATATTACAAGCTTTCTAAATGTTAGACATCCAGCTTTGATATCACACCTTTGAACTGCTGGGATCAACAATCCTTCGTCATAATTTTTTTTTTTGGGAAAAGATATTTAAGCTGCCCCCCCGAGCCTGACATAAACCTCATTTCAGGCTCCCTTCATAGATTTGAAGATGTATTTTATAATGTACTGATGCCGTCTCGATCAGAGTTGCATCATCCCTACGTATGATGATTGTAGATAATGTCAGTGACTCAGTTATTATACAAACATTTTAAGAACATTCAGAATAACAGTCTTGCGACTTTGCTGGCAACAGATTGTATAGGTGTGCTCGCACGCTCTAAATGAATTTTTATAACAAGTTCAAGAATTATCAAGAATCTAGTATACTGCTGATTTAATTACCATGAGTTACATCTCCTTGCTATTTTGATTAAATGATG
The DNA here is from genome assembly GCF_001876935.1 of Asparagus officinalis. Classification (NCBI taxonomy): domain Eukaryota; kingdom Viridiplantae; phylum Streptophyta; class Magnoliopsida; order Asparagales; family Asparagaceae; genus Asparagus; species Asparagus officinalis. The sequence goes on from NC_033802.1 coordinate 6,925,203, forward strand.
AATAACTTCAAGATCGACGATCAATTTCAGGACTCTGTAGTCAGAGACGGATTCAGAATACTCCTACGTTCCTCCCACTTAATTCACCTTAGCAAATCTCATTAAACCTGAAATAATATGCGGAAACAGCTCAAATTCCAAATAGAACATTATTAATACTTAAAACTTAAAATGAAGTTCAATGGGGGAAAAAGAAAGACTTTCAACTGTTGACTTTTAACTATGCTTAGAGAGCTAGCATATCATTATGGAAGAAAAGTCTCAAACCAGGGCAAACAATAGGCAAACATTAGAGAAGTAGTGGGAATTTTGAATTTTGAAAAGTTCTATTTTTTCCAGGTACAACTTAAGCTCTCCTGGCAGAATTCTCAGGATTTGGGCTTTACAATTTACCCCTTAAACAGCCTTGATCGAGTTTTTGAATTAAGTAGTAATAATAAGAGATTCAGATGTTGCACAAAAATAAAACATTGTCAGCTTTGCACGCAAAAAAGGTGTTTAGGTCTATTGCATGATTCTACTACATTCACTTTCTGCGCAGAAATCTGTAGCAGACTGCAGAAATATGTCAGCAACTTGAGCTAAAGGTTGTCGACACTGAAGAACTATCTTCTTTTGAACTTCAGATACATAACTACAGATATTTAAGGCTTATTAACTTCAGCTCTATTACAAATATAATGCTGGACATGTGATACATGGTAAAGACGTTACAGCTAAATTAAGAGGTTGCGGTACTTCAGAATCTTTTTGTCCATCCTATTCATGGTAACAGATATTTTTAGCAAGATTTAGTGTGGTCATCTACTAACATTTATAGTTTCAAATGTATTTTGGTTTTGATATAGGTCTCCTCTGGCTACCTTCCTATACAAACGCTCACAACTTCCTAATTTTACTCTAAATATGAACCATTTTATCTGTATATACAACTGAGGTTTTTTAAAAACAACACTTAAAAATCTGAAATTTTTCTCTTGAAATGATGGGTGCAGCAATATTATCAGCAAGAAGCAGCAAAGTTACGCCATCAGATACAGATTTTACAAAATGCTAACAGGTGGCCTCCTATGTAATATACAATTAAACTACTAGCACGATATGGATGATGCTTCATAACTTGACCAAATATTATGATCTTTTCTTCACATTGTTTTCAAAATATCTGTTTCAGGCACCTAATGGGTGATTCTCTGAGTTCTTTGACCGTGAAGGAGCTCAAACAGCTCGAGAACCGACTTGAAAGGGGCATTACCAGGATCAGGTCAAAGAAGGTAGATTACCATAAAATCATGAAGAGATTTTCAATTTTGGAGCTTTGAACCATTTTCAATTAGTCACTTTTGATTAGTATTCTGCTATACCCTTAAATTTACAATGCTTCCAAGCTGATATTTTGCTCTTATTCCTATCAGCATGAGCTCTTGTTTGCGGAAATTGAATACATGCAGAAAAGGGTAATCTCCTTTTTCCCCTTCCAAAAAGATCTATAATTTACTCTTAAGATTTCCCCGATTTAACCTTCCTAAGGTAATTTTATTTTGTATGCGTGAAGGAAACGGAACTTCAGAATGACAACATGTACCTCAGAGCTAAGGTAACACATTTCAGTTACCCCTAGATGCACAATTTAGACCGAAATAATTAGCCTTGAACTTAGAAATTTCAGTTTTCAGGTTAATATCCAGTCTTAAACAAGAGTTGGTGGTCCATGACATTGATTTTCCATAATTAACCGAGGAAACCTTTCAGTGTCCCTGATTTTCACAGAAAATCTAGGTCTCATGCATGTAGGTTCGGTTCATTACAAATATTATTGAAGAAATGGGTTGACATACATGGAACTAATAGTGTGATACATTGCTAAGGAGTTTTTAATTAGACAATCATATGAGGCTCAAGTTTTCAGGGTCCTGTGCTAGCTAGTGATACCTATATTATTGGTGTTCAGTTAACCATCCAGTCAATAGGGTGTCGAGTCTGTCGACCCTTTGGGCTAGTGAAAGCATCTGTCTTTGTATCCCACTAGAGTGTCATATTATGCAAGTGCTAGAAACATATTAGCTAAACATAAAAAAGGCTCATCTTCCAAGTAATATGATGATAATATAGCATTCCCTCATATGAGTTTATGAGGAATAATTCCCAAATTTTATTGGACTATAATTACTTCACATTCACTGGTCACTAGTTCACCACAGGGTAAGCTGAGGACCGTGATCCCATGTAAACTTGATTAGTTGATAATCTCATACAATGCTAACTCTACAATTGAGATCATTAAATGCTGAATCGCTACCAGAAAGAACAGGAGCTAGATAAAAAGAAAAACACAATTCACTACCTGAGTTCATATAACATACTGTGCTCTGAGCATAGATGAATAGATTCTTTTTCACCATAAAGAGCCTTCTTTAAACTGAGTGATGTCCCATCCACTTGCAATAAAACAAAATTACATCATTCATATACCTACAATCATCAAAGAATTCTGTCAACACAGGAAATAACTAAATACTAAAGTTAGGCTTATGAGAAATTAGAAAATGTTAACGCGTGCCAGTAACCAACATCATTCTTCCAACTTTTATTATTCTCAGCTACAGAATAGACTTACTTTTGTCGTGAATTTTCTTCTTTTTATTAATGTTTATACTCACTAAATTCAAATTTTGTTGGAGAATTCAGATATCAGAAAATGAGCGAGCACATCAAGTAAGTGTTGTACAGCCTGGGCCTGAGTTTGACACTCTTCCAACATTCGACTCAAGGAACTACTACAATGTTCATATGCTCGAGGCTGCACCTCACTATTCACATCATCAAGATCAAACTGCTCTTCATCTTGGGTATGAAAACAAAGCTGATCCTGCTGCATAAAAAAATTACTTCTTAAGCATGTTTCTAGCAAAAGGTTTGTCTTGATTACAAAAACTTTTGTCATAATCTTGTATTGATACTCATGGAGATTTGCCAAGACAGCCTTACATGTTCACCTTTGATGTGCATTGGCGTTAATCATGCTTTAAAAATGATAGTTAAAGAACTTGTGACCTTCTGTTGATCAATATTATGGGCTTTCTTTTGTGAGATAATCTTGTATTGATACTCATGGAGGTTTGCCAAGACAGTGTTATATGTTCACCTTTGATGTGCATTGACTTTAAACATGCTTTAAAAATGATAGTTAAAGAACTTGTGAACTTCTTTGATCAGTATTATGGGCTTTCTTATGTGAGAATGAAGTATTCTGAGGTGCATAACAAAACTTTGCTCCACCCTATTTCTCTTGATAGTATTACATGATACCTGTTTCACATTGGATTAATGCTAAAAAATATACTCCTTTCTGTATGCTGGCTGTTATTGATGATGAGACCCAAATGAGAAAAGAAGAATACTAGAACTTGGTGAGGAGAGTGTTGGAGGATTATGGCCTAAATTAGTGACCAGGAAAATAGTATATGATGCACAATGAGTAAGAAAATAAAACAGAACAAAGGAATCTTGTGCGCAAACGTTCCTGGTGCGTGTCATTATAATCAAGGATAGTTTTTTTATATACTTATTAGATATTCCATGGTTTTCAGTGGGCAATGGAGAAGCTCTTACAAGTTACTTGTTAAATAATTAGAAGGAAGCAAAATTTATCAGGCCATTATGCATTTTATTCTGAAGAAGGATAACCAGCTGATCACAGAAAAGAAAGGATGAAGCTTGTTGACGATGATGATTATGTATAACTGTGTAATGAGAAATAGCAACACTTTGATGAACTAACATATCTTTAGCAAATAAGATAACAATTGCAGTATGTTTTTCGTATCCCTTACCAGAGAAGGTTCCATTTTCGCGATAGCTGCAACTTCACTAATCCCACCTGGAACTGAATGCAGAGCCCAGCAATTTCACCGGCCAACTCACAACTTAATAAGTGACCAATGAAAGGTTGAATTCACAAAAGTAACACATTCAGCAATTCACCAGAAAACTTGGTATATGCTTCGTTGACGCTTTACATGAGCACAGAATAAGGAATTAGATCGGATTAATCTGTTCTCCTGTTTCAAAATCAATATTTTCAAATATTGAGACAACTCATATAACCGCCATACAGTTATTTAATAAGATTTACAAATTTTAACATGTATAATAATCCCTTTTACCCCTCCAGATAACAAAAAAAAAATGCACAAAGCTGATAAGTTCCATGAATGGTGTTTCTCATGTTCAGATTCAATGGTCCAGTATCTAGCACATTGAAAATTTTTACTTGGTTAAATGAAAATTTCATGTATAATATAAATATAACTGAAGTTGAAGTATATCAGCCTTGCAGAACTTGTTACCTAAAGTTCAATGATAGACCGTGGTTGAAGTTTTTCATGACAAACTGCCTTTTTGACAAATTAAAATGAGATGCTCACAAGGTAATAAAACTATTGGCACCGGTAAAAAGAAAATTGAAGTCATTAAACGGAAGGGCCAAGAAGAGTTTGACACAAATGCCTTCAGTCTTGATTTGAAGCAATGAATGTCAGATATTTGCAATTATGCAAGGGAAATTAAAAAATCAGACAATTTGCCTCTTCTTCCTGCAAATAAAGATGTTAAATTATGTAAGTACAAAACTCCAGACCAAATTGCCTGTTCCATGAATGTTTGTGAAATTGATAGCATTGACTCCTAAAACTGCTGTGAACTGTGAAGGACTCCTGATATATCCTTTATATCTATGAGAAACCATCATCATCAAGGTCAGTTATGTGGGAGTAGTTTGTTTGTGCTAGAAAGACAGTACCAGTCACTAGAAACATTCATAAGATGGAAGCATAGGAATGCAGTGCAGTATATATGAATCAGTGACAATAAAAACCAAAACAGAGTAACACTTAGTTACCTCAGAACAAAACAATGTAAAAGGAATTAAAATGTAGTTAGGTCATATTGACAAAACAGGGAATGCAACATTTGCTAACTTAAAATGATTTTAGAAAAAAAAAAAGTGGGGTTGAACCACGAGTTTAGGCATAAAACAAACAGAAACGATATATACCTGATAACGTTGACAAGAATATGATAAAATCACAAATACAATCAAGGAAGATCGACAAACTCCCTCCTGCACTTAATGCTATTCTACTTATAAGCATGGAGGAGCTTAAGAATTCAAATGAACACAGCGTAAGTTAATGAAGCTCCAGGGCTAATAGAATCGAGTTGGAAGTTGTTGTGAAATTTTAAATCTTCATGATATGACAACTGAAAGTAGAGACCTATGAAGCACGGACACGGACACGGCGACACGGACACGACACGGACATGGCAAAACCCAAAAAAATAGGACACAACGACACAGCTAGATTTTTTAATATTATTATTATATATAGATCAATATTGAATTAAATTCCTATTATATTTTCATAATTTTTGTTATGTAAAGTGGAGATTATAAATAAGAAACTAAAGGAAAGTGTGTGTTGCAGGTGTGAATTAAGACGTCGGGATGACAATGATTTCTTGGAGAATTGAAGACAATAGTTAAAGAAAACGAGAAAGAAAAGATGAACATATAGAAAAATAGATCAATTTTTATGTTGTTTTATTATGTAACATTGGCTTGTATAATCAATTACAAATGTAAGTTATGTAACTGATTTGAAGATAATAGGTAATTTTCATTACTTTTATCTTGAGCATATAAAAATACAAGAGAATAAAGTTCAAGTTGCAACTAGTTCCATGGCTACAAAATACTAAGTTACTAACATTACAAAAATATAAAAATTACACTCAAAAACATATCTTAAAATAAAGTTTTCAAGTTGAAACATCAAAAAGATTATTTTATGTCTTCAATTCCTTCATCCTCCTCAAACACAACGGCCTACATTCTGGGCGCATCAAGAGAAAGGGTAGCAACATGTAACATGCCGGCACCTTGAAATGAGTCGAAAGCATCTCCATCAATATCTCACATTCTTGATTCTCCTTCCATATACTCTTCTGAACTTCGAGAAAGTAAGCGAAGGTTGGTGTGAACATAAACAAGATCCTCCGCCCGTACCGGGGTTAGCTTGTTCCTCTTTAAGGAGTGAATGAAACCATACGTACTCCAATTCCGTTCACAACAAGATGAAACCATACGTACTCCAATTCCGTTCACAACAAGAAGAGGAACAAGGTTGGCCTAGAAGCTTTACGGTCAATGCTTGCAAATTTGGAATTCCGTTCACAACAAGAAGAGGAACAAGGTTGGCCTAGAAGCTTTACGGTCAATGCTTGCAAATTTGGAATACTTGCACCATAAAGAAACCACCATGACTTTGGATCCATATGTCCTCTATCGGAAAGAGAATCCGGATCACTAAAAACCTCCAAAGACCCCACAAACTTAGCATATTCCAAGTTCACCGTCCGTCGTTCATCGGGGTTAGGATAGTATCTTCTTAAGCACTTTGCTCTTTCCGTAGAGATCTCAAAATCTTGATTTGGAGATTGTCGATTGACGTTCTCATTAAACCATGTGGAATGATAGTACCTATGTTCGTTAATAACATGAATTAGCCCACAAGGTATTAATTACTTGAAATATTCGTATTAAATAGTGAAATGTGAAATATTACCTTGGAACTAAAAAGTATGTCAAGCACTGAAGCGGGGTGTTGCCCTTCTTCCATTGATCCACCAAGATCTTGTGAATCACCTCATAAAAAAGAGATTCCTCGTTATCCCTTTTACCCTCATGCCTATAAATAGCTTATTTCACCTTCTCAATCATTGTATCTCACATATCATACACCAAATAAAGACATTGTGTATCGGTGTCGGTGACCCTTATCATTTCATAGATTGGACCAGTGAAGTCAAGAATAAAATCTATTTTGTCCCATCACAAATCATCGAGGACTTTCTCTTTCACAAATTGAGCTTTTCTCACATCATCTTCTCTATACAAGCTCCATCGATCACTAAGGACTATGTCTTGGAGGCCTCTCTTGATGACCTTAAACATCTTCAATATAATAATCCACGAGGCAAATCTTGTGTCGGTAATCGATAGGAGCTTCATTTTTGAATAATCATTGAACATGGAAAGCCGCATAGAGTGATTCACGATAAAATTCTTCATAAGCAATGCATCATCGGAGATCTCTGTAATCTAATGTAATTGTGCATAAGCCACGACATTTGCTTCTGTGTTCTTAGCAGCACAAATATTCTTGATAGCAAAATGTAATTGTGCATAAGCCACGACATTTGCTTCTGTGTTCTTAGCAGCACAAATATTCTTGATAGCAAGATTGAGTGTATGGACTACATAAGAAGTTCAAAATATTTGCTATCAAGAATATTTGTGCTGCTAAGAACACAGAAGCAAATGTCGTGGCTTATGCACAATTACATTAGATTACAGAGATCTCCGATGATGCATTGCTTATGAAGAATTTTATCATGAACCACTCTATGCGGCTTTCCATATTCGGCTTTCCATATTCAATGATTATTCAAAAATGAAACTCCTTTCACTATTGCCCGCCTCTGGGTAGTCACTGGTGAGATGGGGGAAGCAGCCTAGCGAAGCGGAGATGTGAGAGAGCGAAGAGAGAGGGAGAGAGAAGCAGCCGAAAAAAAAACAAAGAAAAAAAAGGTCAAAAAACTTGCAAACAGACGATGCCTCTGGGTGGTCGCCGACTCACTGTCTCTATGTGGCCTCCGACTCGCCGCCGCGGTTGAGATGGGAAAAGCAGTCGATGCCCTAGGATGAGAGAAGAGAGAGGGAGAGAGAAGCAGCCGCCAGATGAGAGAAGAGAAAGGGATCGGGTCTTTGTTTTTAGGTTTTATTTCAAAATGGGTTTACAAACAATGGGTTTTCAAACCCAATAACCGCTTCGTAATCCTCAGCGCGTCGGCATGTTGAGAATGAATCGGCAGAAATTGGCGTGTCGACGGCGTGTTGACGACGTGTCGGTGGCGTTGACCCGTGTTGGGGGTGTTGACCACATGTCCGACGCGTGTTAAACGCGTGTCCGTGTCCGACACGCGTCGAAGACGGAATCGGGGCCATATTTGGAGTGTCGGTGCTTCATAGGTAGAGACCCTTCAGAAATTAGCATAAAGGTTTTTCTAGTTTTTCTAGTTTTTCTTGCATGATATGGCTTAAAACAATAACTAACCTTAAGATATCAGCTTTTCGAGGACTCTAGGTACCACTTGAATTAATAAATTTAAAATCAATCCTACCATGGCATATGTTTAAAACAATTATAGATCATGGAACGTTAGTTTCCATACAGTAATGCAGTTTCCTAATATGTTGTTTTCTTAAACTTGCCTTCTCGTTTCCATATCTTCGTATTTCAAATTTCGCCCTTTTAACACAAGTTTTTAGACAAACTTGTATTATCAGCTAATATTTAGTGTGAATCCACACTTTTAAGCTTCGGGAGAGCACAAATTACTCATTTAGAACAAAACCAACAACCATTTTTAAGAGCCATAGAGTGTCCTCGCTCATTTATTCACTCATTTATCTAAGAGCATGAACTTTATTAGGCGAGGCATAGACCAAATAACCGGTCAATTAAAACTACTTAAGAGAAAACAAAAAAGCAGGATCTTCTACAATAAAGGACACCGATAGTCCAACTTGTTGTATGTGTCGAAATACCCATGGAAGAAATCTGTGCATGTTCATTCAATGAAAAAGATGAAGTTGCAGAATAACAACGAAGTATAATACATAGGCCTTTCACATGCTATATTTTCCATATGGTGATTCACCACAACATATTTTCATACATTAGAATGTTTAAGATTTGCACCATATTAAATCAAAAATTGCAGGAAGTAAGACTTGTTTGCAATAACAGGACGATGAGCTGAGATAAATTCACTTTACAATCTCAATAAAAATCACAAGTAAAGATAACTTACAAGAATTCTCTTTCGAAATAATTACTTTGAGTATAATTCTGCCTTAAACTCTTCCCACACTTTAGGACCCTGTGGATGACCACTAATAAGCCACTTTCTAAATTTCTCATCGGAACAAGAAAGGATACTACTCAATGCTAACGTAGGTGATGCCTTTCCTCTATCCCTGAGCCACGTGTACATTGACAACCTGAGTTTCACCCTTTCTATAGTGTATGCCAAAATTTTCGGAAATTCGACAAGTGTACTTAAGGGATAACCCAATTCTTTTACAAGAAAATTAATCTTTTTCTCAAGGACATCTACCGTCTGGTTCAACACAATTGGAGACTTTTTAATCATAGTATACACATCATCCTTCTTGAGTCCAAATTTAACCAATAAATCATATCGCCCTTGAAGCTCATCGCTTTTGCCACGGAGATAAGTCATTGCCTTCTCCATGTCTTTGGAGTTGTCGACAAACCCTAAACACAAGAGAAACTTTCTTCTCTGCATATGACACAATTCATCATCTCGAGTGCAAGGAAGAGCGCTTAGCTTAGACCCTTTAACATAATTCTTCAGTTGATGTGGATCGTCCTTTATTATTGTACACAACCTCTTGCTACTTGTCTGCAGTAAGCTAACAACGCTACTAGCTTTCTTCAAAGTGTGCTTACCAAACATTTCTTTATGAGTACACAAAAGCATTTTGATATCCTCAGGATCCATTTGAAGCTCCACAAGAAATACTAAACCCTGCCGCAAATTTTTCATGAACTTCCCAACTTGAACCTGAGGGAAATTTAATAGAAGGCTGAATATTTCCTTTCTTGTTGCACCTAATTTCAGTTGAAATCCAATCAATGAAAATAGTGTTCGCCCAGAACCATCAAGCAAGAAATCAGGATGTTCTCTTATCAAAGCCTCTAATTCTTGTTTAGTGAACCCCATTTCGAAACAAGATTGCAGAACTATGAGCATTCTACTCCAACTATAGAAATCCTTTTCAGACAAAACATCTCCAATCCAATTACGCTCCAGACCAAGATCTTCCAACCCTTCTAGAACTTTAGCAAACTCTTTATTTACATCCCCAATCAGAAGAGGCGGGTTCGAAACAACAAGCTTAATAACATTAGACTTTCTCAGACCCAATTCCTCATAAGCCCGAAGCTTGGACCCCAACACACCACACTCATACTTGAAAACATCAGCAGCCTTCTTGTAAATCCTTCCTATTTCACTACGATCAATACCATAATTACAAAGGACATGATAGTTATCAAGCAATTCCAGATCATCTTTGAGATAAAACAAGTCCCGAGGGAGTAACGAGTTAAAATCAGAAGGTTTCAGACCCATGCTCTCAAAGAAAATTTCGACTTCGTTAGGAGGATGATATCGGAAAAACCTCGTTAATGCTCTTTCGATATCTTCACCCTCCTTCTCAACCTTGTCCAAGATCTTGTTAAGAAAACTGGGGGAGTTTTTGCTCATGTGCTCAGCATCAGAGAACTCTAAGCCTGTTGTAAAATGGAGATAGTCCATAAGAGCCTCTTGGGCCTGAGATATTATTCGATGGCCTCGAAATGCAGGCTTTGGATCATTAGGAGCAGCACCCACAGAGCTAAAACCTCTAGTGTTGCCCAAAACTGGGATTTTTATACGAGAACCTCCATGTTTCGATGAAAAAACTCGATTATTCACAAAATTATGAGATATCCATCTCACAAAGGTTGCTCTGTTGTGATAATTTGATGCAAAAACTTGACCTTTCAACGAAATACAAGGTGCCCACTCAGTAATAGATGCTCTTTTGATTGAATGAAAACAAAGATATTTCGACGACAAAATTCGATCTTTTGCAGAAATTGGTAGTTCGCAGTTGATAAAGAACACTTCTTTGCAACGAAGAGATCCAAAAGCTAGGTTTTTAAATGGCATGAGGTGTTCTCTTGAGCAAATTCGAGGAACCCATTTGCTAACGAGATTGATCATTGCCAAATTAAAGCAAATTGAAAGGAGAAATGATTAAAAAAATCGCAGAGATTGGTTACCTCAGATTGTTAAGTGATTTTCCCCATTTTGAATGAGCTGAGAATTTGAAGAGAACATCTCTGCCCTAATTTTGTAGGTCATTTGATTTGGAACCCGCGAGCAGGGTTTAAGAGAGGGTTTTGTTTACCGGGGTTGCTGGGTCGGGTCCGTTTTAAGCTCGGATCCAAACGCACCCGATCCCACCTAATAGGAAATCAATCGTTTCTTGGCGAACAATACATGCAGAAAATTTGTCTAAACTTTAACATGATAAAATAGGGGTAATTGCAAATTATCCCTTATATCATCTTTAATTGCCAAAAAAATTCTATTCAATCTCTGTATTTGCCAACAAGCCCCTCAAATCTATTCCTCTTGGGAGAATCCAATATTCATTATTCATGCTACAGTAAACGCTACAGCAAATATTGTAGCACAGACATGAAATAAATTATTGTAGAATTATTACTGTAGCACAGAAGGGAATTGTAGCGTTTAAAAATTTTACTATAGCATTATTACACTGTAGCACATGCGGGATATTGTAGCATTTAAAAATGTTACTGTAGCACTTTACGAAAAACTGTATTTAAATACAGAATTACTATAGCGGAAATAAAAAAATGGAGGTCGTGCTTTGCACGGGGTGCACACTAGTCTTCATTTTTATTGCCAAATCGTCCCTTTGTTTGGTTAAGCCTTAACCCAACATGTAAAATACCCAAATGCCCTTGAAAACACTTTACATTTGAAAGTTAGACTTAGAGGAGATGAAAAGGGATGGAGTATATAGTGAAGAATTTAGAGGATTATATAGGTTTTAGAGAGAAATTTGACTACTGGGACAACACTAGTTTGAGCTTGGAGAGAGTTCGGGTGGCAATATACTGGGAAATCCATCCATTTCTGTTTGAGTTAACAGAACTTCGCCCAAATTAATAACTTCACCTAATTAGAGGAACGAATTGGCAATAAAGGTGGATCTTTGAGGGACTCTTCGGCAATTAAGAATGATTTAAGAGACTAATTAATATGCCATTACCCTAATAAAATATTACTGAATAATTAATGATCAATTGTTGCCCAAATTTAAAGTTTCCGCACGATCGCAGCTATAATTGATGGATTTGGATCCTTATTACAACAACTTCTACACAACCAAAGGATTATTAAGCAACTTTTTCTTATTCACGATCCACCCTACTCACCAAATCACCACGAGTTAGATTACCAATAAGAATAGTACAATACAATCAATATGCACATATTGTCAATGTAAAATTACACAAGGGTTACCCGTAACCCCAATCAATCGCAACAGAAGAAAGGAATATACCAAATGAACTATTGTTTTGCCACGGAGTGGGATTGACGTAGTGCCTACGTAGTGCCCATTCAGATCGTCATCTATGATTTGAACTTGTGGATGATCTGAATAGATGTGCTCGATCACATCAGCGATACACCAACTAAAAGTTTGAAGGGATACATGAGCCTCCTAATTCACAAACCAAACCATGTTGTTACTTTCCATACCCCCACAACTCCATCTCTCCTCCTCCTCTCGGCGGCTGGGACATTTGATTCATCTGCTGCCCAGCACCACCGTACCTCCCTTCCATGCTATCAAGGACACCCCAATCGGTCCCACTAGCGGCTTCTCTTCCTTGATCATCAACATGCTGGCTCATTTGGTCGCACCCGTCGACATTGACCATGCCCGCCGCGTCTCCAGGTAGCACGGAGAAGTCATAGGCGGCAGGTTGTGCCCCACAACTCCATCTCTCCTCCTCCTCTCGGCGGCTGGGACATTTGATTCATCTGCTGCCCAGCACCACCGTACCTCCCTTCCATGCTATCAAGGACACCCCAATCGGTCCCACTAGCGGCTTCTCTTCCTTGATCATCAACATGCTGGCTCATTTGGTCGCACCCGTCGACATTGACCATGCCCGCCGCGTCTCCAGGTAGCACGGAGAAGTCATAGGCGGCAGGTTGTGCCCGAGGGTTGGGGAGGAGGTCTTGCACCTGGATTTGGGAGTAGGGATTAGTCGGGAGGTGATGAGAGGGGTAGTGCAAGGCTACCTCGGGCTTGTATAGGTTCGCGGTCTGGGGGTGGAGGTGGTGGTGGAAATTGTGCTGGTGGTTGAGGTAGAGAGGTCGAGATTGGTCGTAGGCAGTCATCGCGGTCGTTGTGTGGCTGGCATCGTTGCCCTGGCTCGAGCTCCCTTCGCTCCCGTCGGTCTTGAAGAAGCACTTCTTCTTGAAAACACGACACACCAGTTGCCCTGGCTCGAGCTCCCTTCGCTCCCGTCGGTCTTGAAGAAGCACTTCTTCTTGAAAACACGACACACCACCCATCCATCCTCCTGCAATAAAAGAGTGAACAACCGTAATTAATTCTTTCATGTAAACTATTGAAAAGGATAAATTAATTTGATGAAACTATCATGAATTATGAGTGCTTTTAATCACATTTTTTTAAATCAGCATAAAAGTACCACATGCTAACAGCAAACCACGTACAAATTACTAGTCGCCATGAATTTTGCTGGTATCTCTCTCTAATCGAAACAATTTATGAAAATACCCGTAACAGATGCAGAGAGAGGAGGCTTACACTGCCGCCGCCCTGATCGTCATCGGATTCCTCGAGGCGATACTCATGCATGATCCAGTCAGTCTTCTGTCCATGAGGAGCGCGACCGCGATAGAACACGAGGGTTTTACGCATGCCGATCTTCTTGTAGCTGGTTCGGATGCACTTGTCGCGGCCTGTCTCGGTTGGTGCGTGATCCTGTTGGGTATTTGCGGTCCTTGTGACTGAAGAAGTACCACTCGTTCTGCGGAGTGGCTCCTATTCTGCATCTCTCTGAGCCAAATGAAATCGTGCTAAAACTTAAAAATACGCTTTCTACGGGTCAAAAAGTCTAACCTAATAAGTATTATGTACATGTGTCTCTAATTGCCAACCAACATATTTGGAGGAATAAAACTTTAAATTTCATAGATGGAACGCTAGTGATCTTGCATAAAATTGTCATAAACTATCTTTTGGCCAAATGGAGACTGGGTGTCCCTCCATGCACTTTATTAGCGTGTTACTAACACGACACACATCCACGCTCTCCTGGTTCAGATCATTACCATGTTCCAAATCATAGTAGATAGTCTAGATCTGTTTTATATTAGCAACACACTAGCCAGATGCATGAAGAGCCCTCATTTACTCGCTCACTGACGGAAAACTAATATGAACCTTCAAATATATATGTAGAATTACCATAATTATGTTAACCGTGTTGCTAAAAAGTCAATGAATATATAGTTACAAAAAGTTAACAGGGATAAAAAAAAGTCAATTATCACGAGGAAACAAGCATATAATCAGTATTGAAGCACAAAGCCAAGTCTAAAACTATAGGCTACTCTCGCACGGACCAGTTTTTCCTAACTTTTATGTGGGCCAGTAATTAATACTGGTTTAGCTTCAAAAGATGGTGAACTTGTAAGCGGAGTGGCATAGGTTTGTTCTTAGGTTTGCAGACAATTGCATAGTAGAAAGAGAAAGGCATAGCATTTTTTATATGTTTAATTAATTAACTCCATGCTTAGCTCAAGCTAGTCTTAAGCTGGAATTAATTGATGTCTCCAGATATTTCAACAAAGAAAAGGAAATAAATTGTATAAATGGTTTTGCTACAAGGACTCAAAATATGGGACCAACAGGGGGGACAAGTGAGGTGCCCCACTCCTATTGCATACTGAGCTGACAATCATTAATGATGACCAGCTCATTATGTAATTGGAGAAGGACATCTCACATGTCCCCCTTGTTGGTCTTATATTTTGGGTCATTGAGGAATTTTTCTTGTATAAAAGATGGCTTGCATTGAGATCATTAAAACTAAGTGCTACTTGGGCAGCTTAGGTGTGATTATGTCATAAATTTTGGTGATAAGAAAAATAAGCATGTTGGTGAGTTAGAAATCTCTTAAAGTAATGATGCTCTATGGGGATCTGAATCATTCATGTCTTCTATGTGTAAGTGCCGCCTATTTGCTTGTAACTTATAAATGGAACATGAATCTCAAATTGTATATGCCTTCTAGGACTAGAAGAATGTTTATTGATAACAGAGAAGCAGGGTGGTGGTGAAATTATTTAAACAGTTTAGAAATCATTCTTTAATTAAGGAGAAACTCTACTAAATAAACTAAATTATGGAATCTTTAATTGTGCTTCTGTTACCTAGGTAATGAGGTGCGTAGGAAGTACAAAATAGTGAAAATTAACCATAGTGTAAATAATTGCATCCCATATAGTTCAGCTTTATGATGTTCTTCAAAGAAAAAAAAAAGTAAATTAAAGTTTAGATTGAACTTAACTTTGCATCTTGATAAAACCCTAACAATTAATTAACGGCCTATGTAACTTGTTAAAAGAATCACACAACTAATCCCTTAAACCTCACTCAATTATAAAAGGGAACAAGTCTCATGATAATTGAAGAATTAGAAGAGTACTGTACTTGTGAATAAACTAGGAAAATACATCGGTTAGATTTGCCCAAAGTCCAAATTCAAAACAAAAATACGGTGAAATTAGCATAACAAATAAATTAGAAGAGAAGGTAATGCACTCCAAGAACATATATTCAGAGATAGAAACCGAGATATGCTACCTTCATTGATTAGGATGAATTTTTTTTTTTTTTTTGATGAATTTAAGAGGAAGTAGTCTAGAATTTGAGTACTAAAAAGGAAACAACTAAGATAACTCTAAATCAAAAGGAACCCACAAGCCATTGATCAACCAATTATCTTATTTGTCGTTTATTGATTAATAACAAAGATAAGTATGTATACCTATATCTTTCATAATAACCATCTATAATTGGAGAACAAGCCTCATCCACTCTATAATTTTGGATTATACAATTATATTCTTAGCTATCATTAATTAGTTATCAATTAAGGTGTCAAAATTTTGAAATAAGGCTAGAAATCTTACTCACTACATGAAAAAAAAATTAGTAAAAAACCCTAACATATAATTACTTAGTCATAAATTTAATCAAATTCTGACAAATTAAACTACCTTGCAACTCCCAAGGCTCGATCTTGTTCAAATCAACCTCTCTAATAACTTCAAGATCAAACTTCTCCAATGACACCTTCTTCTTGAGGTAGTACAAAAGCAACTCCTCATCGGTCGGATGAAACCGGAACCCTGGTGGAACTCCGGTGCTCGACGACGATGAAGATGCCGCCATCAAATCAATCACAAACTATTCCAATCTCTCTTCAATTTATTGAATATTATTGATTGAAAATGGAGCTAAAAAATTTTCTCTACGTGAACTTGTGCACGTACACTTATATAACTTTCATGTGTGTGTAGGTGTCAAAAAAGTTGACGCCGGGAGCAACGGCGATGGGGTTGGATTAAAGCTAGCATACGTGAAAACTAAGCTAATTGCATGAGGCTAAGTAGAGATTTGTGGGGTTTATTTATATATAATGATTAGTGTTTATTTAAGTGGCAAACGATCCCGAGGAATAGAATAGGGTTTAAATTGTTCCCAAAGCAATTTGAGTTAAAAAGAGAGATTTAGCTTTGATTTCTCTTGGGAGCTTGGCTCTTTAACGTTGGAGTTTATTAGAATAATGGTTTTATTAGTTCTGTTGACCTTTGGGGTTTGCAGAGTGCAGTAGGTCTTAAGTGGAAGTTGTTGTATGACAATGTGAAGTGAGAGGGTTAAGAAGAGTTAACTCCTTCTTAACATGTTAATCCATCTTTAATTTAGTGGATAAAAAGTTCAATGAAGGATCTAAGATAACCTCCTCAGGGTGACGAGTTTACGAATCAACATCTATAGATGAATTAAGAAACAACTCTTTGGAAACTAGTTATATCCCCCCTGTTGGTTTTGGGGTGTGTAGACCCAAACCTGAGAACAAAATCAAAAGCTGAAAAATACCCTGATCAGTCGACTGAAGAAGCAGATCAGTCGACCGTTTCGACTATAGGAAAGAAGCTGGAAAATGTCGCTCTGGTCGGTCGACTGGCGGGGTGCCACCAGTCGACTGACAACGTGCACGAAGCAGCCGAGAAATCCCTTATCAGTCGACCGATGAAGCACCATCAGTCGACCGAAATCGGGTCAAACTGTTTTCCTGGTTCGGTTTGGAATCTGTTTTGAGTTAGGGTTTTATATATTTCTTGAACGTTCTTTTGAGAAGTAATACACGAGAAAGAGAGGGTTTTGATAGTACTTTGAGATCAGAGATCTTAGAGAGAGTGTGACCTATTGCAAGCTTTGTAATCTTCTTGAATAATCAAGGAATTTCTGGTGTGGCTCCCGAGAATGTAGGCATGTTTGTCGAACCTCATTAAATATGGTGTTCGCTCTTTTATTTATTCTTTCCTGTAAGTTTTTCGATTCCCTGTGATTTATTGCTTGCTAATTGTTCGTCACAAGATCTAGAGGTCACGGGTTGTCGGTTGCAAAACCCCAATAACTGGTATCTGAGCTTCGTTTGGCAAAGAGCTGTGTGAGAGCTATAGCAGAAGAAAGCAAATTGAAGATTGAGAAGTTTGACGGATCAGACTTCGCCTACTGGAAGTCATAAATGGAGGATTATCTGTACCAGAAGGATCTTTATCGTCCGTTGATGGGGAAATCTAAGGAAAAGAAGAAGGATGAGACCGACGAGGACTGGAAAATATTAGATCGGAAGGCTCTATAGCAGATCTGGTTGTCACTCGCAAAGTCAGTCATCCACAACATATTGAAGGAGAAGATGATGGTGGGGCTTATGGAAGAGCTCACAAAGATGTACGAGCAACCGTCAGCTGCAAACAATGTTCATTTCGTCAAGACACTCTTCAACCTTAAGATGGTAGAAGGATACTCATTCATGTTGCATCTCAGTGAGTTTAACACGATTGTTGATCAACTCATCTCCGTCGACATCATGTTTGATGATAAAGTGCAAGCCTTACTGATACTATCGTAACAGTCGGATAGTTGGACAGGTTGTGAGACTGTAATTAGCAACTCGGCAGGAAATGAGAAGTTGAAGATGAGCGAGCATGTCAGTATAATTCTATCCGAGGAGGTTAGAAAGAAGTCGTTCGAATCAGAAGGTTCAGGTTCAGCCCTAAATTTCGAGCAGAGAGGTCGAACTCAGAACAAGGGTAACCAAAACAGGAAACGGTAGAAGTCAAAGAAGAATAGGTCGTACTCGAAGGTGAGGCCTATCAAAGAGAAGTGTTGGAACTGCGACCAGGAGAGCCATATGTCTTCAGTCTGCAAAGTGCCAAAGAAAGATGCAAATGAGTAGGAGGCTCATATTGTGCAAGATGCATTGATCCTTGCTATGGACAATGACACTGATTCATGGGTTATTGATTCAGGAGCCTCATTCCATGTCACTGCTAATAGGAAGCTTCTTCAGAACTATGTAGCTAGGGACTTTGGAAAAGTATACTGGGGGGATAACGAGTCTTGTAGTATTGTTAGAAGAGATGATGTGCAGATACAGATGAAGGGTTCTAAGTAGTCTCTAAAGAACGTCAGATATGTACCGAAGCTGAAAAAGAATCTTATTTCAGTTCGCCAGCTTAGAGAAAAATGCTATATTTCGATATTTTCTAGGGATTCCTGGAAGATCTCCAATGGTACTATGATGGTTGCTCGCGACAACAAAATTGAAACTCTCTATTTAACTTCACATATGAGTGACACACTCGCAATTGTAGCTGGTAAGGAAAGTGCAGATCTGTGGCACAATAGGTTGGGACACATGAGTGAGAAGGGTATAAAGATTCTATACTCTCAGGAAAAGCTATCCGACATCGATTCAATGACAGTTTGTGTTTATGAAGACCGCATCTAAGGGAAACAAAATAAGGTTAGCTTTCAGAAGAGTGAAAGACCACCCAAAGCTCACAAGCTAGAGCTTGTTCATACAGATGTATAGGATCCAGCTAGTGTGTCTTCTCTTGGCGCTTCGGCGTACTATGTCACCTTTATCGATGATCGCTCGAGGAAGGTGTGGGTATACTTCATAAAGCACAAGTCAGAGGTGTTTGTGATCTTTAAGAAGTGGAAAGCTATGGTAGAGAACGAGACAGATCTGAAGCTGAAGTATCTGAGATCGGACAATGGTGGATAATATAAGCTGGAGGAGTTCAAAAAGTTCTATGCTCTGAATGAGATTCACTTAGATAGGACTACTCCAAGAACACCGCAACAGAACGATGTTGCAGAGTGAATGAACAGAACATTGATAGAGCGTGCGAGGAGCATGCATCTACATGCAGGTCTACCTAAGATGTTTTAGGCGGACACGGTGCATACAGCATCCTACTTAATAAATCATGGTGTGACGCCCCTGTTTTTACACATGGCTACAGTCCAAGATGAACCCAGAGATGTCAAACCTACCATGCACCCATACTGTGCAATAGCATGTTTCACCAATCACAGTAATATCCTCTACTGGAATTAAAAATAAAGTACAGGTACAATACAGGCAAACAGAAGGAAATAAATACAATAAACATGATGTCAAAAGATAAATCTCATAAATAAAATCATGTCTTATATGGATAAAACAGTGAATACATCTAATCTATGAAATGATATAAAATATCTCGACATGGAATAACTGAAAATGTAATTAAGGCTCATAGCCTTTACAAAATGTGATACTGAAACTCTAATGTCTGAGTAGAAATAAACTCTATTGTGGAATCTCTACTAATAACGCATGTGATGGCGACTATGCAATAACTCTGTCATCAAGCGACTCTCCGATGCTCTAAACTGTTTGAAAAGAAATTGAAAATAAAAAGAACAACAACAAGAGCGTCAGAGTGCTAAAGAAAGATCACCTTCATCCGCCCCCAGGGGAAGGACTGCTACATGTAGTGGAGGCTCTATCTATTAAGCATAGTCTACCTAGATCATTTTTCTCATAACTAATGGTATTAATACTTAGAAATCTACAATATGAGACGTAGTACGTCGAGCAAAATAATCCAAACAAGGAAACTCTCATGTATATACCATATGTCTCAAACTGTAGATATCTAAATATTAATCCCAAACTATAGAAAGAAAAATCACTGGAAAATAAAACACCATAATGAACATCAGCATATAAGTCTCATGTACTCACAAGAGTAAGGTATCTTGGTCATATATATATTCAACAGTGTGACATAAATACTTTTGGCATCCACCAAAACTCAGGCTATCAAGTAATTATCTCATTTGTAACTCTTTGCAATATCCCGGTCTCATCGCATTATCATGCATGACGGTCTACCCTGTAGATATCCTAAAACAATGTACACGGCTCATTAGTCTCATCGCGATCTTAGTGCGTAACATGAGTGCGGAATGGCCTACCTTATAAGTATCCTGAAAGACGGCTCACAAGCCTCATCGCACCCTCATGCGGACGGACTGCTAGACAAAGCATCCAAACCCGAATCAATGGCCTGTACAAATAAAATATCGACACACTACTCCATATAGTACTGAACTAAGCTCATCAACGATATCAATCCTATGTATGAACTGTATAAATCTAGCATATTGACGCACTATCTCATATAGTACTAAACTGGGTTCATTAACGATATCCGACATGTGTATAAACTACTCCAACTCAAGTGTAATCACTCAACACTTGTCAAATCTCCTTTGGGATACTCATGTATATACTATGACACTATTCATGTATGTTCATATCTATACGTGTACTATCATGCGACTCAACCCCGCGATGGCATCTCGAATCAAAACAACACAATATTCAGCAAAACAACATTAGTAGTCGACTACTAAGCTTACTAGTCGACTATACTAAGTCTACTCAGACTCTGTAAAACATGAATCATTATTAGTAGTCGACTATACTATACATTAGTCGACTACTCTATAATCAGACAGTTTTTGTAGAACAAACTGGACCTTAGTAGTTGACTACTACTCTTAGTAGTCGACTACTACTAAGCAGAAACATACACACATCCGTGTATATATAACACTTAGCAATCGTCACATGTTTATCATGTTTTAATACAATACAAAGCAAGTAACTACAAATCAAAAGAATCATCTTCATAATTATTTAAATCCTTGATTCAATTAATTAGGTTTAATCTTCTCATTAGTCAAGAAAAAGATATAAACCCTAGTTATCGATTAAATTAACATGAACATGCTTGTATATTTGTAAAACCCTGAAAATTTGAATATAATGTGATAAATAATTATAAATATGTTATATGGTGAAAATAATATATCTTTGATGTTTGAGTAGGATAAGAATTGATTTGAGGTCAATTCAATGTATATTTGTGAATATATGAGTTCAAATACACAAATCATGCACAAAGGCCAAGAGTGAGAATCTGGGAATTTTGACTAGTTAAGCATTTCTATGTTTTTCACACCGATTCATTAAGAATCTGGAAAAGTGTATAATACCAAAGTTGTAGGTCTCTTCAAGAGCTTTCCAACAAATCTTAGATCACATTATTTTGAGGTCGTATTAGAAAGTTATAGCCAAAATACCGAAGAGAATGTTCCTAGGCAGACTGAATTTCCAGTTTCGGGTTTCGGGTTTCGGATTTCGGGTTTGCTGCCATATATATACAGATTATATCACAAAAATCACCTCTTTTATTCTGTTTTACAAACCCTAGCAGCCCCCCTCTTCTCTCCCAAACCCTAGATCCGTTCTTGGTGATTTTTGAGGAGTCTCGAAGGGTTTCAGCGGGATTTGGAGCGATTCTATCGAAGGAGGAGCATGCTCACGCGTGTTCAGGAGTTCTACAATACCCCCTCAGGCGAGTGACAAACATTAGTATTTTAATATCAAATAAAAATTTTCGTGTTTACAGGTTTGAAGCTGACAGAAACCCTGACTGGGCTTCTGTCTGCCTCGCGGTCGACCGCGACGGTCGACCGCTGGGCGTGTAGAAGGGCAGAATTCGTATGCCCTCTGCGCGGTCGACCGCAGGGGTCGACCGCGATACCTTAGCGGTCGACCGCGATGCGCGGTGGTCGACCGTGAGGGTTTCTGCTGCACAGTGAGGGCGGTCGACCGGGGCGGTCGACCGGGGTGGTCGACCGCCGCACAGTTTTGAGCACAGAACTGTTCTGTGATATTTTTCTTCTTGTTCGAGCATTTTTCTCGATCATTTGGCATTTGTTTTCAGTCTTACTAAGTATCTATGCATGATAGATTACCTAAGGACACCAATTTAGAATCATACACCGAGACGCGTATGAAATTCGTGTAAGTATATCTTTTCACATATCCCCTCGATATTTACTATTTGGTCCATGTGTTGGGCAAACTGTATTATTTCAGTCCTCGTGTTGGACTATAATCCATTAAAGTCCTCGTGTTGGACTATAATCCATTAAAGTACTCGTGTTGGACATTTACCTATTAGACCATGTGTTGGACATTTGTTAAGCTATGAGTATGACACTTATCTGAATCAGGACATGACATGATTACATGAGATTTGGACATGATAGCTACCTAAGCTGTACATAACACTTACGTAATTTTGACCTTTGACACTTATTTGGTTATGACATGACACAGTATTTAAGTTCTGAGAAGGGTTGTATTTCTCTTTATTATTGTTCCTGTATTAGATTTTGGGTTTGGTGTTTAGGGAGTTACAATTTGAGATACAAGGTATATACATGAGGGTTTCCTTGTTTGGATTATTTCGCTCGACGTACCTATGCTCGTGTTGTAAATCTCTAAATACTAAAATTCTCTTTTGTTAGGATCTATGATTTTAGAATATTATGTATTCACTGTATTTTCTGTATACAACGAGCCATTTCCCTTGGGGTTGGTTTCGATGTTGCTCGCTAGCGCTTTGATGCTCGTTGTCCCTCCCCCTTTCAGGTAACGAGCCAGAAGCCCGGAGAGTCGCAGGTCGATGGCGATGCACTATAGCTTCAGCTGTCTATTTAGTTATATTTTATTTTGGAGCTCCACTGTAGACTTTGTTTAGACCTTTGAGGACTTTATTCTAGATGTTATAAAGGCTGTGTGCCTTATTTCCTTTACTCAGACTTGTTGTATTTGAGATTTGTTAAGAACTCCAGTTTATTCATTTCAGACATTGACTTTGTATTTTTGTACATTGGATGATGAAATATTATTTTGATCTCTATCATTTCATCAGTTATCTCTTATATTATCTTTTACTTGCTTTGTACCTACACCTGTTATTGACTCTACTAGAGTAATAGAATTATGATGGTAAAACATGTTATTGCACGGTGTGGTGCATGGCAGGTTTGACATTCTTGGTTTCACCTTGGACTGCAGCCTTGTGTGAACCCATGAGCGTCACAGCTGGTATCAGAGCTCTAGTTCCAGTATCCTTAGGAGCATTCTGTGTCGAGTCGTGGAGCTAGGTTAGAGTTTCTTAGGATTCATGTGTAGAGTCTGATAAGAATTTCCTAGTATGAGTGAGGACGATGTATGCGTATATCTAAAAATTTGAGAATTTTTTTTATGACAACTATTTTATGTTTATTGAAGGTATTTGCGTGAATACTATGTGTTATGAATTCGTATTGTGATACGTTATATATATATGTACTTTTGCTATCTCATTTACTGTGATAATTAAGCTTTCCTTTTTGATATTATAAATATCAAAACGAGAATGTGGTCGAGGTAAAACTCGTACCTGGAGAACTGGGCATGCAGACCCGAGCCGTAGCAGGCTCCACAGTATTTGATCGACATCATAGCACTGTTAGCAGCAAGATCTTACAATACTCGAGGAGCAAGAGGTGTATCCGTTTTCGTCAGCAATACGACTTTCAGGAGTTCATCACCGGTTGTACCCGTCGGTGCATCCGTTTTCGTCAGCAATACGAATTTCAGGAGTTCATCACCGGTTGTACCCGTCATGAAAATAAAGAGGCAATATCAATGAGGGCACCATCACCACAATCAGCTGTTTATAGAGCCATAGAGCAGGAAGTTTAGCTCTAAAAGAATAAGAAAGATATCAGATAATAAGAGCACCAAAGTTTCAAGTCACACCAATTTCATTTGCAACCTATAGGGGAATGAGCATGTGGAAATTTCTTGAACGTCGACTTAGTACCAAGCAGAAGTTAGATGTATTCAGTATTAAGGACATCGCTGTAGGATAGCAAGGACATCAAGATTTTTGACGGGGCAGCAATTAACCCCTATTTGGGAGAATTTTAGTCACTCCTTCAACAAGTAGTTAAAAGCTAGTCTAAGTGAAACAGGGAGATATACCCGTAGTAAAGGAAGAAAATCAAATCAGAATAGTGGCAATGATAATGACAAGAGAACTATTACGGAATCTAGAGAATCCTAGCAGCGGGAGAATGATTTTAACCCAGTAACAAGGACAATATAAGAAATGAGCTCAATATGATTCGAGAGCGCCGAAGTAGCGCAGAGTCCGGAGTACATGTTACAATCAAAACAATATTGAACAAAGAACGAAAGACTTGTCGCAGTACACCAGCAGGAAGTCAGCATGATAAAGGTCACAGTCGATAGTCTCAGAGTCATAATTTTGGCAGCAGCAGAAAAAATAGAGACACTACTTGTTAATCCGAGGATTTAGGAGCTAGCATGTCAGATTTGCTTTATCCAAGAGATTCCTGAGGGACAGATTATCCCATATTTGCATTATCCAGCATAGTCTATTCTATAGTACCGCGTGATCAGGGTACGAGTGAAGTTTTCTTCGTGATTTCCTTTTCAGCTAGGATCTAGTTGAGTTAGGAAATTTGCTTACCTCTTATCTTTCATACCTTCGTTGATAGGTTTCAGCTTGTAGCACATTCCTTAGATATTCTGTTGTCAGTCTCTACTCCTCTAGAGGGGGTGTCCCTTCCATCTGTAGGAGATGTGTCATCAAACTTGATGAGTTTGAGTTAGTCATCGAGTCGATCGTGTTGTTGATGTCAAATTTCTACATCAATCTTGGTACGGATTGGCTATCTTCCTACCATA
The DNA here is from genome assembly GCF_001876935.1 of Asparagus officinalis. Lineage (NCBI taxonomy): Eukaryota > Viridiplantae > Streptophyta > Magnoliopsida > Asparagales > Asparagaceae > Asparagus > Asparagus officinalis. The sequence goes on from NC_033802.1 coordinate 6,950,231, forward strand.
TTAGTATTGACTGCTTTGCGGAGACGGTCAAATTTGTGAGCGTCCGATGGGTCCGAGATGATTATAGCAACCTCCCAGGGCAACCGTTTTGCGGAGTCATTTCTGGTGTACATCGATGAGGTGATGCGATGGGATCAGGGTATTGATTTTAGAGACTAGAGTTGTCTCAGAGTATCAGGATGTCTTTCAGGACATACCTGGATTACCTCCTGTGCGAGAGGTCGAGTTTCGTATTGAGTTGCAGCCAGGCACAGCCCCGATATCCCGCGCACCCTATCGCCTGGCACCAGCTGAGATGAGGGAGCTTTAGACCCAGTTGGACGAGTTATTAGCTCAGGGTTTTATTCATCGGAGTCATTCTCCGTGGGGAGCGCCAGTTCTCTTCATGAAGAAGAAGGACGGCAGTATGCATTTGTGTATTGATTATAGAGAGTTGAACAAGGTCACTATCCGGAATAGGTACCCATTACCTAGGATTTATGACTTGTTCGATCTGCTGCGCGAAGCGCATGTTCCCCGAAGATTGATCATCATTTTGGGTTATTGTAGTTGCGAGTTCGAGAGATGGATTTTCCCAAAGTCGTGTTTTTCTGATTCGATATGAATCTTTCGAGTTCTGGTCACACCATTTGGGTTGACCAATGCACCCGCCGTATTCATGGATTTTATGAACCAGGTTTTCGGTCCCTTTTTGGATCAGTTCGTGATAGTTTTTATCAATGATATTCTCATTTATTCGAGATCGGAGGCAAACACGAGCAACATCTACGGTTAGCTTTGAAGACTCTACAGGAGCGTCAGTTATATGCCAAGTTCAGCAAGTGTAAATTTTGGCTTTCAGAAGTTAGATTTCTAGACCACGTCATCAGTAGAGAGGGCATAGCAGTGGATCCGACTAAGGTTGTAGCAGTTCTTGATTGGGAGCCGCCAAAGACGGGGACAGAGATTCATAGCTTTTCGGGTTTAGCTGGCTATTATTGGAAGTTTATCCAGGATATTTGTGGTCTACACAAATACATCATTGGCAGAATTATGAGACGTTTTGATGCAGACTCAGAGAGTAGTAACAAATGTCTCACAGCAATTGAGAGTACATGAGCAGATCTACTTCCACTTATGATTTGGAGTTAGAAGCAGTGGTATTTGCAATGAAGTCATGGCGACTTTACTTATATGAAGTACAGTATGAATTATTCACAGACCATCAGAGTCTTAAGTATCTTTTCTCTCAAAAGGAACTCAACCAGAGACAAAGGAGTTGGATTGAGTTTATTAAGGACTATGAATTCGCGATTCAGTACATTCAGGAACAACTAAGATGTACAAGGACTTAAAGAGACACTTTTGGTGGAGTGATAGGCGTAGGAAGATTTCAGGATATATAGCTAAGTGCCGTACCTATCAGCAAGTGAAGGTTGAACATCAGAGACCGGTAGAAACACTTCAGTCTTTACCCATTTCGGAATAGAAGTGGGCGAACATTTTATGAACTTTATTGTGGGGTTGCCGAAGTCGAAGAAAGAAAATGATTCTGTTTGAGTGATAATGGATAGACTAATGAAGTCAGTACATTTTATTCCAGTAAAGACTAACTATACAGCTGAAACGTATGCGAGGATATTTATTCAAGAGATAATTCAACTTCATGGAGTTCCAGATACGATGATATCGGAATCGAGGTTCAGTGCTCATTCTGCATTTTTAGAAGGGTTACTAGGATTCGTTTGGCAACAGATTTATCTTACAAGTAGTGTATTCCACCAACAAACGGATGGCCAAATGAGAGAGTAAATAAGATGTTGGAAGACATGTTGTGAGCTTATGTCATTGACTTTCAAGACAGCTGGGAGGATCATATTCCACTGATAGAGTTTGCTTATAACAACAGATATCAAGCGACAATTGGTATAGCCCAGTATGAAGCATCGTACGGGAGGCCTTGCAGATCGCCTATATATTGGGTAGAGTCGAATAATAGTTTAATGCTTGAGCCAGGGCTTATGAGACAGATTACTGAGAGAATAACATTGATCAGAGAACAGATTCTAGCCACTTAAAGTTGGCAAAAAGGGCTATGCGAAGACCTTTAGAGTTTCAGATTTGAAGGGGTAGTTGTGCTGAAAGTATCATCTATGAAAGACGTTCAGCGATTCGGAAGGCGGAGAAAACTTGAGCTGAGACATATTGGACCGTTCCGGATTTTGGAGCTTATTAGGGCTATTTCATATGGACTAGACTTTCCAGCATCAATGTCTGGTGTACATAAAGTATTTCATGTTTCAATGTTCAAGAAACAATTACATGATGAAGAGCAGTAGTGAGTGTTGAACGCATCAGAAATTTAGCTTCAGGATGGTTTGTCTACGATTGAAATCCCAGTTTGTATACTTGCTAGAGAAGACTAGACATTTAGAAACAAGATATTTTTTTCCCTTGGTGAAAACTCAGTGGAACCAGAAAGGAGTTGAGATGATTTTTAGGAGCGCGAAGATATTATGTCGCGCGATTTCCGGCACCTATTGAGGAAGTCTATTGATTTATGTGTGCGATTATGTGTGTGGTTATATTTTGATTTAACACTAGAATGAGGATATTTTCACTTAATTCTTAATCTTTTGGAACACATGGTATATATATAGGGGGTTCCTTGTTTGGATTTTTCGCCCGACGTACTAGTTCCATTTGATTAAGGATTGAGTGGGAATATAGTCATCCTGGACTGTTAAATATAAATATCCCTATATACTTATCAAGAGTAAATATTCTAAATGTTTATGGTTACGGGTTGAATTAGACCCACTACGTGTTTTTCTAGTATTATTATTTGCTTAAGTATGATTTCTGAATTTTGAGGACGAAATTCTTTTAAAGTGGGGAAGAATGTAAAACCCTGAAATTTTGAATATAATATGATAAATAATTATAAATATGATATATGGTGAAAATAATATATCTTTGATGTTTGAGTAGGATAAGAATTGATTTGACATCAATTCAATGTATATTTGTGAATATATGAGTTCAAATACACAAATCATGCACAAAGGCCAAGAGTGAGAATCTAGGAATTTTGACCAGTTAAGGGTTTCTATGTTTTTCACACTGATTCATTAAGAATCTGGAAAAGCGTATAATAACAAAGTTTTAGGTCTCTTCAAGAGCTTTCCAACAAATCTTACATCACATTATTCTGAGGTCGTATGAGAAATTTATAGCCAAAATACCGAAGAGAATGTTCCTAGGCAGACTGAATTTCCAGTTTCGGGTTTCGGGTTTCGGGTTTCGTGTTTGCTGCCATATATATACATGTTATATCATGAAAATCACCTCTTTTATTCTGTTTTACAAACCCTAGCAGCCCCCCTCTTCTCTCCCAAACCCTAGATCCGTTCTTGGTGATTTTTGAGGAGTCTCGAAGGGTTTCAGCGGGATTTGGAGCGATTCTATCGAAGGAGGAGCATGCTCACGCGTGTTCATGAGTTCTACAATACCCCCTCAGGTGAGTAACATCTCGCCCAGTCCTCTCCTATGTTTTAAAAAGTTTTCTAATCAGTTTTAATGGGATTTGTTGAGCCTAAAACGTATATGTGAGTATAAAAATATGTTCTTTATAGCATATGATGCGAAAATCTTGTGTTTCAGTTTATAAAAAGTCCACCAATGTTTTGGGTAATAAAGTTCACCAATGTTTTCGTCGTATATGGTTATATGATTATTAGAAACATTAGTATTTTAATATCAAATAAAAATTTTCGTGCTTACAGGTTTGAAGCTGACAGAAACTCAGACTGGGCTTCTGTCTGTCTCGCGGTCGACCGCGACGGTCGACCGCTGGGCGTGCAGAAGGGCAGAATTCGTCTGCCCTCTACGCGGTCGACCGCGGCGGTCGACCGCGATACCTTGGCGGTCGACCGCGATGCGCGGCGGTCGACCGTGAGGGTTTCTGCTGCACAGTGAGTTTCGGCTCTGAGTGCGGTCGACCGGGGCGGTCGACCGCCGCACAGTTTTAAGCACAGAACTGTTCTGTAAAATTTTTCTTCTTGTTCGAGTGTTTGCCTCGATCATCTGGCATTTGTTTTCAGTCTTACTAAGTATCTATGCATGATAGATTACCCGAGGGCACCAATTTAGAATCATACACCGAGATGCGTATGAAATTCGTGTAAGTATATCTTTTCACATATCCCATCGATATTTACTATTTGGTCCATGTGTTGGGCTACCTAAGCTGTACATGACACTTACGTAATTTTGACCTTTGACACTTATTTGGTTATGACATGACACAGTATTTAAGTTCTGAGATGGGTTGTATTTCTCTTTATTATTGTTCCTGTATTAGATTTTGGGTTTGGTGTTTAGGGAGTTACAATTTGAGATACAAGGTATATACATGAGGGTTTCCTTGTTTGGATTATTTCGCTCGACGTACCTATGCTCGTGTTGTAAATCTCTAAATACTAAAATCCTCTTTTGTTAGGATCTATGATTTTAGAATATTATGTATTCACTGTATTTTCTGTATACAACGAGCCATTTCCCTTGGGGTTGGTTTGGATGTTGCTCGCTAGCGCTTTGACGCTCGTTGTCCCTTCCCCTTTCAGGTAACGAGCCAAAAGCCCGGAGAGTCGCAGGTCGATGGCGATGCACTATAGCTTCAGCTGTCTATTTAGTTATATTTTATTTTTGGGGCTCCACTGTAGACTTTGTTTAGACCTTTGAGGACTTTATTCTAGATGTTATAAAGGCTGTGTGCCTTATTTCCTTACTCAGACTTGTTGTATTTGAGATTTGTTAAGAACTCCAGTTTATTCATTTCAGACATTGACTTTGTATTTCTGTACGTTGGATGATGAAATATTATTTTGATCTCTATCATTTCATCGGTTATCTCTTATATTATCTTTTACTTGCTTTGTACCTACACCTGTTATTGACTCTACTAGAGTAATAGAATTGTGATGGTGAAACATGTTATTGCACGGTGTGGTGCATGGCAGGTTTGACATTCTTGGTTTCACCTTGGACTGCAGCCTTGTGTGAACCTAGGGGCGTCACAATATTAAGCTTGAAACTTATATAATTTCATTTATTCACATTTACAAAACCTAAAATACCCCAAACCCAGGGTTCAATCAGACTTAATTAACATGTAAGCTCTTTATATCACAAGATTAGGGTTTTGAGCATGATTACACATAGAAAACAAGATACAACTGAAGATCTACACTCCCTAATGATCATGATCGTGTTTCTATTATAAACAGCAAGTAAAACATGTAGATCTAACATCAGGTTAAGGTTTTATATCAAAAATCCTCTTTTTATCATTTTAGACAGTTAGATCTAAGCATAAAAAATCCATATTACTCATTAAACCCAAGATCTACACTATGGGGTAAGGTTTGGATGCATGAGATCTTACCTCAAACACAGTGTTGACCTCCTGAACGTGTGTGTAAACTCCTTTCCTCAGCTACAGCCCTTGATCTCTCTCTCTGCTCGATGCCACGTCTCAAACGCCTCAAGGAACTCAAAAATTGGCTCCAGGTTTAGGAGGAAGGAGGTGGTTGTAAACTCTAGTGAATTTCCTTAGGAATTAGGGTTTTTACAGGTATATATACTTAGGTTATCAATTGGGCTCGAAACAAAACAATTTCGACCCGAAATCTGTAACCTGACACGCCCAGGAAACTCCCGCTAGTCGACTACTAAGCTTAGTAGCGACTAAGCTAAACTCAAGATTCTAAAAATAGTTTACGGGCTCAGTGTAGTCGACTACTAAGAGCACTAGTTGACTACACTGAGTCTGTTTGCCTATGCAAACTGATTCATTCTCATACTCGAAAATATATACGTTGAATTGATCTCAAATCAGTTCCTAACATACTCAAATATCAAAATATATTATTTATCACAATATAACATATTAAATATTATTTATCACATAATATTAAAATTTTAGGGTTTTACACATGGGCCTTCAGTTCTATTAGATTTTGGGATTCCAAAAGAGGTTTGGAGTGACAAGAAAGTTAATCTCTCACACTTGAGGATCTTTGGTTACGTGGCATATGTTCATATCAGTGACTATGTCAGGGACAAGCTAGAAGCTAAGTAACAGAAGTGTACATTCATTAGATACGGTCTTGATGAGTTTGGATATCGTCTGTGGGATGATAAGAACAGGAAAATCATCAGGGGTAGAGATGCCATATTTAATAAAGAGGTGATGTATAAGGACATGGACAATGTAAAAGATAGCCAAAACAGTAGGAGAAGCACTAATGATGCATGTGGATCCGAGTACATGGATTTAGAAGAACTTCCAAATAGGGGAGATAATGTCAGTTCTGACTGAAGAACGTAGGAGACTCCAGGTGCAGAGACAGGTAACCAGGGTGAGGAGCTTAGGAGGTCATTCAGAGTACCCAAACCAAATCTCAGATATCTTTCATTGCTAGATTATTTGTTTTTGACAGATAGTGGAGAACCATAGTGTTATGAGAAGGCAATGTAAGTTAGTGAATCTCAACGGTGGGAGCATGCAATGCAAGAAGAAATAGATTCTCTCCACTTGAATGAGACATGGGAGTTAGCTCGACTACCTGCGTAGAAGAAAGCCTTACATAACAAGTGGGTCTACCAGGTCAAGAAGGAGAGTGATGGAAGCAAAAGATACAATTCCAGATTAGTTGTGAAAGGGTTCCAACAAAGAAAAGAAGTGGATTATACGGAGATATTTCCCCCCGTCGTGAAGCTTACAACCATCAGGGTGGTGTTGAGCTTAGTAGCTGCTGAAAATCTCTACCTTGAGCAGTTGGATGTGAAGACTGTATTTCTTCATGATGACTTGGATGAAGAAATCTACATGAAGCAACATGTTAGCTTTATAGAGAAAGGAAATTAAGAGATGGTGTGTAGGCTCAAGAAGAGCTTGTACGGTTTGAAACAGGCTCCAAGACAGTAGTACATAAAGTTTGATAACTTCATGCAGAGCAATGGCTATGACAGATGCAATTCAGATTATTGTTGCTACTTCAAGAGGTTTGAGTTCAGCTATATCGTGTTATTGTTGTACATAGATGACATGTTAGTTGCAGGGCCATATTTACAGGAGATAAATAAGTTGAAGAAGTAGTTAGCAAAGGAGTTTGCCATGAAGGATTTAGGTGCAGCCAAGCAAATTCTTGGGATGCAAATTAGTCGGGATGTGGCTGAAGGGACACTGAAGTTGAGTCAGGCTGAATATATTAAGAAGGCACTTTAGAGATTCAACATGCAGAATGCGAAGGCTGTTAGCATACCCCTTGGAAGTTAGTTCAGGTTATCTGAGGAGCAATCGTCCAAGACAGATGTAGATAAGGAGTTTATGACCAGAGTGTCATACTCATTAGTCATTAATAGTCTTATGTATGCAATGGTTTGCACGAGGCCGAATATTACCCTTGCAATGAGAGTTGTGAGTAGGTTTGCCAGCAATCCAGGGAAGCAACATTAGGAGGCCGTGAAGTGGATATTACGATACTTGAGAGGGACTACAAATATGCCACTGTGTTTTGGGAGAAAGGAGTTGGTACTGTAGGGATACGTGGATGCAGACTTTGCCGGTGATCATGATACAAGATGAAGTATCACAGTGTATGTTTATACCTTAGAATCGATAGTAGTGAGTTGGGTCTCACGTTTGTAGAAGATAGTGACGTTATCCACGACTGAGGCAGAGTATGTCGCGGTAACTAAAGTTAGCAAGGAGATGATTTGGTTGACCGGATGTTTGGAAGAGTTGAGTCTGAAGCGAGGGAACAAAGTTCTTTATTGTGATAGCCAGAGTACTATACACCTTGCCAAGAATCCAGTATATCATGCTAGAACGAATCACATCGACGTACATTACCACTTTATATGCTCGCTGATAGAGGACGAGAAGTTATTGTTAGAGAAAATTTTGGGGAGCCAAAATCCTGCAGATATATTGACTAAGGCAGTGACCATCGAGAAACTAGAGTTGTGCGTGTATAACTTCAGTTGGCCTTCACGCATAGGAGATGAAGGTGGAGCCATAGTAGGAGGACAGATGGGATCACAGAGATCGATATTGATTGAAGAATGAAATTTTACGGGGAGGAAAAGGTGCTTGCGAAGATGGCTGGAGTTCAAGAGAGCTTGTTGATGGAGGTTTGGTCTCCAAGTGGGAGATTGTTGGTTCTGGGGTGTGTAGACCCAAACCTGAGAACAAAATCAGAAGCTGAAAAGTACCCCGATCAGTCGACCGAAGAAGCAGATCAGTCGACCGACTCGACTCTAGGAAAGAAGCTGAAAAATATCGCTCTGGTCGGTTGACTGGTAGGATGCCACCAGTCGACCAAAAACGTGCACGAAGCAGCCGAGAAATCCCTTATCAGTCGACTGATGAAGCACCATCAGTCGACCGATATCGGGTCAAACTATTTTCCTGGTTCGGTTTGGAATCTGTTTTGAGTTAGGGTTTTATATATTTCTTGGACGTTCTTTTGAGAGGTAATACACGAGAAAGAGAGAGTTTTGAGAGCACTTTGAGATTAGAGATCTTAGAGAGAGAGTGTGTGACCTATTGCAAGCTTTGTAATCTTCTTTAATAATCAAAGAATTTCTAGTGTGGCTCCCGAGGACGTAGGCACATTAATTTGCCGAACCTCGTTAAATCTAGTGTTCTCTCTTTTATTTATTCTTTCCTGTAAGTTTTTGATTCGCTGTGATTTCTTGCTTGCTAATTATTCGTCACAAGATCCGGAGGGCAAGGGTTGTCGATTGTTCAACCCCAACAAGAACAATTTCAAGACAATATATGATTTTTCTGGTAGATGTGATAGTTTATGATAGTTCTCTCTAATATTGAAATTGATGATAGTTTAATCACTAAAAAAATTAGATTTGAAAAAAAAGATAGTAAATCACTTAATTGTCGGGACTTGCAGATCACTTCTAAACGAGCATAATTAATGTAACATGTAACTCTCACTTAATAATGTTGAGATATTTGACGTGAGATCAGTCATCATCACTCACCAGCATGCCTTGTTAGTCCATACGATGGGCTCACAAACGGTGAAAACCCCTAAAAATGTTGGTAGCTATTTCATTTTGTTACCATTTTAATTATACCAAGTCATGTAGATTAAGGTCTGATTTAGTACACACATGATGGAAGATTTAAGATGTCAGTGACCATGTTATTATGCTAGCTCATGGCTGGGGTTTAGACTAAACTCAAGTCGACTGAGGATAATGAATGGTACACGAGATTGCTCGCATGAGCAACTTAGGTTTGTTAGCCAACATATTCTAGAAGACTGGAAGAATGTTGACAGTCATGTTATCGTTGCCTGGTTGTCAGTTTATACTAAGTCAGTGAAGGGCTCGTGGTTTCCATAGATTGCTATGAGAGTTAAATTTACTAATGAAGGGAGAGATATTGAGATTTCATGTGCAAGGACACTCTTGTATTAATGGAAAGGTTAAGAAGGAATAATAAACTTAAACAGAAAATTGTGACAAATTACTAATAATGTTGTTTTTAGATTAGTTTGGTTCTCTAACTTATATTTAAGGGCTAATTATTTTTCAAGGCTCAATTTCTGCCAACAATTCAGCTCATAAAAGCAAATAGAACTTTCTTGAAATAAAGAAAGAGGGCAGAATTTGGTTAATATCTCAATGATTAAGACAAATTAAGTTGGTAATTTCTAAATAGGACAACTAGATCTAATAATAAAAGGAAATATATATATATATATATATATAGATTAAAGCTGCATAAGGGTAATTAGGTAAAATAAACAGCCCACTAAAGAGAGGTAATTAATGCTTCTCTGTTGAGTTCTCCATTTCCCCATGCAACTCTCTCTCTCTCTCCAAAATCACAGCAACTCTCTCTCTGTCTTCAACATCTCTCTTCTTCAACCTTCGTCTTCTTCTCTCTCTCTCTCTCTCTCCAAAATCACAGCAACTCTCTCTCTGTCTTCAACATCTCCCTATCCACGGTCTTCTTCAACCTTCGTCTTCAACCTTCATCTTCAACCACTGTCTTCAACCTTTGTCGTTGTTAAATTATTTTGACGCTTTAATGGTAAGTTTATAAAATTTGTTTGATTTTTCGTCTAAAAGTTTTAGTTTTAACCTTAAAGATCGTAGCTTTTTGTTGTAAAAGGTGAAATATTTCACCTTTTAGTCTGAAAAGTTTTTTGTTTTTTGAAGAAACCAGTTGAAAAACGAAGACACACATAAGTGAATCTAGATTCACTGCAGTGAATCTCGATTCACAGTAGTGAATCCAGATTCAGTATGTGAGGTGTTTGTTTTTTACCATAAAAATTGTATTTTTTTGCTGTAAAAGGTAAAATCTTTTCATGGTTTAAAATTTTATAGCTTGTTTTTTAGCATAAGTTTCTTATTCTTTTTGTTTAAAATTTTATAGCTTGTTTTTTACCATAAGTTTCTTATTCTTCAATATAATCCAGATTCAATGGAGTGAATCCAGATTCAATGGAGTGAATCCAGATTCAATGGAGTGAATCCAGATTTACTGGAGTGAATGCTTGGATGGTTAGGATGGTTTTTAATGAATTGTTGAAGAAATAAATGCATGTGCTGTAATTTCGAAGAAATAAACGCATGAGTGAATCTAGATTCACTGCAGTGAATCCAGATTCAGTTATGTGAGGTGTTTGTTTTTTACCATAAAAATCGTAACTTTTTGCTGTAAAATGTGAAATCTTATCATGGTTTAAAATTTTATAGCTTTTTTTTACCATAAGTTTCTTATTCTTTTTGTTTTTTATTTTTACAGATTTGCTATTGTTTGATAACGAGTTTCAGTTCACTGAATCTGGATTCAATTCAGTGAATTTGGATTCACTGCAATGAATCGAGCTTCAATATAATCCAGATTCAATGGAGTGAATCCAGATTCACTGGAGTGAATCCAGATTCACTCCAGCGAAAGCTTGGATGGTTAGGATCATTTTTAATGAATTGTTGTTGTGTTCTTCATGCGAAGATGGAAGATCAAAGCTTGATAGAAGATGGAAGTGAGTTACAGAGAGCGGGAAGTGAGTTAGAGAGAGAAATGGGGAAGTGAAAGGACGTGACACGTTGATAGTAAGAGAGAGTATTAAAGAACGTGTTGTATTTTTTGTTTTAATCATTATCTTCAGTTTCCAATGTTGCCAGCCACCATTAATGTAATGAACTGTTACAATTTTACCCTTTTCACATTAATGATGTGTATTAAATTTGTCTATATTTACAATTCTGCATGCCATCGAAATGTAGGCCATTGGATTAGATAGATTGGAGGGTTAGGATTGGTTTTTAGTTCTCTAGGTTTTTATTAGAACCTCTCCCTATATATATATATATATATATATATATATATAGGGAGAGGTTCTAATAAAAACCTAGAGAACTAAAAACCAATCCTAACCCTCCAATCTATCTAATCCAATGGCCTACATTTCGATGGCAGAATTGTAAATATAGACAAATTTAATACACATCATTAATGTGAAAAAGGTAAAATTATATATATATATATATATATATAGAGAGAGAGAGAGAGTAAAACTCCTATCAACTTAAGTGGACGTCCACTAAGTTTCTTAGTCATTGATGATCACTTGATTGAGCTACATTATAGATGATCCGCTCCGTTAAACTTGATCTACATATTCTAAAATCCCAACACACCAAATTTGGGGTGAACCTGTTGTGGTTTGACCCTTCATCCACTCGTATTAATTTTAACGGTTTCGAATGAATAGAACTTTTTACATGGCTCGACGGAGGGTCAAACAACGACGGGTTCACCCCAAATTTGGTGTGTTAGAGTTTTAGAATATGTAGATCAAGTTTAACGGAGCGGATCATCTATAATGTAGCTCAATCAAGTAATCATCAATGGATAAGAAACTTAGTGGACGTCCACTTAAGTTGATAGGAGTTTTACTCGTATTTTATATTTAACTCATACATTTTATCTAACAATTTGTTATGATAACAATGAGACTAATTCTCAGAGAGATAACCCCAATCCATTATTTGCTTTTACCGAAGTCATTAATTCATCCAAAGAACATGCGTTAAGATCCATCCCACAACCAACCCATAATCTAATACCATCAAAATTCTTGAGCTGTATCCCACCGGAAGTACCAACACAAACGATGAAGGTACATACATTTTCCCTTGGATCACCAAGCATTAAACAAATAATCTCGACAAGCTGTACAAACTATCATAAATTTTCTTGGAGTCGCTTTCAGGAGATATTTGGTAACTTAAGGGGTCTCTCTCTCTCTCTCTCTCTCTCTCTCTCAAAACTCGGCAACTTCCTTCAAACAGGTTGTATGAGTCCTAGGTCAGTCACCAACCAATTTAACCCCAAACTATATCTTTCTCCAAAATTTTACTGGTCTACACACTTACCGACTCTTCAAGCGATTCCCCATTAATGGAAGAGAGAAGAAATTCTGCCATGGCGGTTGGGGTTTGCAAGCCGCCGCTCGCGCCCCCCCCCCCCCCAGTCTCCGTAGATGATCTAGGATGGGGATCATGTGACTCAGACTTGTGGGAAATGTTGTTACGGCAGCCGGGCACTCCATCTTTTTGATTGAGATTCAATCTTCCTACCGATTAGTGACGAAACAGTAGTCCCCTTTTCAAGCTAGCGCGTGTGCAAGCTAATCATTCATTGTTTAATTATTATCATTTAGTGAGTCGCGTTAACGGGTACGTAGGGGAGAGCAAAGGATCGGTTTAATTAATTAGTCAAGTCAAACAGAGCCGATCATGATCCGAAATAGAAGTTTAGTTCTGCTCAACTTGGGGCGTGCTTGGTAATGTAATCTATCTATCTACCCTTTAAAAGAGGGAGTACTAAAAAAACTTTCTCTATCCTAAATTGCCCTTCAACTATTGTAAATATGATAAAATTATCTTTTTTTTTCGTTACTCACAAATCAGAATATGTAAAGCTTCACCGTTTCATCTGTTACGAATTTCCTCCGGCATGATTATTATGTTCATCAATATGCTTATTATTATCCTCATCATCCACAATCCTTCTCTTCCCTCTTCTTCCGCCTCAAAACCCTAACCCTAATCCCCTCCCTGCGCCTCCTTGTCGCGCGCCTTTGCGGAAGCCTTGCACGAACTCACAACGAACCTGTGATCACGAGTAGAAGAAAGACAAACTCTTGCACAAATCCAACCAATAAAGCCAAACCCTCTCCTTCCTCCGCCAGCCTCAACAGCAGCGCATCCCCTCCAAAACCCCTATAAACCCTAACGCCCCCAAGGTCCCCGAACCCCTCTCCACCCTCGCCGGCAAACGACTCAACCTCCACAACAAGATCCTAAACCTAATCCGGGTCAACGATCTCGATGAGGCCTCGCTTTTGGTCCATCACTCGAATAATTTCTGGTATGTCTTGATCAGTTTATAAATTTTGATTTTGATTTTGATTTTTGATTTTGGAAATTCTTAGACTATTCCATCGATTTTTCTTTTTTTAAAAATGGTGTTTGATCTCAATTTGTCGTCTCCAGAGGACTTGAGCATTGTTTTTGGGACTTTAAATTCTTCCTATTCGTTTTCTTTCCTGGATCTCAGCTTAATGGGCTGTGATTTGAGGCAGCAGCAGGCAATGAAGAGGAGCAGGCTGTTAGGAATCTTGACCCCAAGATTATTTTGTTTTGATGATAACAAATATTATATGTTGTGTCACTTGTGTGTATTATGTGCTAACATTTATTTTACAGTATCAGAGCTATATCAATAATTATATTTAAAGAGATACTCAAGACATAGATGGGTTCAAGGCAAAATGAAGCAAAGAAGAAGATATACTTTATTGTCAAAATGTAATTTTATATTTTCTTTGCTTAGAAATTTGTACAAGCCTTGATCACTCACACACATGCACACACATAGTGTTAGAACACACTAACATATGCTTAGTGTGTTGGTTAACAATAGAAATCCCCTATGTTAGCCATTAGAGTTTATAGATATTAAGTGAGTCTTAAAACATTTCATTTACACCCCTTAGAAATTAGAATCTGGAAAAACTCAAAAGACCAAAGTTGTAAGTATCTTCAAGAGCTTTCCAACAAATCTTAAATCACCTCATTCCGATATCGGATGAGAAAGTTACAGCCAAAATACTAAACAGAAAAATTTCAGAATCTGAGTTTACAGTGTAGTCGACTACTATGCCTTATAGTCGACTACTGAGCAATTTTCTGACTTCACAGAGTCTGTTTAGACTCAGTGTAGTCGACTACTATGACTTGTAGTCGACTACAGATGCAGTTTTTCTAGATTTCAGGTTTAAAATAAGTGACTGTTTATAGCCGTTTTGTGGACGTTAATTGGGTTTAAAATTATGTCATTTCAGAGGCTATAAATAGTTTTAAACATCAGAAAACAACTACTAAGTTTTGCACTTGCAAGATCAAACATTTTGTGCATATTCACTCTCTAATTTTCCAGATTTTCATGCTAAGTGTTTAGAAAAAGAGAGTTTCTGATATTGCCTTGGTTTTAATCATTCTTAGAGATTGTATAGGCAATATTCAGAGAGTTAAAAGAATCCTAAGCCACTGCAGCACTTCACTACACATTCAAGGCTTATAGGATCAATTGTGTTCTTGCTTCAAAAAGGATTTCTCTCGGGTTTGAGAGGGTTGATCTCTTGGTTTAGAGATTGGGTGGCAATTGGCATGGTCTTGTCAATTGGTGTTGCAATTTGTATGGTCTTGCAAATTGGTCAGGTTTGCTTTTGATTTTGTAAGTTTATTCAAAATCATAGTGGAAATCTCAAGCGGGATTTGCTTGGGGACTGGATGTACACCGGGTTGGTGGAACCAGTATAAAACTTTGTGTTTGTGATTGTGAATTTCTGAGATTGCTATTTTCTTTACAATTTATAATCTACTTTGCATATATTTTAAAAGAACACTATTCACCCCTCTTCTAGTGTTCTAGTGTATCTATTTCAGATCCTACACAGGCATGGGCCGAGATCGAGGAGTTCGCAGTATCGGGGAGTTACGTTCTATCGGAGGACGGGGAGATGGGAATCTCACATTTGGTCAGTTTTTCTTTGATTTTTTTTTTGGAAAAGATTGATTTTTGGAGTTTTATGTATAAACCCTAATTTAACGTTGTTGAGTTAGAACAATGCGAAAGATACCACCTTGGGGGTAGTTTAGTTTAATGTGTTAGAATTCGGAGCTAAATTAATAGGTATATATGATTTTGGAGGCTACGTTTGCAAATATATTTTATTTGGGGTTATATAGGTAGAATTCCTTGATCCTTTTCATGGTTGATGTGTGAATGTAGCTTGAAAGTTGATTTTTTTAGTGCATTTTGATGTGGAATTTGAAAAAGGTTGTTCTTTTTTTCCCTCTTCTTTTTTACTTGAGCAGGGACTGTGGGAAGCTTGTTTATTTGGGTAAGTATTTCTTTATTTTTCTTTTTATGTTTGATTTATTAATTTATTAATATTGTGTTTCGATCTGTGGTAGGCTAAATTTTTTAGGGGGATTTGATACTGCTCATGTTGCTGCCAGGTTAGTATTGTGCCCTTTAATTGTTACTGGTGGTTAGATATCAGAATTTACCAAGTTTTGTCCGAATCTGAATGTTATTCGCTATGTTGGTGACTAAGGACATCGTTGTAGTCTTCGAAGGATTATGTATGAGCATGTTCATAAACAAATTTGAAATTTTATCACACAATTTGAGTCTGAATTCCCATTTGGTCCTTATTACAATTATTTTAATTTTGTGATGATTCAATGGACAAGAAAAAAAATTCTTACCTACTTTCAATATGTTTTATTTTGTTTTTATTCTTGTTGTAACCTCTTATGTATTTTTTTTACTTGCTCATTTTCTGGGAGGAACCATCCACTATCTTATACATTTCGCATCTTTATTATTTTCTTCAATTTTCACAGGCACATCCTGAATTACCTTTTGATGTGTTGCTGACGACTTATGATATTGCATTACTGGATCAAGATTTTCTTTGTCAAATTTGCTGGCATTATACTGTAATTGATGAGGCTCAACGTTTGAAAAATCCTTTCAGTGTATGCTCAAGCATTTACTCGAATTGGAAATCATATCTGTTTATTGGGCTGAATTATCTCATGCTTACAAAAATGTTAGTGAAATTTTGTGCTATGTTTGGTTCGTTATAGAATAGAAAGCATTTGGGAAAGAGAAGTGGAGGGAAATGAAATGCATTCATTTTGTGCTCACTCTCATATTTTTCAAATTGAAAATTGTGGACAAATTAATTTTTGGATAGTATTCTCTCCTTCACTAAATTGTGCTCCTTTTTCTCACATTGTGTTCATATTGGTGCTCAATAGAGTTTTCCAGACAATCAGGTAAAGGAATGGAGTTCAGTGCATATTCACCCAGAAATTACTATAGTTATAATTTTAAGAAAATATTAATTTGTTGTGAATTTATGTAGTTCTCTGATTGGCTCGTTTAATTTGTATCGAAACATGCCTAGACTAGATGCTGAAGATCTTTATGTAGTTCTCTGATGAGCATGCAGTTGTCATACAATGCCACTGTTCCCTCCTTTGTATCCGGTACTTGTAGGTTTGGGCTTAAAGATGGATAAACAAAACAATACACCTACCCTTCTTTACTTGATATAAACTGTAGAGGAATTCATTTTGCCTCGGTACAGTAAAATTATTACCTCGAGTATCTAAACATCTGTTTTAAGATGATGAAAATCTTATTAGAGGGCTATGCAGAAAGCAATCAGTTAGCTTATTAGGATGATTGCAATACCGATAACCAGTCTTTTAGGAACATGTCTGTGTGTTAGCTATAATTCTAGATCGAATAATCTGAAAATCAGCACACAAGCAAGCACTAATGCTTATTCTTGTTGATTAAATTTGCATGTTTCCACGTGACCTTTCCCTAACTATTTATTACATCATGTTATACACATAAAAAAATGTGAAATCCTCCTCCGAAACAGCAGGGAGATTTTAGCACTGTATCCTTTAACCATTCTCTTTCTTATTTAATAGCGACTCTTTAACTAGCATCACTACTCTACACTGGTTGTGTAATGTTCTCAACAAAATGCATGTTTTTTCCTAATAGTTTTTCCTGATCATGTATATGAAGCCTTAATTCAACATAGAGAAAGCATTAGATTTAGCTGCTATCTTGAGTGATAACGTTCCAAGGTCTTACCTCCATGATGCTTAATTGGCTTCTTTTGTGCCAAATGTTTTTCTCAGTGGTGAGCTGATGGATGATGCAATGATCCTACCATGCGGCCACTCTTTTGGAAGTGGTGGAATGGAGCATGTTTCCAGAATGGTACGTCATAAAGACATGTTCATTACTCTACCATCACAATCAGTTTAAATGTTATGTAAGAAATTAGAACATTACTAACATGCTAATATAAAATGCTAATCTACAAAATTTGCATTGGAAACATTGAAAGTAGTCATAGGATATCTTACATGACAGTAGCTAAATGTCTTTCAAATTAGAAATAACCCTCAACAATGAGTTAGTTATGTTTGTGAGAAATTTCCTGAGTGCAGCTTTATAGTAGATAGAAATGTGGCATTTTACCATTTTCTAATTGTGATGATTGACATGTCAAACTACATGCTCCATCATTTTTTTTATCAGTTGTGAAATTCCTTCTTTTATGTTACCCACTTCTTAGATCATAGCTGTTTGGAAATAGTAGTGCTTGTTTCATCTTACAAGATTCTTTGCAACATTTTTATTTGCCATGATTTAAATTGAACCGTCCTTAAGTGGAACCTAGATGTGGCTATGTCTATAGGAACTACGTTATGTAGTTGTAGGCTGTCTAAAAATCACAATAGATAGTTGATCCCTATCAAAACACCGATGATGGAAGTTACAATCTGACGACTTCCAGAAGGTTACAATTTGAAGACTTTCACGTAGATCGCTAAAGGTTACAATCTGACGACCTTCACGACAACTGATGGAAGCTCTAATCAAACAGCCTTCATAATCAACATCGGGAGTTACAATCTGACGACTCTCACATATCAGAGAGCTAAAGCAAAGATTACAAAATGACGATCTTTGCAACGCTTCGACAGAAAGAGACTACAAATCGACGGTCTCTTCAAATCAAGACGTGGAAGTCCTCCCCGCGTACCAGCATCAAGATGCGCCGCGTTCATAGCCACGAACGCAGCTCAAACGCAGCCTCCGAAAGCTGCAAACGCAGCTTCCATCCACTGCCAAACGCAGCTTCCATCTGCTGCCAAACACAGCTCCTCCCCGCACACCAGCATCAAGACGCACCGCGTTCATAGCCACGAACGCAGCTCAAACGCAGCTTCCAAATCGCTGCAAATCGCCGCCAGACGCAGCTCTAATCGCTGCCAGACGCAGCTCAAATCGCTGCCAACCGCAGCTCAAATCGCCGCCAAACGCAGCTCAAATCACCGCCAGACGCAGCTTCCAAATCGCTGCAAACGCAGCTCAGACGTAGATTCCAACGCTGCAAA
>NC_033802.1:6970108-6978596 GCF_001876935.1 Asparagus officinalis
CAGCGAGACCCCCGAATACTCTGCGTAGCGCGACTAGGTTGAGGGGCGGATATAAGAAGTCCATGGATTCAAGGCATCTCAACCAGATCCATGTTCACCAAGAGCCAGTCCTGTCCAATCATGGACTGGGGGTTCCAATTCAAACCTCACGATCAGTGAGCAATTGGGTTCCAGTTCAAACCTCACAATCAGTGAGTAATTCTCCTCAAATCTTTATAACAGATTTGAGAGAGTTCACATCGAGAGAAAGATCGATGCAACAAGTCATTCGTTCATTCCAATGTGAACGGCTGATTCCTACGATCCTCTCGGGATGTCAATGCTGCTCATATGCGGCCCAACTGCTGGTGTTCAACCAATTTACGAACATTGCTTTACCCAACCAACGACGGCGTTCACATAAGAAGAATACTTCTGAGGATGAATACCTTAGAGTCACTTCTAACATGATCGGCAGAGGGAGATCATCAGTTCCTAGTTCCGATGAGACACCCAGACTCGAACAGGAGTCATTCCTCCTATCAACTATCGGAGTTTAGCTAGAAGAACTAATTTCGATGATGAACACTCAGCCATTGCGGAGTCCCAATCATCAAGCTCTTTCGTTGGGCATGAGAACTTTGTCCATATGGCAGAACATTCTGAAGATCTTGCAAAGAGGGTTGCTGAGCAAGAGGCCATGCTCAAATCACAGCAGAAGATCCTCGATGAACTCCTGGCCCTGTTGACTCAACTTGTCGCATACAAGGCTAAATCTCAGAAGACAGATTCGCCACCTAGACAAGAATCCTCCCGGAGAGGAAAAACTTCTTCATCCCGACCTCACACAAGCAAAGGGAAGGAAAAAGTGGTTGATGACACGGCTTCTGACCAAGAAGCCCACAACCTAGAATCTTCCTCTGATGAAGGAATAGAGACGGAGAACGAACAGAATCTCCAGTCTGCCAAAATGGAAGAATTGGAAGCCCGCCTCAATGTCATTGCCAACAGAAGCGAGCTCCAAGACGAGGGAGTTATCAGACCCTATCCTACCGAATGGGATGCAGCCCCTTATCCTCCAAAATTCGAAGTCCCGACGCTACAAACTTTTGACGGCACGGGATCACCGAACCAACATATCTATCATTTCAAGTCACAGACTGGGAATGTGATATCAAACGACGCCATACTGGCTCGATTATTCATTGGCACCCTCAAGGGAGTTGCCTTTGAATGGTTTAGAAAATTGCCTGCCGGATGTATCCAAAAGTGGGCAGATCTAGAGAGACTCTTCCTGTCGAGATTCTTTGAAGAGGATACGGAAGTCTCCATCCATACCCTTCTCGCCACTAAGCAGAAGAAGAGGGAGTCCGTCAAAGCCTTCGTCAAAAGGTTTCGAAATATGGCTCTGCGATGTCCGACAGGTATGACACAGTCTACCCTAGTGCAGACCTGTCGGCACAATTTGCAAACCGAACTCCTAGCCCGAATCGGAGTTGCAAAATGTCATTCTTAGAGACAACTAATCTCTCAAGGCGAACAGACTCAAAAGAATATTGCCTGGATCAAAGCTGAAGAACAAAGTAGGCAGGATCAACCTGAGCAATCAGACCAAGCTCAACCTTCACCTGAGCAATCGGACCAAGCACAATCTTCTCAGTCAAAAGAAGAAGATACCACGACCACTGAAGCCAATCCTCTTCAGTAGGATGGTAGGTCCATCAAAACTATCACGTTAATGATCACCTCTGATAGTCATTTTCCTCCAAATTCCCCCACCAATTCTCTTCAAGTAGGATGGCGGGTCCACCAAAACTATCACGTTAACCGTCACCTCTGATAGTCATTTTCCTCTAAATCCCCCCACCAATCCTCTTCAAGTAGGATGGCGGGTCCACCAAAACTATCACGTTAACCGTCACCTCTGATAGTCATTTTCCTCCATATTCCTCCACCAATCCTCTTCAAGTAGGATGGCGGGTCCACAAAACTATCACGTTAACAGTTACCTCTGATAGTCAAACTCATCAGATAATGGCCTACCAAGTGATGTGCCTCTATTCCGACTTCATGGATAGTGCCCCACTAGGTGATGTGCCTTGTCTACCTCTTTTTATTCCCCTGCTAAGTCTTAATCAAGACTGGGGGTTGGTTACTTGGAATCCATTGGATTAAGAGTAATAAATCTTTCACATCGTCAAGTTAACATTACACTTCTGACGATCATCACCCCACAGAGTATGAATGCAGCTTGCATCACTCCAAATTTGTCACGTTAACAATACACCTCTGACAATCAACTTATCAATCCTTTTCAATAGGATGATAGGTCATCAAAATTGCTCAAATCGTAATCTTCCCCAGCAAGACACTAAGTCTTCAAAATCTTGTTCAAATCACAAGCATCAAAATTCATCAATTCTGATGATAAACTCACCTAGCAAGTTTCCCCAGCGAGACGCTAGTCCCCAAAATCTTGTTCAAATCCACTTATCAATCCTCTTCAATAGGATGATAAGTCCACAAAGTTGCTCCAATCGCAACACATTCTTGTCACGTTAACATCATACCTCTGACAACCTACTTATCAATCCTCTTCAATAGGATGATAAGTCCACAAAGTTGCTCCAATCGCAACACAAATCTTGTCACGTTAACATCAAACACCTCTGACAAAACCCACTTATCAATCCTCATTAATAGGATGATAAGTCCACAAAGTTGCTCCGATCGCAACAAATTCCCGTCACGTTAATATCACACCTCTGACAACCCACTTATCAATCCTCTTCAATAGGATGGTTAACACTAAACCTCTGACAAAACTCACTTATCAATCCTCGTCAATAGGATGATAAGTCCACAAAGTTGCTCCAATCGCAACACAAATCTTGTCACGTTAACATCATACCTCTGACAACCCACTTATCAATCCTCTTCAATAGGATGATAAGTCCACAAAGTTGCTCTGATCGTAACACAATCTTGTCACGTTAACACCAAACCTCTGACATTCCACTTATCAATCCTCTTCAATAGGATGATAAGTCCACAAAGTTTCTCCTATCGCAACACAATCCTGTCACGTTAATATCACACCTCTGACAACCCAATTATCAATCCTCTTCAATAGGATGATAAGCCCACAAAGTTGCTCCGATCGCAACACAATCCTGTCACGTTAACACCAAACCTCTGACAAATCAACTTATCAATCCTCGTCAATAGGATGATAAGTCCACAAAGTTGCTCCCATCGCAACACAATCCTGTCACGTTAACACCATACCTCTGACAAATCAACTTATCAATTACCTCTGACAACCCACTTATCAATCCTCATCAATGGGATGATAAGTCCACAAAGTTGCTCCAATCGCCAACACAATCCTGTCACGTTAACACCAAACCTCTGACAAATCAACTTATCAATCCTCATCAATAGGATGATAAGTCCACAAAGTTGCTCCTATCGCAACACAATCTTGTCACGTTAATATCAAACACCTCTGACAAAATCAACTTATCGACTCTCGTCAATAGAGCGATAGGTCCTCAAAGTTGCTCCGATCGCAACACTTTCCACTTATCGACTCTCATCAATGGAGCGATAGGTCCATAAAAATATTGTTAGGTTAACATCACACCTCTAACAGTCAAACCCCCAATGAACTTGTTAATCCTTTTTCAACAAGAATAGCAAGTTGTCATTATAAAATCCCCAGTGGATTAGAGATTTTCTGAAATTATCCGAGTGATAATAAAGAAAATTTCTGAATTTCACTCTAAGTGAAAATTCATGCCAAGTTAATATTACACCTCTGGCGCTTCCAACTTTCTTTCAGTGTTTCAAGTAACACAAGAAGAAACAGTGGCAAAGTCTACGGATGAGGCTCAACGTTTGAAAAATCCTTTCAGTGTATGCTCAAGCATTTACTCGAATTGGAAATCATATCTGTTTATTGGGCTGAATTATCTCATGCTTACGAAAATGTTAGTGAAAATTTGTGCTATGTTTGGTTAGTTATGGAATAGAAAGCATTTGGGAAAGAGAAGTGGAGGGAAATGAAATGCATTCATTTTGTGCTCACTCTCATATTTTTCACATTGAAAATTGTGGACAAATTAATTTTTGGATAGTATTCTCTCCTTCACTAAATTGTGCTCCTTTTTCTCACATTGTGTTCATATTGGTGCTCAATAGAGTTTTCCAGACAATCAGGTAAAGGAATGGAGTTCAGTGCATATTCACCCAGAAATTACTATAGTTATAATTTTAAGAAAATATTAATTTGTTGTGAATTTATGTAGTTCTCTGATTGGCTCGTTTAATTTGTATCGAAACATGCCTAGACTAGATGCTGAAGATCTTTATGTAGTTCTCTGATGAGCATGCAGTTGTCATACAATGCCACTGTTCCCTCCTTTGTATCCGGTACTTGTAGGTTTGGGCTTAAAGATGGATAAACAAAACAATACACCTACCCTTCTTTACTTGATATAAACTGTAGAGGAATTCATTTTGCCTCGGTACAGTGAAATTATTACCTCGAGTATCTAAACATCTGTTTTAAGATGATGAAAATCTTATGAGAGGGCTATGCAGAAAGCAATCAGTTAGCTTATTAGGATGATTGCAATACCGATAACCAGTCTTTTAGGAACATGTCTGTGTGTTAGCTATAATTCTAGATCGAATAATCTGAAAATCAGCACACAAGCAAGCACTAATGCTTATTCTTGTTGATTAAATTTGCATGTTTCCACGTGACCTTTCCTTAACTATTTATTACATCATGTTATACACATAAAAAAATGTGAAATCCTCCTCCGAAACAGCAGGGAGATTTTAGCACTGTATCCTTTAACCATTCTCTTTCTTATTTAATAGCGACTCTTTAACTAGCATCACTACTCTACACTGGTTGTGTAATGTTCTAAACAAAATGCATGTTTTTTCCTAATAGTTTTTCCTGATCATGTATATGAAGCCTTAATTCAACATAGAGAAAGCATTAGATTTAGCTGCTATCTTGCGTGATAACGTTCCAAGGTCTTACCTCCATGATGATTAATTGGCTTCGTTTGTGCCAAATGTTTTTCTCAGTGGTGAGCTGATGGATGATGCAATGATCCTACCATGCGGCCACTCTTTTGGAAGTGGTGGAATGCAGCATGTTTCCAGAATGGTACGTCATAAAGACATGTTCATTACTCTACCATCACAATCAGTTTAAATGTTATGTAAGAAATTAGAACATTGCTAACATGCTAATATAAAATGCTAATCTACAAAATTTGCATTGGAAACATTGAAAGTAGTCATAGGATATCTTACATGACAGTAGCTAAATGTCTTTCAAATTAGAAATAACCCTCAACAATGAGTTAGTTATGTTTGTGAGAAATTTCCTGAGTGCAGCTTTATAGTAGATAGAAATGTGGCATTTTACCATTTTCTAATTGTGACGATTGACATGTCAAACTACATGCTCCATGAGGGAGGCATCTCATCGCCACCGTGAAGAACCCAGATTTAAACAAAGGGGAGAATCCAGATCATTCTCCTCTCTTTTGTAATCAGGAAATCCAATTGTAACTGAGATTAAAGGAATACAAATCAATTTTCCTTCGTTTCTTTTACTGCAAATTTTCCACCAAACAGTAGTCACTTGTGTAGTGTTTTTGACCTTATACTTGCATTTTAGTTTTGCTTCAATACTACTTCATGTTGCCCTTCCAACACTTACAGTATGCTGTCCTGATCTTTCACCACTCTGGTGAGTTTGATTTTTTGAGGCACTCATGCCATATCATTTTAACAGACTCATTCTTGACATGTTGATGGTAATGGTTTCTCAACTAATTTAACGTGTTGCTCTGATACCATGTCAAAGGTTCATGCAACTACAATACTCCAAAGTTGTGGGTAACTTTATACTCTAACAAGATGGTTGGTACTTGATTAGACATTTTGACAACTTGACCAGAATGGAAAGTCTTCTTGACATCTCACTTGGCCTTTAGGGACATATGCAAGAAACACTGTGGTGCTCGTGCATTCATCTAAACTTTCCGTATATATATTACTTTGTGCTGCTTCAGGAAATCCTTTAACATCCCTAACTTGTCTAAATTTTAAATTCATGTGATCTTGGATGAATACAAAGTTCACTCATAGATTGTATGGGGTTTTTTGCTCTACCAATACATCAAGTCTCACCACTTGGCCTTTAGGTTCATATTTAAGAGTATCCCACTCCTTTAGTTTTCAGTAAGAGCTTGATACAGTTTCATAGAGGGTTAGTATTGTAGCTGTTAAATACTGGTTAGGTTTAAGCCATCATCGAGCCATATGACCATCTAAACATATACTTAAACTGCTGCTAAACACAGTTTTGCAATTTCAGGCATATTTATCGCTTCCGGAAGGAATTGCTACTGCTGCTGGTTTGATCGCTATGATGACTGACCACTACAATATTCTGGTGAGATTTCATATCTTCCATTATTTGCTTGGATATGCCTTTGGTTGCAATATTTACCTTTGATTCCTACTCTGGATCGTATTTTCTCATTATGAGTGTTATCTTACATGAACGGGTGAGCAAAATTTGGACCTCCTTACCGGCAGTTCTTTGTCTAACCTGAAGACTATAATATTGGCACGCAGTGTGATTTCATATCTTTCATTATTTGCTTAGACATGTATTTGGCTGCAAAATTTACCTTGGATTCCTACTCTGGATCATGTTTTTCTTGTTACAAGTGTTATCTTACATAATCAGGTAAGCAAAATATGGACCTTCTAGCAGTTCATATGCAAACCTCAAGACTATTATATTGGCACACAATGTGATTTTATACTCTTGGACCAGTCTTTATTTTCAAGATGGACGCTGGTGGGGACTCTATTAGTGCCTGAGCTGAATAGGGTAAGAAAGCCACCAAATAGTGGGAAAAAGGGAACGAGTTTGGTCATCGCACAGTCTATACTGATGTGTTTTCTTTCTATTCATTTTCTTTTTTTTTTGAAGGGAAAGGAGTTAAGTCTCGACCATTCATAATCAGCAATGGGCATTTCAAATTGCGATTACTTTCTGTTCATCCAGATTTACACTGAAAATCCCTAAAAACATTGACTGATATGGTTTTTAGTTTCTTGCCTATGCATCAAGTGGAAGCAATGTAGATGGTTGAGAGTAGCAAGTCAAATGCTTTTAGGATGTTTTGTATCTTGCAAAATTTCTGGGTAAGAGGTTTCAAAGTGCTAGACCATAATTGCATGAGAGTTTTCAAAGGTTGCGAAAACTGACACTATCCATATATTTTTTATGCATAACTTTCTTAAAGCATGGCAAAATTTCAGTCGCTAGAGGATCATTGGTGTTATAAAGGGACAAATTCTTTTGTTTTTACATTTATATATATACTTTGTTTAACATTAGACTGTAAATTGGTAGGAAGGCAGTGACAGCGAGCATGAAAGCAATGATGTAGCAAGAACATCTCGCAGACCACAGAAGCGTGCTCGGGGTAAGTATCGTCTCATGTCAAAGGGTCCTGATGGTCCTTGTCCAGATCTGTTGCAACTTCAATCTGCCTCATCAAGTTATGCATGCATGTCTTTATTGAAGAGGAAGCGTTCTGGAGGTAGTGTAAAGTATTCATATAAATGAACTTTTAGCCCATTCATTATTTTATTTCTGCCTCTTTAAGCTTCACAAGAATCAGAACATCAAAAGCCCTAATCATGTGTCCTTTTCGTTCTTCATTCCATCGGTTACAATTTTCCTCTGGCAACTCAGTCCCACTCTGTCTACCTCATCAATTGTCAGTTACGAAATTGCGAAGATGATTACCCTCCGCATATATTGGTTGACGGCGAGCAGGCGCTGTACGAACCTCGCGGATTTGCGACGAAAAGGTATGAAATTTTCAAATTTTCAGTTAAGAAAGTATGTGTCAAATTTAGGGTTTTGGCATCTAATGGTGCTCTTGGTTTCCCAGTATGCATATTGTTTGAGTTAAAATTTAGTTATTGACAAGAATTTGTAAGAGTGACACCCTATTTAGTAACCGTGGGACTAAATGTAAGTACACACTGTATAAACCCTGCGGATTTGTGAGGAAGAGGTATTTGGGTTTTTAATTTTCTATTTTGTGGGGTTTTTGGGGATTTCTACAAATATAGCAGTTACGAAAGTATATGTGCAGTTTGATAGGTTTGGGTTTTGTGGCATCTAATGATACTGTCGATTTTTTTTCAGTTTGCTTATTGTTTGCGTTAGAGTTTCATTATTAACTAAATGGACCCTAACATACCACTGTATTTTCGTTAGTCCTGCCAATTGATATTTTTCTAATTTTTTAACTTTTCATGCATTATTTACAGGATTGCGTATTTGGAGGTTGCTGATTCTCTCATCTATCAAGGTAAATATTAATATTTGTTATAAAATTATTTTGGTTTATTGGATTATATATATATATATATATATATATATATA
>NC_033802.1:6978616-6988652 GCF_001876935.1 Asparagus officinalis
ATATATATATATATATATATATTGATTGAATTTAAATAGAAAACATAAACTTTTTTGGCTATGCATGCTTTTATTTAGTTTAAGTAAATGTTAAATGCTTTTATTTAGTCTTGGCAATTGATCTGTGGTAGTCTTGATATAGACTGGATAATTGAAAATGTTTATAATGTTTAAGTAGCATATAATGTTTTCTCACTTTAGAAATTAGTCTGTAATGTAGCCAGGTCTTTTTGTAGTGGGATTTGTGTGATGCAATTCTGTAATGTAACCACACCAGACGCACATTGATGGAATTAAAAATATCTACAGTCATCAGTATAATTGTAAGAGGTGTTAAAACACTAATATGTGTTATACTTATCTCGCAGTTTGAGGATGTACAATACGCTGGTGGAAAGATGCTTCACCGACTGCGTAGACTCCTTCAAGCGCAAGTCGCTGGACAAGCAGCAAGAAACATGCGTCCGCCGATGTGCAGAGAAATTCTTGAAGCATTCGATGAGGGTCGGCATGCGATTTGCAAAACTCAACCAGGGTGCTGCTACTCAGGACTAATTTTTGCTTAATGTTTCGATAGAATGCTATTAATGGCTACCTGATGGACCGTGAATGTGCAGAATTATTATATATGAATGTGCAGAAATGGGAAGCTACCTGGTTTCAACGAAGACTGGAAGATACCTGGTGGATTATTGATCCTGGTGGAGATCATTTACATGAGCTAGGATAAGTAACATTGAATGCATGTGGTCTAAACTAATAGGATAAGTAACATTGAAGTTACAGAAGCTAGCCAAAATATATCATTTTTGATATTAAGATATGCATAGATATTCCATATACTACAATGTGACATATATATTGTGGGCTTTGGATGAGCATGATGCACTCAAATCTGTGTCATGTGCATATATAATTGACCTAATAAGAGTAAACCTGACACAACAAGATTTCCAAAGCCTTTGCTTCCAAGTGTAAAATCCTGAAGTCAATCCAAACATCAAACATGTACTTGTGAAGTCTCTGGTAGTATATAATGCGAGGATAGTTGAGTAAGAGATAAATTTTTCCTTGAAGCATTAGAAATGATCTCAAAACCTAATACCGAAGAATTGTTAGAGCAGCAGGAACACTAGGATGGTTGGCAGGATGATAGACTTCTTGAAAAGTCGTTAGAATGATAAAACCCTCACACTAGTTGGAAGTATACAAAATTATGGATAGGATGTTTATATCCTAAATGAACAGAGTATGTAATATCCAAGAAAACATTCTCACATGGGATATGCACTTCACTAATTTTTTTTTATATAATAATTCATATGGGATCTACATTCTCCATGATAGAACAGAGAACAAATTTCATGAAAGATATGCTAGGTGGATTTTTTCAATGAAAATGCTTACTTCAATGGATCATCCACAAAATCCATCTTTAGTTCCAATTACATGTATCAAGGTCTTTGGTTCAATCAATATATTCACGCCCTTGTCCTCAACCAACTCATCAAATTTGCCTTTCTCATCTGTCCAAAAAAAATTCAGAGCAATTTAGGTTGGGTTTTTCATCAAGGAAATAGTAAATTATATGATTTCAAGAAGGAAATAGTAGGAGATACATCCTTATGGTTTAGATGTGAGATACCTTCATTGTGTCCTACCGAAGAATATTACTCCTATTTCTATTTGCTAATATTCTTTTTGGGTCCTCATCTCAAACAATGATATCATGTTTAAAAGCTCTTGTAGGTGTAATTGTTTTCTAAATGCTCATTACTTCATGTTTATTCTTGATTATTCGCTCTTGTTGGCAGATACTTATCATATTTTATATGCTTGACTTGTGTACATTGGAATCTTAAGAACAAAGCAGGAGGGATGATCTGGAATCTCTAGGATTTGTTCTCACATACTTTTTACGAGGAAGGTCTGGTGTCTATCCTAACTTCATTTTTAGTAGCTTTTTCTATAGTATGATGTAACAAAAAAAAATTTTCTTGTTGTTTCCAATCTTCACTGACAAGGTCTAAAAGCTAGAACAAAGAATCAGAAATATGAAAAAAATTAGTGAAACAAAAGTTACCACCTCCATTGAGATAATATCAAATATCAAATAATTATTCATTAATGTTGTATATCAAATAAATATTCATTGAAACTTAATGTTGTATATCAAATAAAATTCTTTAATAAAATTATTCATTATTTACTATTGTTAAGGATGCATACAATCTATTATTACCCGGTTGATAATAAAATAATAAATTAAAAACAATTACCACGTGCATTGCACGTGCAATTCAACTAGTACTATTATAAAAGTGTGTTGTCATATTCAAACATCTTCCGAAAGTGTCCTCCAACATACATACATGCACACACAAAATACATGCATGCATACATAAGTCATACATCTTTAAATGCTTCAAATCAAACACATGTGTACATACATATACTATATCTTTTCAAATTCTTCTCATAACCCTAAATCTTATCAAATCAAATTAGGTAATTATTAATTAAATGCATATGACATTTAGTATAGTTAGATATATTTTTTAAACTATACTACAACTATTATTTATTTAATATAGTTAAATATATCTAAGTTATACTAAAATTTAGATATTATTAATAATTAATAAATATATCTAAGTTATACTAAATATATCTAAGTTATACTAAAATTTAGTATAGTTAGATATATTTTTTAAACTATACTACAACTATTATTTATTTAATATAGTTAAATATATCTAAGTTATACTAAAATTTAGATATTATTAATAATTAATAAACTTTATGTCTATATTATATTACTCATTATATTATAGTCAAACATGTCCTATACTAAAATATAGTACATTATATTATCTATAGTATAACTACAACTTGCATAGCGTAGCATGAACTTTTAACAGGCAAAAAATAAAAAATGAAAAATCGACGAGGGAAAAAGAAAAATACACACATGCAGTTTGTAACTGCTAACTATTCAATTGACTAATGAAAAAGGCATCCCCACTATACTATCATTTTCATTAGGTTATTAAAGACAAACTCATTAATCCTCTTATTAAGCTTCCCACTACTATTAAGCATTTCTAACCTCTGCATAAATAAACATAACGCACATAATCAAAAGAGGAAGAGAACACAAACGCCTTAACAAAACAAATGTAGATAAAAAACCACTGACCAAATTCATTGACATTAATCATCATTTGTTGTAAATATAAATGAAATGAATGTGGACATTACTAGAAGACTCTTATATAAATGAAGATCTTTAGAAAAAGGAGCTTGATGTTTTTGGTTATTATGTGTGATCTTATTAAAATGTGAATATTCTTAATTTCTCATGCACTAATCTTTCGTCCCCATGATTAGTGCACTGTGATATATGATAGTAATTATTACTTGTCTTTGGCCTCGAACGTTCAATTTTACTGGACACCATTGTGATTTTTACATGATTATATCTCTTGATTCTTTAAGTATCTTTGCCCAGAAGACAAACACTTTAAATTTTCTCTCTATCAATAAAGACGTGAAAAATTAATGCCTCACTGAAAAAAGTATTCACTTTCTGGGCAATCCCTGAAGGATCGCTTTGATCTATGGAAGCCTATAATCTTCCCTTAAACGCAACTGGCAGACTAAATCGGAACTTTTTGGATTTCAAATACATGACTAAATATGATTCAGCTCTGTACCACATTATCTAGCAGCTGAAACTCTGTAAGCAGAACATTACAGACAATGTCGAAATTGATCAAAAAATTCTTTTCCCCATTCCACGCAAATAATATTGTACTCCAGCAGCAGTACATGACCAATAATTGCACTTAGCATTCTGAATTGATATATACAGAGAAGCACAACCAATTGATGATTAGAAATCACAATGTCATACAAGTTGGCTTACGAGTTGTGTTTGTAGCACATGCTACAATTCAGAAAAATTCAAGGGGGAGGCTATGAACATAGTAGGAGATCTTATCCTGTAGTCATTTTTGGATTTTAAACCCTCGACTGAATACAATTCAACAAGTAACCTTGTACTCTTACAATAGTATAACTGAAAATTATATTAAGTATTATGAACTAATCCTTGCATTAGTAGTTGTTAAAAATACAACCAGCTGTTGTGAGAAACCATAATGCAAGTTTAATTGGTTTACACGTAGTGCCTGAAGCACGTGTCATAATTCATACTAATATTCATAAGCTTGGACGAGGGGGAGGTAGTGGACATTGAAGTGGATCTTATCGAGATGGTCAAAACTAATATTCATAAGCTTGGACGAGGGGGAGGTAGTGGACATTGAAGTGGATCTTATCGAGATGGTCAAGGTAAACTATTTGGTTTTTCTATATTTGGATTATATGCATTTGTCAGACAATTTTGATTTAACTTGAGTTTGCTTTAAACTCTTGTGAACCTATGTGGTTTTTATTTATACACTTTAGGATTTGTATGACCTAAAATACACCATGTTGCGATGATTTTTGAGATTTAAGGACCCAAATTCTTTTAAATTCTGGCATAAGCTATTGGATCATCTTGGGCAAAATATGATTTGTCGAATTTTCTTAAATTAAATGGGGCATTCAAACCAAATCCGACCAACTGCATATCAAAAATTTCCCCCTTTTTCTAATACGTGGTGAAGAAGCGAAACATTTCCCATCTGTGTATTCTTTATTTGCAGTCCATGTTTCTATATCACCATCATAGCATACATCTATGGGACCTCGGTGAAGGTACATACATTATTTATGAAACTCCGTTAATAATTTAATACCTATGGCCCATGTTAGGGGATTAATTTACAATTTAGTACGCTAACTGCATTTTTTTATTAAAGGTCAATTCTCGACATTAGGGGGAGATTAGTGCCCAAAATACAAAATAATGTTAAGAAATTTCATAAAATGAAAAGAATCTTCAATATTTATATCCACGTACTAGTCAAACTGAACCAGAAGTTCATATGATAATCTGCTATGAAAAGAGTGACTAAGCCCCATATTCATGTTGAGTATATCATTGATGATTTGGTACGCCAGAAGCGTACTGCACCAGAAGCATAGGAAACTTGTTAGTGAAAAAGATAAAAGTCTGCGGCACACTAAATCTATTATAGAAAGACAATCACTCCCATAACCTCCGGAAGAGGCTTGTCTTGAAGACGAAATCTCCAGTAAATTGCACGTGCACTTGATAATCATAATATTGGAGATGCGAACAACCAAATCCAATTGTTAAAGGAAATGACGAGGATTTGGTTGACATAAAATAAGAATTAAAGTGGCCACGAATTTGTAAAAAAATAGAAATATATAATAGAAATATAAAAGTTATCGACAACATAGTTGCCTCTACAGTTGCTCTTACTATCTCTGAAAATAATCTGGATCCAGAACTTAAGTCGGTAGCAGAGTGCTTGAAGCACTTCGACTAGGTGAGATGGAAAAGTGGTAATTGAGGCTGAGCTGAACTCGCTAAAGTATTTTGAACCTGTAGTCCATATATCCCTGCAGGATATAAATGGGCCTTCGTAAGAAAAATAAATGAGAATTATAAGATGGTGAGATATAAATCGAGATTCATACCTCAATGAGTTCACGTAGAGACTCGGCATCAATTTAGATGTAAAATATTCTCCTATTAGTGATTGTATTACGTTCCGCAAGTTAATACCTATGG
The DNA here is from genome assembly GCF_001876935.1 of Asparagus officinalis. Classification (NCBI taxonomy): domain Eukaryota; kingdom Viridiplantae; phylum Streptophyta; class Magnoliopsida; order Asparagales; family Asparagaceae; genus Asparagus; species Asparagus officinalis. Next base: position 6,984,330 of record NC_033802.1, read on the forward strand.
CAGAAACTATGAATTTATATATGCAGTATATGTACGTCATGACCATATTTTTATATATGTCATTAGACGCTAATATTTTTATATTAAAGTCTCGGATGGACTTAAAATTCCTGAATTGAGAGAAAACAAGAATCGTAACATGTATAGCATTAAATTGCAAAGGTCGTTATACTACTTGAAACAGTCGAGTAGAATATGGTATAACTGACTGAGTGAGTTCCTCCTGAAGAGGAGATATGCAAATAATGATGTCTGTCCTTATGTGTTTATAAAGAAATTCGAAAATGGCTTCTGTATTATCTCAGTCTAGATTGATGATATAAATGTTATTGGAACGCACAAGGAGCTTACAGAAGCTAGCTCATGTCTAAAGACGGAGTTTGAAACAAAAAAACTTGGGAAAAACCAAGTATTGTCTCGACCTACAGATCGAGCATGTTCCTAAAGAAATATTGGTATACCAGTCAACCTACCTGAAGAAGCTCATTGAGAGATTTTAAATGAATAAATCTCATGAACTTAGCACACGAATGGTTGTTAAATCCCTTGAAGTGGATAAAGACCCATACAAACCTAAAGAAGATAACGATGATATTTTAGGATCCGAAGTCCCGTATTTGTGTGCGCTATTGAAGCACTTATTTATCTTACAAATTGCATCATGCCTGATATTGCATTTTGTGTTACACTTGCTAGCAAGAATTAGTGCATCTCCTGAAAGGAGATATTGAAATAATGTTAAATATATCCTCTGGTATCTTCAAGAGATATTTGTTTATTCTATAAAAGAAATCGAAATATGATATTGGTGGGCTATTCTGATGTTGGTTATATGACTGATCCCCATATTGCCAAATCTCTAACTGGTTATGTTTTTCTCTACAGTGGTACTGTTATTTCTTGGAGGTCTATTAAGAAGACAATGTTTACTAGTTGAAACCACTCAGAGATTGTTCCTCTATAAGTGCCCCATGCGAATATGTAAGGTTTAAATCGCTGATAAAACACATTCGATGATCGTGTGGTATATTAAACGAGGATATTACCCCCGCTGTCTTTTCTAAGGACGATGTAACTTGTGTTGCATAAATGAGATGTGGAAAATTTTTATCCACTTGCGCTCGAAAATAACAACGAAATTAACATAGATAATTTCGGTTTAAGTAGTGACAATCTAGACGATTTGATCACCAAATTCCTTAATACATCAACTTTTAATTTTATAGTATCGTGCTTGGCCACCACGGTATACATAGACTTGAATGTTTGTTGTCTTGAGGGGGAGCGAATTATTTTTCAGAATAATCCTGAAGATCAAACCCCGAAGGCGGTGGCTGTACTCTTTTTTCCTTAGCTAAGTTTTTGTCCCACTGGGGATTTTTAGCCAAAGGTTTTTAACGAGGCAGCTAATGCAACATAAGTTTGGATCTCGAAGATCTATAGTTGTACTCTTTTTTCCTTTGCTAAGTTTTTGTCCTACATAGTTTTTCTTAGAGAAAGGTTTTTAACGAGATAACTGATGTAACAGAAATAATGTATGTATGTCATGTACTCTTTTCCTTGACTAATTTTTTCCACTGGGGTTTTTTTAGCGAGGTTTTTAACAATGCATTGACATCATGTAGTAATATCCAAGGGGGAGTGTTGTAAATATAAATAAAATGAATGTGGACATTACTAGAAGAAGTCTCTTCACCTACTTGTGACTTTTAGTATTCTCTTCCACATCTATATAATGTAAGCCACGGAAGACAAAATGTATGGAGAAATGAAGATGAATAAAATAAGATGATCACTTTCTCCCTATCTTTTCTCTTCTCTATTTATTTACTCTTACATTTCATGTTCGATTCTTACTTATGATATATGATGTATGTAGATATAACAACAAGCTCTTCATCTTTTTTTAGATTCAAGCTCGACTCGCGCTTTGTAGGATTTAAAGATTGAGAAAACATCCGCCTTCTTCTTGATAGGATACACCTAACATCTTCTAGAGTAATCATCAATAAATGACACAAAGTATTTTGCTCCTCTTATGAATGTAACCGATGCTTGTCATTCATCAGAATAAACTAGTTCCAGAATAGTCTTGTTTCTAGAACTCGATGTGTTGAACTTTAGCCGATGCTGCTAACTTGTAACAAATACTCACAGAATGGAAGAGCTACCAAATTAAGTCCAGGAAGTAGCTTCTGACTAGAGAGAATCTTCAAGCCTCGTTCTGACATGTGGCCTAGTTTGTAATGTCACATCATAGTTTGTTCTTCTCCATGGCTAGTTGATGCCACACATAAATCAAGTTCCTACAGTGTTTCTCCCTTGAGCATATATACATTTACAGCTATCTTTTTTTTCTTTTATCATAATAAGTGCCCCTCTAATAATCTTCGTGATCCTGTTTCTATATGGGTCTTGTACCCGAGCTCATCTAATTGTCCTAAAGACAATAGATTCTTCTTCAAACCCTTCACATGTCACACATTTTAAATGGTGCATATTGTACTATCAAACATTTTGATTTTGATAGTGTCAATACCAAAGATCTCTAAGGCATGATCATTGCCCATGAATACAGATCCTCCTGAGATAGGTTTATATTTGTAAAACTATTCTCTCTGGGAGGTCATATGCCATGAGGATGCTGAATCTAGAAGTCATACATCAGCAAACCTCTTTCCGCCTTCATCAACAGTAGTTGTTCCACTGTATAAAATTTTACCATCGTTTGATGTGCTGACAACGCATCCTTGATATGTTAATGACTCTAAAGACTTTTTATCACCACTCTTCTTATTGTGCCAACACCCCGATTTCATGTGCCCCCTTTTGCCATAGTTATAGCATTTGATATTTTTCTTACTTCTTAATTCTGATCTACCATTGGTATAACTCCCACTTGAGCCACATTCCGTTGATCTTCCTCTTGTCACTGATAAGGCCTCCTCTTGTTGTGAACTTATCTGTCTGTCTTCCTTATTTTTACGTTGACTTTCTTCCTCCAGAATAGTGACTATAATATTATCAAAGGCTAGATTGTCTGTAAGGATGTTTTTTGTGAGATTGATAATGAGCTGATCATACGAGTCAGGTAGACTCTGAAGTAGAAGTTCTGCACGTTCATTCATACCGATTGCATGCCCCAACGGTGTGAGTTGGGAGAGCAGTGAGTTTAGGGTGTTGATGTGGTCGGTCATTGATGTATATTCTACCATCCTCAGAGTGTAAAGTCTCATTTTTAAGAAGATTTTATTGTGCAGGGATTTTGGCTCATATAGTTTCGATAGAGTATCTCAGATCTCCTTTAATGTCTTCTTCTCCTCTATGCTTGACAACACCCCATCTGCTAATATCAGATGGAGATTAACAGTAGCATTCCCGTCCATCTTGTTCCACTTCTTATCATCTGTGATGTCATCTGGCCTTGCACCGATGGACGCTAGGTAATTATCTTTTCTCACGATAGCATTTATCTTCAACTTCCATAGTGAGAAATTACTCTCGTTGAATTTCTCAATCTTGAACTTCGCCTCTACCACGAACAATAGGTTCTTACTATTTTAAGTAAATAATAACTGTATTTATGAATAGTAATTGTATCCATGAATAGTACTATACTTGTGAATAGTGCTATATGAGCAGTGTCATACTCGTTAATAGTATCTGTCACCTTCAAAGGGTAAATTATAATCTAACTTATATTCTGATGTGAAAGATCCACCTGTAGTAGTAACCACAGAGCATACGATAAGTACATACACACACTCTAAGTTAGGCTCTGATACTACTTATTGAGACAAATCTGAGGCCCAATAGAGCAAGGTCCCAGTGAATAGTAGAGCATAAGTAATAAAATAAACACATAGATTTACGTGGAAATCCCCTAAATGAATTTAGGGTAAAAATCACGGGCAATGATAAAAGAATCCACTATAAGGAAAATTTAAGAGTTACAATCTCTATTCTCAAGGAGATACTCTTTCTATTTTTCTCTCTTTCTTTTCACTCTTAATTGGAAGCACTGAGGATGATCTAAACTTAACACTGGGAAAAGCTATATATAGGTGAGTTTATGGTAGGTACGCATTGTTGCTACAATAACATTTAGGGGGTCTGCGGTTAGTGATTACTGTAGCGAGTAGTTGTTTACTATAGACACAATAACTTTCCATCGCCAATTAATGTCCAATCCGAACACAAACACCCATAAAGTTAGCAACATCTTCATTTGTCACGACTTTCTCTTCGGTGGCCATGGGTTTCAGTTTTATGAACTGGGAAAAATAAAATAAAATAACTCAAGTAGAATTGAACAAATATACA
>NC_033802.1:6988662-7002684 GCF_001876935.1 Asparagus officinalis
TTCAGTTGATTTAATCGATGGACTGAAATTTGCTCTCCCCTCTTCAAAGAAAATTTAGTTACTCTTCATACGAGATTGGCAATAGAAATATTAATTTCTCAATTATAAGTATATGTTATTAAATGAAGGTCATGATATATCTTGAGAAATTATGATATGTATAACTAAAGGAGCACGTAATAGTCGATTAAGAATAATTATAAGGTTAATTGGGGATAAAGTCTCTATACTTGCCTAACTATAGATAGACCCTTCGCGGTTCTATTGAATTGGATAGACCCTTATACTATTTGTCCAAGTGCAAATAGTTCCTGTGAATGAGTCTTTTTACCCTTAAAAGAGTCAAAAAGAAAAAGTTCACTCAGAGAGTCCATTCACACAAAATAGAACTACATAGGGTCTATCCATACTTAGGCTATAGCAAAGGGGGTCTATCCAAAATTGAGGCACACTTTAGCTATAGTACAGGGTACTGGAAATTGATCAGAAATCCATCACCTTACTTTTAGGATTTACTACCAAAAACTGTTAGCAAATCCAAAACAAAATAATCTCAAAGGAAACTAGCATGTAATCACAATGCAAGAAGATAAGATTTACGAGATTCAGCAACTCGCCTACATCAAGAGGAGAAGGGGGAGAGATATTATTAACTTTAATGAAAATTATAATTTTTACTTTTATCTTGCAAATCCTCACAAAAGTACTCTCTCTTCTTTTTTTCTCTCTTTGGCTTGATGCATCTACAATGAGGCTCTCAATGGTATTTATAGTTTTCTATTTCTCTTGTTTTGAGTTCATGTAGTATTCCCTTTCTTTGACCAATTAAATCATCATAGGATTCTTTCTCATGATGCCTTTTATAAATCTTACTCTCCATAGATTCATATCTTATGATGCTTTCTAAAATTATTCAAATCCTAGTCCTCTTCCAATTAAAATTTAATTTCAGTTGTAATTTTTCTTTCCGATCAAAGCAAACTTTCAATCCTAATCAAATTGGGATTGTTTCATTCCAAGCTATACTTAACAATCTCCACATTGACTTATATTGACCTTGCTTGTCCCCTCGCTCTAGTTTCATAGCTCCACTTTACGCAATGCTCCTGTCCAAACCATGAGTACCTTCACAACCTCCACCTGAAGTTGCATGCATTCCTTAAATCTATAGGGTATACTCTACATCCATCATGACATCCACCTGAAGTCATGTATTGTAGTGGTCTTGACCAACACCGTGTATCGTCCTCATGACTGAGTGAGTGCCTGAATGAAGTCTAAGGCTATCTTGAACTACTCTATAGAGACTGGCTTCATCATGATGTGTGTCAGACTCCTCCTTGTATGAATCTCACCATATTAATATACTTTCTTGCTTCACACTCTCAAATTTTATGAAACGTATCTCAATATGCTTTGATTTCTAGTGTAGCGCTTGGTACTTCACCAAATAGATAGCGCTTTGATTGTCACAAAATGACTCCGTGATAGTAGACTTGAACCCAAAATCACCGACTAATCCCTTCAACCATTAAGCCTTCTTTATTGCTTCAACCATCGTCATGTACGTTACAATTATGTTGTGAAAAGTGCAACAACGTCCTAAAGCTGTGACTTTCAACTAATCGACCCATGCATTTGCAACTTTGAATACAAAGCCTATAGTTGACCTCCGATGATCGAGATCAGTTGCATAGTCTGAATCTATGTAACCCTTCAACTCGCTTAGTTTCCCCTGCACCTTTTGGTATAATAACCTGAGTCTTGTTTTACCTTTTAGATACCATAGTATCCACTTCACCACCTTCCAATGAGGCTTCCCTGGATTCGACATGCACTGCATATGATACGTCTGGCCTTGTGCATACTATAACATATATAAATGAGCCCAACCACGCTTGCATTTGGCACTAGAGATGTTTCTTTCTTCTCTTCATCAGTATTTGGACACATATTAGAGGATAAACTGAAGTGACAATAGGGTGTTCACTGGTTTCATTTTCTTTATGTTGAACCTTTCAATCACCTTTCATTGGGATAAAAACAGCTTTTCCTCTTTCATGCCTCAATGTATTTCCATCACAATGATCTTCTTAACTTCACCCAAATCCTTCATGGCAAACTCTTTGCTCAATTAAGCCTTCAAACTTTGAATCACCCAAATATATGAATGCTCATTCACTGTGTTGCTTGAAGTAAATGTAGTTGTCATATTCACATCGAGTATATCTATTGCTAGCATAAATAAGTCGTTTTGCTTGTACAATTGTCTTGGAGATTATTTCAGCCCATAAAGTGACTATTTGATAACGCAAATGTGGACCTCTTTTACTCCCTCTGCGAATCCTTTTAGCTACTTCATATAAATAACTTAATCAAGCTCTCTATGTCGAAATAATATTTTCACATCAAATTGCTCAACTCCATGTCATGCTCCACTACTGTTGCTAACAACATCCGAATTGATGTATGCTTGACCACCGGGAAAAATATCTCATTATAGTCAATCCCCTCCTTCTGAGAGTACCCCTTCTCCATGAGAAGTGTCTTGTACAACTCATTCTCCTTCTTTCTAAAGAGACACTTGCATCTTGTAGCTAGCTTCTTCTTAGGCAGTGTGACTAGATCCCACATCTGATACTTTCAAAGTGATTCTATCTCCTTCATCATCGCAATCATCCATCAGTTCTTGTCCTTGCTATCGAGTGCTTCCTTATAAGTGCTCGGGTCACTACTCTTAGCAATCAAAGCAAATGCAACTTGATTATCTTTGGAACTGTACCTGATCGATGCATTGTCGGTCCTCCTCTATCATCCTTGTGCTATAGAGTACTCCTATTGAGGTTGAGTCTCCTTATCACTATCTGTAACTATCTTCTTGTCCACACCTGCATCCCCTTCCTGAGTTGCATCTATTATGTCAGTATCCCTCTTATGTCTATATCCTTTAACCTGTTGTGAGCATATAATCTAAGTCCGTATTGAATTCTCTTTTGCCTCGTTGTCACTCTCCTTTTGTGGTTCCCTTCCATCCTTATTTAACACGGACTCCTCACTAAAAGTGACATATTTACTGACGAAAACGGTCTTTGCTTTTCGAATCTCATAACTTGAGTCCCTTGATGCCCTTCTAAAACCTAATGTATGCATCTCCTTATCCAATTTGCTCCTTTTATTTCTATCCACCAGAGCATAGGCAAGGTACCTAAATACTCTCAAGGAATCATAACTAACTAGATGTCCCGTCCAAATCTCTTGTGGGATCTCAATATTGATGGCGGTTGATGGTGAACGATTAACCAAATGACTCGAATGATTCACTACCTCTACCCAAAACCCCTCCATCAGGCTTGACTATGATCTCATGCTTTTGGCTTTGTTAATTAGTGTATGATTCATGTGCTCGCTATCCCCTTCTATTCTGGCCACCCTAGTACTATCAACTGATGTTGTATGCCTTGTTCAGTGCAAAATTGCTTGAACTCTTATCGAGGTGTATTCATTCTTGTTATTTGTCCTTAAATATTTGATCTGTCGTCCTGTCTACTTCTCGACCTCTTCTTTCCACTCCTTAAAATTTTGGAGTTCTTGATATTTATGAGTTAGAAAATAAACTCATACATTCTATGAAAAGTCATCGATGAATGAAAATTATATTTTATCTCACTTTTTAGCCTTATTATCTAATTGAATAAATATAATGTCTAATATCATTTATTTTATGAATTTGTAGGAAAATAAACAAAATAAATAAGAGCTTTAGTGAAGATATCTTAAGACCTGATTGGAGCTTAATTGAGAATAAGAAAAGCCCATGAAAAATCGAAGCAAAAATGACCATGATAGTTTATCATTAGGGGTGCTGTAACATGTTTTAAGTAAAAGCATATAGGATAATTTTATATGATCCAACTGAGAATCATGTAAGATATCCATCCTTCAATTATAAATTTGATGAATCAAGTTAGATGCAAATCAGAATTGTAGAATTCAAGATATAGTCATTTTAGTGAAGCAAAATAGTAGAACCGTAAATTACTTAATCGAGCACTTTATAACAGAAACTATTCAATGGTTGATTATGTTTTATAGTCTAAGCTTAATCTAAGGGGTGATGTTGATTGCCGTAAGCTATAAATAAGGAGTAGAGAGTGAGAATGAGGGATATGTAAAAATTTATAAAATCTATTTTCAGAGAAGAGTTACTCTTAATTTAGAAGATCTCTCAAAACTGTAAACTTTATTTTATAATAAATAAAAGAATTTCTCCTTTTTAAATTTTGTTTTCTCCTTTAGTGATGAATATTTGCTTCACAAGGGGCTAACTATTGCGATGTAAGCTTTTATTTTTTTCTCTTTTATTTTCTTGCTTTTATTTTCTTATGATTGCATGTTTAGGATTTTATTTCTTATTTTTATTTCATGCTTTGTAGTGTGGATTTTTTTATGCTTTATAATCTAGATTTTTTATTTTTTATTTTTATTTTATGCTTTATAGTGTAGATTTTTATTTTCTTAGTTTTTATTATTGTTATGTAGTTTTGATTTATTTTCTTTTATGTTTTGTAGTTTAAAATTTAATTTATTATTTTTAATTTGTAGAATGAATAGTTAATTTCTTTAGGAGTTCTAGATGAACAACTAATTTCTTTTGGAGATCTAGAATTAGATGAAACTAGTTTAATTCCCTTTTAGTTTTAGAATTAATCTATTTTTGTTCTTAAAATGGTCATATTTAGGATAATCAACTACAAAACTAATTTGTAGAAACAGAATTTAATAGGCTATACTTATCTTAAATGGTTTGATAGTTTATACTTTTTTTAATTTTAGAATTACTATCTAGTTGTTTATTTCTATTCATGAATGTTAATATTGCTTGAATATGTTTTGATAGGTTATGATTATTTTGAATAACTTGATAATCTGTGCTTAAGGATTCTAAGTAATATGAGAATTAAAAAAGAGTAGTTCTTAAATCAAAATTAAAACTAACTAACAGATTCAATCTTATATTCCTAATTTTATTAGTTAATTTCCTCTATCTCTTTATCTGCTTCTTCTGTTGGTTTCTCTTTCTGATTTTTCTCTTCTCTTTCTTTCCTTTTCTCTTCTTGTTTTAGCCATTTTATTTGCAACATCCCTCACCCAAATCACACTCTACTCTCTCTCTCTCTCTCTCTCTCTCTCTCTCTCTCTCTCTCTCTCTCTCCTCCACTCTCTCTCTCTCTCTCTCTCTCTCTCTCTCTCTCTCTCTCTCTCTCTCTCCTCTACACATTTCAAGAACCTTTTTAGGATTGGTCTAATATATTCCTTCCTCATGGGATCGACATTGCCATATACTATAACTCGGTTGTACAATTATAATGTTTCATTTAGAATTGCATCAAGGAACATAGAGAAATACTTGGCAACACTTTTGGACCTTGTTGATGCAAGCCCCCATACATCTAAATGAATATAGTCTAATAAGCCATTTGTCTTGTGTACTAATGTAGTGAACACACCTTATGTTGCTTACCCATCATGCAATATTTACAAAATAGTAGCTTACACTCCTTAACACATTTTAGCAACTTCTTTACATGTAGAACCCAAAGACCTCTTTCATTCATATGCCCAAGATGCATGTGCCAAAGCTTTAAGATATCCCCCACCTATTTCTCTATAGTCCTGATCAAAGCATCACCGATCACTGTGCTCCTGATTAACCTGTACAAGTTCACCCTTCTCTCGCCTTTGAGATAAACTAGTGAACCCTTCATCACCATCAGTGTTGTACCTTCACTAATGAATTTGCGTCCCGCACTCTCAAGTGCTCCTAGAGAAATCAGATTTTTCTTCAACTTTGAAATGTGTCGTACATTCATTAGAGTTCCTACCATCCCATCTAATATATTTACCTTAATATTGCCAATGCTAACCATCTTGCAACTCGAGTTGTTCCTCATAGCAATTGCTACACTATTGTAGTCCTCATAAGTGTCATACCACTCACTATGAGGGCACATATGATATGTGCATGCCGAATCAAGATTCCACATGTCAAAGTAAGAGCCCTTCCTGGTAGATGCGTTTAACACGTTGCAATCTTTGTCATTCTTCTCTACTTCTGAAACTATACTGTGTTGATCCTTTTATGATTTGCTATCACTCGATGATCTCCCTTTTCTTTTCACTGTTGCTTATATCTGATATAGTTCTTCTTTATATACCTTGACCATTTGCAAACGAAACAATCTATGTCATCTTGTATGGAAGCTCTTGATTTGGGTCTGGATTTGTTTCATCCTTGATTACTGGTTTTCCTTCTTTCCTTGATGATCAACCTAAAAGAATTAGTGTTCTCATTTGCTCTGGACTTTTTATAATCTCATTGCTTAGAAGAGTAGCTCTCATCTTTTCCATATTGAGGGTGTCTCTTCCATACATGATTGTTGCCACTAAGTGTTCATAAAAATATGGGAGCTATGCAAAAAAAGTGCTTCTCTTCTTCCTCCAAATTTACTTTCAAGCATAAAACATCACCTATAAGCTTGTCGAAAGGGTGCATGTAATTCATAAGCGGCGTACCTTTTGCCATCTAAAAATTATAGAGTTACTTCTTGACGAGTTTGTTCGACAAACTCTTCATCATCCAGATACTTTCAAGCTTTTCCCATACTCATTTCGTCATCATTTCCAACACCACCTGATACATGATTTGATCTGATAAGCAAGCTTCAATAGTGCCCAAAGCCTTAAGATCGAGTTCGATCTAATCTTCATCATCCATGTCTGCAGGATTCACCAACTTTCCCTTTAAGGCCTTCAAGATGTCTGCTTTCACCAAAAGCGCCTTGACCCTTCTTTGGCAGAGAGTGAACCCCTTGTTGTTAAACTTCTCTACATCATACTTTATTTGAGATATTTCAGTAGTGTTCATCATAACCTTCAACCCCTCGTTTGACTCTTCCTGAAACAACCTTCTAAGCGCTCGAGGATCCAGGATGAGATGAATTGATTAACCGTCAACTCTAATTCCAATTGTTAGAAATCGATCAGAAACCCAAAACACTGCTTTTTGGGTTTACTGCTATAAACTATTAGTGCATACAAAATAAAACAATCTCAAAGAAAACTAACATGTAATCACAAACCAAAAAGATGAGATTTACGTGATTCGACAATTCGCCCACATACGCGAGAGAAGGAGAGAAATCTTTATTAACTTTAAAGAAGATTATAATGTTACTTTTCTCTTTCAAATCCTCATAAATAGTACACTTCCTTCTTTTTCTCTCTCTTTGGATTGATGCATCTACAATGAGCCTCTAGTTAGGGATTTTATGGAGATAATCTGCGGAATTTAACACTAAACGAATAACGGCACCAATGAAAATACCACAAGCAAACAAACACCAAGATATAACGTAGTTTGGCAAATTGTCTCTACATCCATGGGACAATCTAGAGAGAAATATTTTACAATATATCAAGAGTACAATCCCTCTAAGTTACACCTGAACTTGAGGATTAAATCACAAAAGAAAGATACAGTGTTACCTCTAGGGCACCAAAACGCTAAAACTCGTCTCACTAAAATTTTTCAATACCCACGGAGAAACCAACACCGTACTCTTGACGGCGTCATCATTTTGAAGACAATAGCTTTTGAATCACTACAATCGGATAACCGAGCTATCCGAAATCTCGCTTTCTCTCTCTCTCTCTCTCTCTCTCTCTCTCTCTCTTCTTTCTCTCTCCTCTCAAAATTCGTGCAACCTAAAAAACTATTCTCGGGTTACTATAGCACCAAAAATTGATTACAGGGTTCTCATGAATAGAATTCCTTTATAAAGGAATTTTATTTTTAGGTCCTCCAAATCTATTCTTATTACAAATAGATTCTTTAAATCCTCTTCTAGATAGAATTTAATTCATATGGACCTCATGTGGGTCTTATCTTAGGCTGGAACTATAACAATCTCCCCCTCCAGCCCAACGAGCGGGTATGCTAATTTGTAACTCCTCAACGGGAGTTCATGCTGGCCAATCGCCGACACAACTTGATCTTCTCTCTAGGAACGGTCTTTGTTAAAAAATCTGCTGGATTTTTATCTGTGTGAATCTTCTGTAGCTTTAGCGCCTCTTTCTCAACAACTTCTCTAAGCTAATAATATCTCACATTAATATGTTTTGTCTTGGAGTGAAATGTAGAATTCTTGCTCAAATCAAGAGCACTTTGACTATCAATGAAGATTTGATAATTGTCCTGCTGCAGGCCTAAATCCTACAGAAATCTTCTCAACCAAATCATCTCCTTATCGGCTTCTACAGTTGTAATATATTCTACCTCTGTTATAGATAAAGTAACACACTTCTGCAACCTAGACTTTCAAGATACTGCTCCCTCTGTAAAAGTAAACAACCAACCTGAGGTAGACTTCCTGTGATCGAGATCACCTGCCATATCCGCATCTGCAAAGCCATGTAATACTACATTCGAACATCCAAAACTCAAACATAATTTGGAATTGCCTTTCAAATATTTTAAGATCCACTTTACACATTCTCAATGAACTTTTCCTAGATTAGAAAGAAACCTTCTCACAACGCCAACTGCATGAGCTATATCTGGCCGAGTACAAACCATAGCATACATCAAACTTCCTACAACGGAAGAGTAAGGAATATTGTTCATCTCACTCTTTTCCTCATTTGTAGTCAAGTAAAACTTCTTGCTAAGATTCAAATGACCTGCAAGAGAAGTACGACTGACTTAGTATCTTTTATGTTGCATCTATCAAGTAGCTATTCAACATATTTCTCCTGTGATAACCACAACGTTATGGTTTTTCTATCACGAGAAATATCCATACCAAGAATCCACTATGCAGAGCCCAAATCCTTTATGTCAACAAATTTAAATAACTCCTTCTTCAGCTCACCGATTATCTGATTGTCCTGACTAATAATCAACATTCATCCACATAAAGAAAAAGGATAATAAAGCTAGAATCTAAAAATCTCCTTCATTTCAAAACCCTCTGGCTGCTCCATGTACATCTCCTCTTTCAAATCATCATGAAGGAATGCAGTCTTCACATCAAGCTGCTCAATCTCGACGTCTAAACTAGCTGCTAACCCCAAGATAACTCTAATGGACATCATCTTCACAACCGGTGGAAAAATATCATCAAAATCGATGCCCTTTTTCTAACCAAAGCCTTTCACCACTAATCTGGTTTTATATTTCTGAATCTTTTTGTAGCCATCCTTCTTTAACTTGAACACCTACTTGTTCTTCAAAGCTTTTCTGTCATTCGGCAAATCCACCAACTCATAAGTATCATTCTTCTCAAGAGACTTCATCTCTTCCTTCATAGCCTGGAACCATTTGTCCTTATCTTTATGAGTATGTGCCTCCTGAAAGTTCTTTGGCTCACCCTCTTTTGTCAGATAATAATACTCTGAAAGAGGATATCTCGTGGATGGTTGATACTATCTAGCTGATCTCCTAAGTTGTGGCTCTACAAACTCCTACTACTGGTGATGCTCCCCCTACTGAGTAGCCACCTACTCGTGATCATGATTATTGTCTCCCTGCTTTGGTGTCTGACCATCATCATCAACATCATCATCATGCAACTGCTTTGTATTTGTAGAATGCAACTGTACTGGAGACGAAACGGGTGTCATATCTGGAATCTCACTAGCAACACTCTTTGACTGTTTTACTCTCCTGAGATCTACAATAGTCTGATCCTCTTGAAAAACCACATATGCTCGTCTGATAATTTGTCTCTTTTCTGGTTCCCATAGTTTGTAGCCAAATTCATCTTCTCCATAACCAAAGAAGATGTAAGGAACCGCCCTATCATTAAGCTTCTGTCTCTTCTTTTTCGGAATGTGCGTAAGTATCTTGCAACCAAACACTTTCAGATGAGAATAAAAAATAGTTTCTTCGGACCAAACTCTCTCTAGAATATCAAAACCCAAAGGAAATGAAGGAAACATATTAATTATGTAGCATGCAGTGTGAGCAGCTTCAACCCAGAAGCTCGTAGATAACTTCACCATCTTCAACATGCATCTGACTTTCTCTACAATGGTCCTGTTATACCTCTCTGCAACTCTATTATGTTGCGGTGTGCCGCGCTCTGTTCTCTGATGCTGAATACCTGCTTGGAGCAATATTCTTTGAACTCAATGGAAGTGTATTCTCCTCCATTATTTGTGCACAAATACTTCAACATCTTTCCTGTCTGCCTCTCCACCATAGCATGAAACTGTTGGAAGAATGAAAAAACCTGATCCTTTGTCCTCAGCAAGAAGACCCACATCTTCCGAAATGCATCATCAATAAATATGACAAAGTAATTATTACCACCCAAGGACTCCACCTCGATAGGACCACAAATATCAGAATAAATTAAATCCAAGATATTATCATTTCTTTTAGAAGGTTTACTAAAAGAAACTCTATGTTGTTTGCCAAACAAATAATAATTACAAGGGGTGAGTGACGAACCTTTAGCAAAGGGAATGAGAGACATCTTTGCCAATATATGCAACCCCTTCTCGCTCATGTGTCCGAGCTTTCTATGCCACAAACTGAGAGTGTCACCATCTTGAGCCACGCTCAAAGAATCATATGAAGCTTTCGCTTGAGTCTTGTATAAATTGTAACATACACTTCCTCTAGCCACCGCAAGAGAGCCTTTAGTGATTTTATATTTTCCTCCACCAAATTGAATTTCATATCCCATTTGGTCCAAGTAAGATTCAAAATCAAGTTGAGCCGTAAATTGAGAACATGTCGTACATTCTTCAAGATTAATATGCATCCGGTATATGTCTGTAAGTGTATATCACCAAGTCCCATAATCTTTGAGTAGCTGATATTGCCCATCTTCACATTGCTAAAGTCACTTGCTTTATACGACGTGAAAAGGTCTCGATTAGAGGTAGCATGACATATAACTCCTGCACCCACTATCCACTCAGAATTCTGACTTGTAACATGCATACGGTCTTTTTCCCTAAAGAAGAGAATAACATCATTCTCAAAAAAAATAGCTGTAGTATCACTATCTGCTTTTTTCTTTTCATCTTTATCCCCAGCTTGCTCTTTCTTTAATGCCCAACAATTCTTCTTGATATGACATGACTTCCCACAATGAAAGCAACCTCTCCTTCTAGAGTTTGTTCTGCCCTTGGATGTGCCACAACCTCTAGATTGGTCCTTGTATTTGCTCGTGCCCTTGTTCTTCGTAACAAGTGCCTGTGCCTGTGAGTTATCTATGCTGGTAGGCTTCCTCCAAGTCTCCTCATTGAATAAACTATTAGTAACCAAACTCATCGATAACACACCATCTGGAGCTGCGTTGCTGACTGTCACAACCAGTGTCTCCCAACTGTCTGGCAAAGAACCCAATAGCAATAAAATCTGTAGCTCATCATCGATAGTCATCATCATGGTAGCTAACTAATTAATCAATCTCTTTAACTCATTCAAGTGTCCTGCTATGTTGCTTCATTCTTTGAATTTCATGTTCACCAACCGTCTCATAATAAACACCTTATTTCCCATGGTCTTCTGCTCGTAGAGATCCTTAAGCTTCTTCCAAAGAGACTTCATATTAATCTCACCTGATACATGATGAAATACACTAATGTCGATCCATATCCGAATATAATCGATCGTCTTCCTGTGTTGTTTCTCCTATTCTTTATCAGTAATTTTTTTTCTAGCTTGGCTTCATCTCCCTTAATAGGGTCATGAAATCTTTACAATACAAAATATCTTCCATCTTGGACTTCCATACTTGCCAATTGGAACCATCCAATTTCATCATTATGCAAATACTCTCCATCTTTTCCATCTGAAAGCACGCCTCAAACTAGGGCTCTGATACCACTTGTTAGGGATTTTATGGAGATTAACCTATGGAATTAAACACTTATAAGCGAATAACGACACCAATGAAAATACCACAAGCAAGCAAACACTAAGATTTAACGTGGTTCAGTAAATTGTGTCTACGTTCACGGGACAATCTAGAGAGAAATATTTCACTATAAATCAAGAGTACAATCCCTCCAAGTTACACCTAAACTTGAGGATTAAATCACAAGAGAAAGATATAGTGCTACCTCTAGGGCACTAAAACCCTAAAACTCATCTCACCAAAAATATCCAATACCCGTGGAGAAACCAACATCGTACTCTTAATGGCGTTACCGTTATGAGGACAATGGCTTTTGAATCACTACAATTGGACAACCGAGCTATCCGGAATCTCACTTTCTATCTTTCTCTCTCTCTCTCTCTCTCTCTCTCTCTCTCTCTCTCTCTCTCTCTCTCCCTCTCCCCCCCCCCCCCCCCACCCCCTCGAAATTGTGAAAATGTTATCTTGTTCATATTCTCGGGGTTACTGTAGAACCAAAATTTATTACAGGGTTCTCATGAATAGAATTCCTTTATAAAGGAATTTTATTTTCAGATCCTTCAAACTTATTCCTATTACAAATAGATCCTCCATATCCTCTTTTAGAAAGAATTTAATTTATGTGGACCTCATGTATGCTTTATTTTGGGCTGGACCCACAACACCTCTCAATGATATTTATAGATTTATCTTTCTCCTATTCTGAGTCCATGTAGGATTCCTTCCTTTGATCAATTCTAATCATCGTAGAATTCTTTTTCATGATGTCTTTTACAAATATCCTACTCTTCATAAAAGATCTTTCTCATGATGCTTTCCAAAATTATTTAAATCCTAGAATTGTTCTAAATTAGAATATAATTCTAATTGTAATTTGTCTTTCTGATCAAAGTTAAACTTTCAATCCTAATCAAACTAGAATTGTTTCAATGAAAGAAATGTTCAACACAAGGTGTCCACCCACAATTAACCCTAATTTATAATCTTCAAAATACTATTAGCTAGATAGTTACAATTAAAAGGATCGAAATCCTGACTTTCAATCAAAAACCATGTGAATAGAGTATGCACTTAATGATTAGGAGATTAAAATTTCCAGTTCACGGCAACCAACTAAACTAACAAGTAGTACTTAATTAGTAGTCCTTTGATGATTTAGTTAATATTGGTGGTTAAAGCTAGTAGATTCATAAATTCATGATGGTGATTTGTCTCTAAGAAAGGCAATCTATGGGAGCACACTAACCCTAACATTGAGATAGCAAATATTTTAGGTGAATAATTAAGCAATCAATGCACATAGGTTGTGTGGATTACATACGATGGAGTATTAGGACCGAGCTAGTGTTGAAGCTTGAAAGTGATTAGGGGATTAAGCCATTACTTCAGGTTCAATTATTCCAGACAGGCTTGTGTTGGAAGTGAGAAGAGAGAGGTGCATGAGCATCACATAAAATGATAAAATGGGGGGGGGAGTCAACCCCCTTGCTACCCCCTCTCTCATAGCAACAACGAAAATAATAACAACAGCCTTTTATCCTAAAATTTTGTGATTGCCTATATGAATCTTACTCTTACGTACAATTTGATCGGCAACTATCTCTTCGTAATGATTATTGTATTTTTTTTTACAAATATTTCTAGCCAAATTATCAGATCTATCTCAAGTCTTTTATTTCTTCATTAGTTATGATGTAATTACTAGCTGTTAGTTGATGCATTTAATGGCTTTTGTTCTACATAACTAAACCATCCAAAAGATTCTCTCCAGAGCAACCTCTAACTTCCTATTGATGCACACATTTTTATCTCTTAGTGTACTTATATGCATCCATCATAACATTATCATTTCTATTGCACTCATTTTTAGCATATATGTTATTTTTTAATTGACCATCATTCAATCTGTAAAGCATTGTTGATCTCATAATTATCATATAACATTATATTTAAGATATTATTTTTCCATATATAAGATGTTATTTGTTTCTATATATTTAACAGAAGAATAGTGCTCACTAGACTATAAACTCAAACTATGTTTGTACTACTAAAAATAAAGATGTGAACTTATTACTTGTTAATTCCT
>NC_033802.1:7003684-7108847 GCF_001876935.1 Asparagus officinalis
AGCACAACCTTCGCTGCAGGTTGATCCACCGCCTCGATCGTTCCTTCGCCGATGATCCTCACAACCTTCGCTGCCAATTTAACCATCCTGTAACAAAGATTCAGCGCCTTGGAGCTCCCCAGGGACTGCAGGGTCGAAAATTAAAGTTTGATTGATTTCTTGTTTTAAGAATTAGGTTCGATCGCTTAGTACAAATCCCTTACAATCACTCACTCTCTCTCGATTATAGAGGAAGAGAATATTAATTTGACTTCTCTTTTGTTTAAAAGTGGGTTCTTGGTGGCGAAAGGAGGCTTCTCTCAATGCTCAAGTCGAGATTGTTTCCCGTTGACGATCAGATCAAGATCACAAAAGCTTCTGACAATGGCTTAGATCACGACAATGCAGACATTGATCTCTCTTTACGTGATAGCCATAGATCTTCCAAAAAAGTTCCAAAGTCCCCTCTTCATAGCTGCTCGAGGTTATTTATAGGGTTCGTAGCACGTAACTGGCGTGTTAAAATTATGGGTAGAGGGTGTAACTGCCTCCTCCAATTTAGCCCACATTGGTTAATGGGGCGTAACATGCTTCTGTAGTTTATCCCAAGTGGCTGACTAGATCTTCGAAGCTGTTATAGCTGGATCTCCTGTGGACGACGAGCCTCGCTGCATGACGAGATTCATCTAATTGGACGAGCCTCACTATGCAGCGAGGTTCGTTTGCTAAGGCCAACTTTACAGTATAGCGAACTCTGTCTTCACTGACGTCATCTGACGAGCTTCGTATTCACTAATGAATTTCGTCTTCGACAGTTGAGTCCAGCTGCGTATCAAGTCTTGTGAGTTCCCTTTTGACGACTCTCATCTTCACCGATGAGCTTAATGTCTGGTGATGAGCTTCGAACCTCGTATCCAACGACGAGCTTCGAACCTCGTATCCAACGACGAGCTTCGAACCTTGTATCCAACGACGAGCTTCGAACCTCGTATCCAACGACGAGCTTCGAACCTCGTTTCTGATATGGCTCCTTGCTGGGTGATGAGTCTCCTCTTTGACCAAGATGAAGTTCGTCCTTATGACGACCTTCATCATATCTTGTGGTTTGGTATATTTTTAATGCCTACAGGGACACCACCAACAGATCCTCTTCCCCGTCGGTGAAGGAAAACTCCCTCTTGTTAGTAAGCACGACGTGATTACAGCCGTCGTTAAATTTCCCATCCCAATCTCCCCTCCCATCACTTTGATCTCGGTCCTCCTATCCACCGACTCCACCTCTGTCGCTCGATCCGTGGTGCAGGTCGCGACACAGACGTCCTTGATGAGGAAATTAAAGCCATCGGATTCCACAACGTTGGACCTCGAGAACATGAACGTCGACCCCGTCAACAGATCGAAGCACGAGATCAGCAATGACTTTATAGAATCCTGCCTCAGACACGCATCCCCAAACAGCTTCTTGAACTTGTTGCTTAATAATTTCGATGAGCTGAACAACTTGCGAAATCTCCCTCTCCTCTGAAGCATCTTTTGATTTTTGGCTAGGAATAATCAAGAAATTATATGTAGATATAGCTAAATTTTGGGCTAATTGGCTTATTATTAGTTGCAATGGTGGAATATCAGTGGGTGATTCTTGAAACTTCTGTCAGTTACGCATTTGTTGTTAAGGTTACACGTTTGTTGTTAAGGTTATACGAGTTGCTTGTTAAGATTACGGGTTGATTGTTAAAATTACGAGTTGCTTGTTAAGGTTACGAGTTGCTTGTTAAAGTTACGTGTTTGTTGTTAATGTTACGCGTTTGTTGTTAAGTTTACGCGTTTCTTGTTAAGGTTATACGAGTTGCGTGTTAAGATTACGGGTTGCTTGTTAAGATTACGCATTTGTTGTTAAGGTTACGTGTTTGTTGTTAAGGTTACATGTTGCTTGTTACATGTAACCTTCATATTAACGGAATCTGACAGAAGTTTCAAGAACCACCCACTGATATTCCACTATTGCAACTAGTTATAAGCCAATTAGCCTAAAATTTAGCTATATTTACAAACACGTAACATTAACAACCAACGCGTAATCTTAACAACCAACGTGTAATCTTAACAACAAACACGTAACCTTAACAAGCAACCCGTAATCTTAATAAGCAACTCGTATAACCTTAACAACAAACGTGTAACCTTAACAAACAACTCATAACCTTAAAAAGCAACTCGTAATCTTAACAAGCAACTCGTATAACCTTAACAACAAACGCGTATCCTTAACAACAAACGAGTAACCTTAACAACAAATGTGTAACCTTCATATTAACGTAATCCGACAGAAGTTTCAAGAACCACCAACTGATATTCCACCATTGCAACTAATTATAAGCCAATTGGCCCAAAAATTAGCTATATTTACATAAATTTAGCCCAAAATTCAAGAACCACCCACTAATTATAAGCCGTTAGGACTTCTCCGATCCCCACATCTCATCGGTACAAAATTCAAGGAAAAAACAAGAAAATTCAAAAAGAAAATTCGTTCCTTATCGCCTTCTGTACTTATTACCCCTCTGCCACTCTTATCTTGTTCCCGCACCCGTACTTTAGCTTACCGTGATCCCTCTCAAAGAACTCCATGTTCTCCTTCCAAAACTCCCCGTTCTCATAAACCTCCTTCTTCCAGATCGGCACTGATGCCTTCACCTCGTTCGATCACAAACCGGCACGCCTCGATTGTGTCGGACCTGTGGATGGCTGATGCCACGACGAACATGCTTTCCTCGCTGACGAGGATGGTGCCGAGGTAGTGGGAGACGGTGCCACGGTCGAGGGACCAGGCTGACCTCGAGCGGGCGACGATGGATTAGAGCTGGCGGAGGGCCATGTGAACGTAGGACTCGTAGCGGAGCTCGATGACGCGATGGCCGTTGAAGGTGTCGCGGGTCATGCCCTCGAAGTTCGCGATGGTGGGGCAGTGTACTTGGCGGGGTCCAGGTGGGGGGAGGTGGTGGGGTCCAGCTCTCTCCTCTGCACAAATAAAAAAGAGAAACAAAGGGTATTTTGGGAAAATTTATGTTGGTTTTAAACAACATATCACGTGGGGAGTGTTTTGGGGGCTAGAAGAAAATCGCGCGAGTTTTTGGGAGCAAAGAGCCCGTTGAAAAAGTCTTGGACGGGGGAGCACGTTTTCTTTGGTTTTGGGGGCTAGAAGCATTTTCCCCCTAATTCTATTATATCTTCATGGTAAATATAATATAAAATTTTAATTTTCTTCATTTTTTTTGTATTGAAGAAGTATTTTTTTTGTTTTTTTAACTTATATTTTTCATTTTTTCAAACTTGTATCTAAAATTAATCAAATGGTGTTTTATTGTTGTTGTCTCCTGCAAAAGGCAGCCTTCAAAATACATATAAGCAGAGAACAAGAATTCGACGCTATTCGCACGTTAAATGTTGATAAATTGTGCTCTAGGATGTACAAATTTCAACAATTAATAAAAGTAAAAAAACATCAAAGACCGAGCCGACTCTTAAGGGTTCTAGGCATTCGGCTTCCGAGTCGGATTTAAAAGACATTGGCTCCTTATCAGGGTAAGCCTAAGGCACAACTGGTAGTCGATTCCTCTTGCTCTCATCGATCATCATGGTCAAGACCTTGGCTCCTTATCAGGATAAGCCCAAGGCACAATGACTTCTCAGTCAAATATCAAGCTCTTGTCTCCTTCTCAGGGTAAGCCTAAGGCACAACGACTTCTTAGTCAAATATCAAGTCTTTGGCTCCTCCTCAAGGTAAGCCCAATGCACAACGACTCCTCAGTCGATAACAAAGACCTTGGCTCCTTATCAGGGTAAGCCCAAGACACAACTGGTGGTCGATTCCTCTTGCTCTCATCGACCATCATGGTCAAGACCTTGGCTCCTCCTCAGGGTAAGCCCAAGGCACAACGACTCTTCAGTCGGTAACAAAGACCTTGGCTCTTTATTAGGGTTAGCCCAAGGCACAATTGGTGGTCGATTCCTCCTGCTCTTATCGACCATCATGGTCAAGATCTTGGCTCCTCCTCAGGGTAAGCCCAAGGCACAACGACTTTTCAGTCGAATATCAAGCCATTGGCTCCTACCCAGGGTAAGCTCAAGGCATAACGACTCCTCAGTCAGTAACAAAGACCTTGGAACCTTATCAGGGTAAGCCCAAGGCACAACTGTTGGTCGATTCCTCCTACTCTCATCGACCATCATGGTCAAGACCTTGGATCCTCCTTAGGGTAAGCCCACGGCATAACGACTCTTCAGTCGGTAACAAAGATCTTGGCTCCTTATCAGGGTAAGCCCAAGGTACAACTAGTGGTCGATTCCTCCTGCTCTCATCGACCATCATGGTCAAAACATTGGCTCCTCCTCAGGGTAAGCCCAAGGCACAACGACTCCTAAGTCGGTAACAAAGATCTTGGCTCCTTATCAGTGTAAGCCTAAGGCACAACTGGTGGTCGATTCCTCCTGCTCTCATCGATTATCATGGTCAAGACCTTGGATCCTCCTCAGGGTAAGTCCAAGGTACAATGACTCCTTAGTCGGTAACAAAGACCTTGGCTCCTTATCAGGGTAAGCCCAAAACACAACTGGTAGTCGATTCCTCCTGCTCTTATTGACCATCATGGTCAAGATCTTGGCTCCTCCTCAAGGTAAGCCTAAGGCACAATGACTTCTCAGTCGAATATCAAGTCCTTGGCTTCTTCTCAGGGTAAGCCCAAGGCACAATGGCTTCTCAGTCGGTAACAAAGATCTTAGTTCCTTATTAGGGTAAGCCCAAGGCATAACTGGTGGTCGATTCCTCCTGCTCTCATCGACCATCATGGTCAAGACCTTGGCTCCTCTTCAGGGTAAGCCCAAAGCACAACGACTCCTCAGTCGGTAACAAAGACATTAGCTCCTTATCAGGGTAAGCCTAAGGCATAACTGGTGGTCGGTTCCTTCTGCTCTCATCGACTATCATGGTCAAGACCTTGGCTCCTCCTCAGGATAAGCCCAATGCATAACGACTTCTTAGTCGGTAACAAAGACATTGGCTTCTTATCAGGGTAAGCTTAAGGTACAACTGGTGGTCGATTCCTTCTACTCTCATCGACCATCATGGTCAAGACCTTGACTCCTGATCAGGATAAGCCTAAGGCACAACAACTTCTTAGTTGAATATCAAGAGTCGAATATCAAGACCTTGGCTCCTCCTCAGGGTAAGCCCAAGGCACAATGACTTATCAGTCAAATATCAAGCTCTTGGCTCCTTATCAGGATAGCCCAAGTCATAATGACTTCTCAGTCGGTAATCAAGCCCTTGGTACCTTATCAGGAATAAACCCAAGGCATAACCCTTGGGCCGATTCCCACAGTCGTCTCTCAGCCTTAGGGGAAATTTGAGGACCTTGACGTCAACATAAGACCTAGACACAACCTACAGATTGTTGTCTAATCAAAATAGGCCTTGTAACCACTCGCACTGAGGTACGATTCCTGCAAACATGACAATCCATCGACATAAAATAAACAAGTTATCGATCAGAATGCTCAGCCAAAGCATAGAGCATTCAAAGTAAACTAATTGTAGTCTCCTACATATGGATCGACATTATGTAATTAATTTACTCAATCTACAAAACTCGAGCCAAATGCTTAGGCATAAAAGCAAAAATTGGTCTTTCATTCAAAAAGTTCCATTACAATGTCCTCTATAATTCTTCCACACCAAAAAAAGGTAGGGGGGAGGATGTCTTTAATGCCCTCGACCAAGTCCAAAAGAAGGGCCTGGTCACCTCCTAGCTGCCGCTAAAGAAGAGTCGCCAAGGGAGTCGCCAGCCGACCTCAAAGCATCCACTTCTCGTTCTAGTCCCTGGATAGTCCTAGACTGTCTGGAGCTGATGGTCTGGTAGCGCCCTAGCAATCGCTCCGTCTTGGCCAGTTCAACCTCTAAGGTAGCAGCCCATCTCTCTGCCTCTTCCCTGGCCGATCTCTCTATGACCAACATGTGTTCAAGCCGGCGGAATAGAGCTAGCTTTAATAAAGCCCCTTAGGCTTGACAGGCTTGAAAAGCTTGATGAATGTCATTGCTTGATATTTTCTTCAAACTTCCCTCGCCAGCATCACCACCAGGGCTAGGATAAGACTTGTTTGTACCATCCACCTCATCGACCAAAGAAAGAGATTCTTTGTCAGGTCAACAAGACGGTCTAGGTCTCGGGGAAGATTCCCCAGCGAACCCTGCATCCACAGAGTTGGCCAAGTACCTTCTCCTATCCATCATCCCACCAGGAGAGGGAGCAACCTCGATCATAAGGGGCCTTCTATCAGAATCCCCCTCCACATTGATAGCCCCCCTCGATCTCTTCCAAGACTCTCCAGCAGAGCCTTCCCTCTCTGATACGAGTCACCATGTGAGCACCCTTTGATCGCGGAATTACCAAAAGGTGGGTTGAGAAGAAGACAACTAAAACACAAAAATAGTTCAGTATGGCGAAGGAAAATACCTTCTCTAGATTATGAAGAATCAATTATTATAAATCTCTCCCTCACAATCTCACTAGAATTAAGAAAAACCTCTCAATCCTCTCTAAACCATAATACAATGATTAGAATCTCTCTTTGATCTAAGATCTCATAGATCCTCACAATCTAAACCCTAATCCTTTTGATTAGGATCTCACTTATACCTAAAATCCTTTAGATCTACATCTGGCCTCTAACCTCCCTTTCTCTCTGATTTAAGAAGATAAAACCTAATGTTTAGAAACCCTAAATAACCTTTTATATAGGTGTACAAACGTGGATAGCAATCTGGTAAATAACCAAGCCCAAAACCAACAGGAATTTGTGTGAACATAAACCCAAACGAACCAGGAAACCTTCGATGAGTCGACTCAAAACTACATATGAGTCGACTTATGACCTCGTATGAGTCGACTCATAACTGATGAGTCGACTGGTCAGAGACTTTTGCTAACAATGCTTAAGTTATTGAGTCGACTCATGACAGGCATGAGTCGACTCAACCTGATGAGCCGACTCATGTACATGTATGAGTCGACTCACAAGCTGAAATCTGGATTCTTCGAATCTGCTGCTCGTCGCCTCGTTCCACGCTTCCTCCTGCATTCCACTATAATGATTGACACCTCTATTCTCATATTATCATGAGAATCATCTATCCTCAAGCTCCCATGAGGATCTCTAAGTTCCGAAGAGAAGATACACCCGTATCATGCTTTGATTCTTCATTCTTCCGACTCGCTTCATGCTCCATCCTGTGCTCTGCCGTATTGTTTCACACTACTATTCTCAAGATATCATGAGAATCACCTATCCTCAAGCTCCCATGAGGATTACTAAGCTCCTGAAGCAGAGAAGAAGATACACATGTATCACTCTCGGCCCCGAGCCTCCTGTTATAGACTTCCATTGGCAGAGGAATAGGAGAGCTTGTCCTAACCGTGAAGCCAGTGGAAGATAAGATCATGGATATGTCCTCCATTAAGTCCTTCGCGTCCAAAGGTTTGGCATAAGAACGGATCTTCTCCAGGGCCTCCTTCTCCAGATTGCTATGGGAAACTAGCCTTTAAGGCCTCCAGATTTTCCTCCAGCCAGGTCGAGCAGGCAAAGATATCATCAGCTCCATAAGCCCACACAAAATGCTCCCTCTAATCCTCCTCTAATTCAGGAAGATCCAGGGAGAGCTTAAAATTATCATCAATATGATAAAAATAGTGTGGGTCCCCTTCAGTCGATCCCACACTCAACAAATGACCCAGCACTTTCATGCTAGGTCGTACTCCAACTCGGTAGCAGACGACCATAAAGGGAACCAAAGCTCCTACCACATTCGGATAAAACTACATGGGGGAAACCCCCAGAGCTGCATGTACTCCCCTGACAAAGGGATGAAGAGGTAGCCGCAGGCCCTGCTCTAGATGTGCCAAGTACAATGGCACTCGCCCCTCGCCATGATTGTATACAGACTCTGTCAGCCTAGGCTTCTCAATTGTTAAGGCTCGAGGAATATCGAACCTCTTGCACGCCCATTTCAACTAATCCCTAAGGACCCTTGAACGCAGACGCTGAAGTACGACAAGCTTTCTTCACGATGGCTAGAAGCGGGAGCTGGAGAAGTCATGGAAAAGTTCCTTCTTTACAAAATTCAATGATTTTGAAGATGAAAAGTCTGTGAGAAAATCCTCTCAGCCCCTAGGGTATTTATAAGCCTCCAAAGAAGCATACAGAAGAACTCAAGAGGCACAATATTGAAGCAACCAAGAAAGATCTACTTTTAGAATCCGAAACGGATTGCTCAAAATACCAACCGCCGCTCCTGCACGTTATTCCATACCAATAAATTGGCAATAAAGTGCCACTCGTTCTGTCCATAATGCTTCGTCTCATCTAGAAAAGCAGTTCAAGATATCGGTACATAGGAGATGATGGTTGGATAGAAAGTCCTACACCACGTCTTTAGCCACGATCAACTGGCTAAAAACCCTTAACGTAGTGAGCAAGTTTATGCTGATCGAAAGCTCTCATCTATTTCACTTGAACCCAACTAAAGTCAGCTCCGAGTGAAAAGGGCCATCTGTTATCGTAATTCACCATCTAAAAACAAAAATACCAGCAATTATTATTTTCGTCAAAAGTTGCTTTTTTTATTGCTTTCAAACCTGTTACACCGTTTACCGATTACAAGTTCAAACTGAAAGAAAAGTTGATCTTTTTATAAGATCTTCTTACAATAAAAAATAAAGATTACAACTTTATCAAAAAAAACGCAGCAGTAGTTTATCTCCCGCTGCTTTGCGTGGGATCTTTGCCTGTGCTGGGGACGCGTTAGTCAGTGGACCGCCACAGATCAAACCCGATTGATAGTATAACTACGCTCTTGTTTCACAAAGAAAACAATTGCGGAAGCGACAATCACGACCAAGCGAGGTTGTGGCTCTTCTCGAGATTAAAACTAAGTTTAATCCGGAGGAAAGAAGGGGAAAGAATCACAAACCTTTCGAAGGACTTTCTTTATGAAAGTATTCGCCAAGATCTGATGATTATCCTCTGAAATTCGTGGTTAGCTGGACAATTTAACAGAACCTCTCCTTCTCAACTTCAGATCCTCTTGAAAGAAGACCCTGGGCTTCTATTTATAGGATTTTGGAGACGTGTTTTTGGTAAGAACTGATATTTAAACGTTATTTGTAGTTAATAATCACTTAAACGTGTTTAGGGATAACCTCAAAATAGTTGGGGAGGTCATGGGACGAAAGAATCATTAAAAATCATCGAAATCCGCATTTTGGGAGTCTTGAGAGTCAAAAAGAGTCGTGGTGGCTCGGGACTTGGTGGCTCGCGCCTACGCAAGCCTCCGGGTGTATTTTCGTTCATCTTTTTGATATTTTGGCAATTTGTGACTCGCGCCTACGCAAGCCTCCGGGTGTATTTTCGTTCATCTTTTTGATATTTTGGCAATTTGTGACTCCTCCAGTTCGCTCGTTTTTCGTACGGTTCATCGTTTCGCTGACTTGCACATTTTACTGATCCACTTTGTACGCTTACTGGTGTTGAGTAAATTCCCTTGACTCGGATAATAACGTTTATCGTCTTCTCGTTGTCTTGAACTATGTTTGGGAGGCTATAGGTAATTTTCAACGTCTGCAATTATGCCTTCATAGGCCGAAAAGAGCTATGCCTCAAACCAGCTTAGCGGCCCGAAGCCCAGCCAAGAACGAGTCTATTGACCCGCCGAGTAAACAAGTCATCTTTACCAACGCGAAACGCAGGATTAGTCGACCCCTCATGAATCGAGATGACTCCTCAAATAGTCGGCTCGACCATCTACTCGTCTGTCTCCTCGGCCAGAAGATCACTCAACTATCTGGTCGACGAATCATAGGGATGACTCAAAAACCAACCCGTCTCTACTAAGGGGATAAAGATCTAACTCAGCTCTCTTTAGATATACATCAACCGACACTATAGCATTGATCGATCTCATCAAGATTTTAACTCTGACAAGTCTCAGACATAAATAGCTTACTCTGCTCACAAGTCGCTTCCCAGATATCACTAAGATATCTGCTCGAATGACTTCCCTTCCAATCAATAGCCGACATCTGTAAAGCAAAGAATAACTAAGCAGCCAGCCTATCTTCCGTCATGCCTCATCTGTCAAATTCGGGATATATTTTGGACATCCTCTCCTGTGCTCGAATGACTTCCCTTCCAGTCGCTAGCCGGCATCGGTAAAGTAGAGGATGACTTAGCATCATGCCTGCTCACCCCACCACCGCCCTCCTGTGCATAGTCAAAGCTAAGGGTTAAAATCTCAGGGGTGAAGGACTATAAAATGGAGGAAGGAGGGTAAGGGCTCGAGGCTCTCTTTTCTTTTAATCTTGACTCTACTAAGAGACTGGACATTCATTAAATTCGGGGGATCATTTTCTCCTTTTTGATCCACTTTCTTTTTACTAATAACCCTAAAAGAGTACCCTTGACAAGGACCTGTAAGGATCGTAAAATTTTAATATTAATTAAAATAATTTTTTGGTATTTTAAAATATTTAATTATTATTTTTAAAAGAGTATTTGTATTTTTCTTATTTTTTTTATAATTTCCTATGATTAAAAGTCCAAATTTTATATTCATTTAAATGATTTTAATATTTATAAATTAATTTCGTGCGGTGAAAATTTCTAAAATTAATCTATTGTATTATTGATACTATTATGTATTATTTTTAAAATAATGCGTTGTATTATTATTATTACATATTATTTCATCTAATACGTTGTATTATTAATTATAAATTATTTATGTAATTTGTTGTATTATTTCTACTATTGCATAACAACTGTTGTATTAGTACAACTTGTACGTTTTATCGCGTGGATAGTTATCCCATAATTATTTGATTTTAAATATAAGAAATTATATTTTTATTAATTATTCTTGTTTAATTGTATTAATTATTTGATTTTAAATATAAGAAATTATATTTTTATTAATTATTCTTGTTTAATTGTATAATTTCTTGTATTATTTCTACTAAGAAATTATATTTTTATTAATTATTCTTGTTTAATTGTATAATTTCTTGTATTATTTCTACTGTTGTATATTATCGGTTATATTATTCCTTGTTCCCAATCTTTAGAAAGTGAACAAAGATTTTTTTTTCTCACAAGTTCTTTGTTTTCATAATCTTTCCCAAAGCCTTTGATTTGTTTATAATGTTCGTGAATCAGGTGAACATATCTTAAATGTTCTCCGAGTCCTTCATTTTGAAGTTTTCTTACTTACTCACGAGCATTGTAAGTTTTATCTCATTTCCCTGTAATGTCCCTTCACGTGAACTTCTAAAGTGTTCTAGATTTCGAAGAAAGAGAAAAGGTGTACATTGTTATATCCTAAAATATTTTATGTGTCGTGTGGCACTGGATAGAGAGCTTGGTAAAGGTTCGGTCCCAAAGAGCCAATCTCAATCCTTTGCAAATGAGTCCTCTTTGTCATAAAATCGTTAGCCATGGGAGGAATGTTTCCATACACACATGTCTGACACCTGTTGTAATACCCCAACCCTTGAGAGGGTGATGTGATTAGTATTAATAGATTTGATTGGAATACTCATACCACCAAGATGTATCTTCTTTTCGGGAACCCAACTCTTAGAAACTCCAAAGTTAAGCGTGTTTGGCCTGGAGAAATTCTAGGATGGGTGACATCCTGGAAAGTTTTCCAGGGAGCGTGTGAGTGAGGACAAAAACGTGCTGAAAAGACATGTGGTGGTTTGTGAGGCTAGTCCATCAGATCTAATAGAGGACAAAAACGTGCTGAAAAGACATGTGGTGGTTTGTGAGGCTAGTCCATCAGATCTAATAGCGTACTGACTCCGGGATTCTGGGGCGGGGCGTTACAAATGGTATCAGAGCAAAACCAACCGGAATTGTGAGAGCTAAGTGCTATGCGGCGCAAAGTGCTACGTCGAGAGGGCGGGAGCCACCTCTTGAGGCCATAGGAGCCACCTCTAGAATCTCACACGGATGGTACGGTCTTGGATGATATGATTTGGCGCAACGAGGACGTTGCGAGTTTAAGTGGGGGAGTTTGTAATACCCCAACCCTTGAGAGGGTGATGTGATTAGTATTAATAGATTTGATTGGAATACTCATACCACCAAGATGCATCTTCTTTTTGGGAACCCAACTCTTAGAAACTCCAAAGTTAAGCGTGCTTGGCCTGGAGAAATTCTAGGATGGGTGACCCCCTGGGAAGTTTTTCAGGGAGCGCGTGAGTGAGGACAAAACGTGCTGAAAAGACATGTGGTGGTTTGTGAAACCAGTCCATCAGATCTAATAGCGTACCGACTCCGGGATTCCGGGGCGGGGCGTTAAACCTGTGCCACATTTCTTTTGGAGAATAAAAGACAACAGTCCAAGTATAAACCACCGTACTCCAATAAATCCAATAGTGACACTCATAAATTCTCTCTACTCTCCCTCAATCATGGCTGCATAACTTTCTATATAAAGGAATGACTAGTGATAACTTCCTAATCTTGCTCTTACTAGGTTTTTGCAGCATGTACTATTTCTTTACAATTTTAATAGAAGCTAGCTTAAGCATAAGATGATGTATCAGAGTCCCTAACTTTAAGGATCATTCCGGCAACCCCTAACTGTTAGACCCTAGAGAGGGGTGATTAAGGTCTTATGCTAATCTAATCCGATTTTATACCAATTAAAACTTATTAACAAATTATTCTTGTAAGATAAATATACAATATGTTATGGGCAAGAATATACAACATGATCAAAGAGATATATCCTATATAGTGAAATATATACAAGGATATATAAACCACATAAGGGTAAACAATCTAAACTAAAGAAATAATTATGATAGGGCAATATAAACAATACAAACACACAATATGATCACGAAGTTCGGACCTTCCGTCCTACGTCTCTGCTCCCCACTACTGGGGAGAAATCCACTATCACAACCGGGTTTTCTACGCTCACCCGAATAACGTTTACACCACACAATATCGGTTTTCAACGCTCACCGATCAACGTTCATAATCTCACAATGTAACTACACTCCACACCCTCTAAGTGTTGGTCTTTAGCCCATGTCCTTCCTCAAGTGCTCGGAATTACCACCTCTCTCTAGGCTTTACTACCGACCCCACTCCTCTTGGAAGCGACCCCGTCTCTCACCACACATTCCTCTCGGTGTACTAGTGTAATACAAAGTGAATCTCACAATAAGCATATACAACAAATGATTGTTCTCTAATATGGATGAGAACATAATGTAAACTCACACTCAATGATACAATCCCACAGCTCAAATTATACTATGAATGTATATACAATAAGCTCAATGTGGGTGTGTATAACAATAAGATAAATAAAATCAACTAAACTCAATATGAACACTAGCTTAATAAAATGATAATCAAACAATATAAAATGTAAAGCTAGATTGAGTTTAGAAAACTTCTCAATAGATCAAGACAGAGAGAGAGAGAAGAGTTGGATGCTCAAACTTCAATTGATGATCTCCTCAAGCTCTTGTGAAATTGTTTTCACAAAACAAACTCCTAAAAGTTTAAAAGCTTCTTAAACAAACTTAAACAACACTTAAACCCTTGTTAAAACTTTGTTAAAATATTTCTTGGATTGTTATAAGAACTGAGGCATAAGGGGGTATTTATATGAAACCCCAAGCCAAGAGAAAGCCAAGAAAAGACCAAAAAACTAACCCAAAAATATCTGTAGGAAATAGCCATTGGAAGCTAACGGTAACTTCGGCGGTCGACTGTGGAAAACGCGCAGTCGATCGCGAGCAGCTCAGAATCAAAATCTGGGCTCAGGACAACAGCCGGTCGACCGTGACGGTCGATCGCAAAACTCTCTGGATTTCATCCGGTCGACCATCACGGTCGACCGAGCCACGGAAAAATATACTGAGTCTCTGGACTCAAGGAGGTCGACCGTGGCGGTCGACCGCAAACTGACACATGAAATTATCAGGTTTTGAAAGTTATTTTTCTAATTTTGAAACCCTGTTTAAAAATATTAAACAAATTCCAAAAAATATAAAACTTTGGAAAATGATTGTTGACATGATAATAAATATGCTATAAAAACTGGTTTTTAAAAAGGACCTCCCATATGAAAAATATCATTATTTTGTAAAATAATCCAAAACATGAAAATGTAAACATATGAGTTTTGATATTTTAGCTTAACCATGTTTTGAAACATTACAAAATGATTATATAGACTTAATAAAAGATGTATATGATTGTTATTAAGTTTATAAACCAAGAAAACAATATTTTCACAAAATTGCATAATTTGCAAACATTTCAAAAGTAAATATAATTTTATCGAACTAACTAAAATTGATATTGATGAAATCATATATATGCATGTAAGTAGGAAACAAAAATATGTTTTCTAATTATATTCAATTGTTTCATATTAAAACTAGAAAACTATCAAACCAAAACATATATGTATATATATAACTATATATATACAAAACCAAAACGTGTATATGTGTATATGATTGAGCTTAAAGTACTAACTCACATAATATAAACCCTAAACTAGATATACCCAAGCTTGTGATCTTCAACAAAGCTCTATCTTGGTACACTTGCGGATGAAGCTTGAACTTGGATCTTCAATTTAAATTGCATGGCTTCACTCCACGATTCCGTCAAGCGCCATTGGATATGATCGTGAATGCTTGATTCCATCCATCCTTCAACATGTTGTTTGTCTATAATAAATAGATAAACAAAAACACTAGACAAACAATATTAGTGATAAATTGTTTGTTAAACATTATCAAAACAAAGAGGCCAACAATCTCCTACTTTTTGATGATGACAAACAATTTACAAAAAGGATATATGCATGAAAGAAAATAAATATACAAAGTATATGATGACAAACAATTTACAAAAAGGATATATGCATGAAAGAAAATAAATATACAAAGTATAATATATCATGCATATAAACAAGAAAGACAAGAAAGGCTATACTCACAATATTTCTCCCCCTTTGACAACATCAAAAAGGGGAAAACCATAAAGAATAAAGAGAGCGAATGCTCCTCCTACAAATAAGCACAGGTGAGTATAAAAAATATATATAGGGATTGCTCCCCCTATCAAAATGCCTTAAGGAATATATACAATAAAGATCAAGGCAAATATATGTGAGCAAACATAGATAAAAAATATGCTAAACACTACTCACATACAAAAAAAATACAATGAGGACACATAATGATATGTTAATATAAATAGGTGTCTCCAAACACAACAAAAAAAAATATAGATTTATGAAATCAAAAGAGAGAGGAACATGAGAATCATGCAAAAGGTTATCAAATGAAAACAACCAAATGAAATCATAAATCAAAATTTAAGCCCAAAATGATGTTTGATTAATAAAGAATTTTTTTTTGAAGAACTTGATCAAATCACTCATAGAATACATTATAAAGCATATTTAAAATTTGAATCATCTATTTATGCTTATATAATGAATTCAAAAGAACAAATCGAAGCAAAAATTTCATAGTTCAAAAGTAACATGCAAGAATCACGAACTATGGATTTTAAAAACTAAAAATCATCTTTAAGAGTATAAAACCAAAACATGATTGATTTTCATAAATGAGAGAGGCAACCATATCAATCTCTTGAGCTTGTTCCAACTCATATAAGGACTTTTAGTACCCAGTAAACAAGATTTGGAAATAAACACCCAATAAATCTAGGAGGATTATATAAACACAAAACTCTCATCAAAATAGAAACTAATAATCATGAAAACAAAAGAATTGATCAAAGAAAACTTGTTTTCACATCTAAAAATTTTAAAACATAATTTTTAAAACCAAGAAAAGGAAACATAAAAACACTAAAAATTCTTGGTTTAAAAAATCAAATGTGTTTTGGTACCCAAGTATTCTTGATACCAAAAAGTTTAGGGATATGACCCCTATCATTTAAGCTTAAAGCCCTTGGGTTATGAACCCATTTAGGCGTATGTGATACACGAACACGGTCGAAATAAAAATCATGTAAATGACCCTTCTGGTTGCAATAAGTGCAATAAAAAGGTTGAAATGATTTGTGTTGACCAAATGGTTGTGCACAAGACTCATTTGCAAAAATAGGTTGTTCTTTAAAATTATTTTGCAAATGGGAAACTCTTTTTAAATCAAAACAAAATTTGGTCAAATGACCAAAACGACCACAAAACTCACATTTGTACACATGGGCAAGTTTATGATGATCTATATGTGTGTGTACATGTGAATGTGATGAAGAAGCTTGATGAGATGCACGAGAAGAATTAGTATGAGCCTTAGTGGGTTTATGTGCATCATAGCAAAATCTAGCAAGATGGCCTTTACGATCGTAATTTGTATATTTGTAGACTTTGCTATACATGTGTGCATGATGTATAGGATGTTTAGATGTTTTAGCATGAGGCATAGCACACATGTTCATGAGCTTTTTATGGTTGTTAATGCATGTAGTAAGAGTTGAATCTAGGGATAAAATATGGTTTTTAACAACATT
Source organism: Asparagus officinalis (assembly GCF_001876935.1). NCBI lineage: Eukaryota > Viridiplantae > Streptophyta > Magnoliopsida > Asparagales > Asparagaceae > Asparagus > Asparagus officinalis. Next base: position 7,020,299 of record NC_033802.1, read on the forward strand.
CAACTCATCATTAAACACATTTGCATTAACACTAGAAGTAGAAGGAGAATGATTATTTTTGAATGAATTAAATTTATTTCTAATTGTTTCTACCTCTAGCATGGCATCAATCTTAGCATGAGATAAGCTAGCAATGGATGACGATAATTTCTTATTTTCCAATTTTAACATATCATTATTTTCTTCAAGAGCAATATTTTCTTGAGAAATGATATCAAAATTAGAAGCTAGCTTCTCATGATCGGATTTCAAAATGACATGCTTGCTTTTAAGATCAATAAAATTATTTTGTAATTTTGTGTAGGCATGTGATAATCTCTCATAAGCACAAGCGAGTTCATTAATAGATAGATCATCATCGGATTCTGAATCGCTTACCACACTAGGGCTATCGCCTAGTGGTCGTGTGTAAAATGCTCCTCTATCACTTGAAGTCGATTCCGCCACAACACGTCGAATCTCCTCCAAATCTCCTCTGAATCTCCTCCAAATCTCTTTGATGTGCTTCAAAAAGTTTCCAAATCGTGTAAGCACTATCAAAATGAGCAAGTTTGTTAGAAATACATGATTCAAAAGCATTATGCAAGAATTCTAACACTAACTTGTTCAAAGTAAACATTTTCTTATCATGATTGCACCACTTGGATTTCTCTAATGTGGGCATAATATAAGCACAATCAATAACTTCCCATAAGTTAATATTTCTAGAAGAGCACCATTGAGCATAAGAGAAATTTCTATATTTAGGAGCAATATTTGGATCATAGCCAAAACGAAATGCATCTATATTCATGATATATATGTGAATATATGCAAGCAAGACAAATACAATCAAAACTAGATTAGCACAAAGAGATAACTTGGATCTTTAACTCAAGGTGATTAGACCTTAAATCAAAGAGCACCAAGCTCTGATACTAATTGTTAGACCTTAGAGGGGGTGATTAGGGTCTTATGCTAATCTAATCCGATTTTATGCCAATTAAAACTTATTAACGAATTATTCTTACAAGATAGATATACAATATGTTATGAGTAAGAATATACAACATGATCAAAGAGATATATCCTATATGGTAAAATATATACAAGGATATATAAACAACACAGGGGTAAACAATCTAAATTAAAGAAACAATTATGATAGGGCAATATAAACAATACAAACACACAATATGATCACGGAGTTCGGACCTTCCGTCCTAAGTCTCCGCTCCCCACTCACGAGGAGAAATCTACTATCACAACTGGGTTTTCTACGCTCATCCGAATAACGTTTACACCACACAATATCGGTTTTCAACATTCACCGATCAACGTTCATAATCTCACAATGTAACTACACTCCACATCCTCTAAGTGTTAGTCTCTAGCCCGTGTCCTTCCTCAAGTACTCGGAATTACCACCTCTCTGTAGGCTTTACTACCGACCCACTCCTCTTGGAAGCGACCCAGTCTCTCACAACACATTCCTCTCGGTGTACTAGTATAATACAAAGTGAATCTTACTGTTAGACCCTAGAGGGGGGGTGATTAGGATCTTATGCTAATCTAATCCCGATTATATGCCAATTAAAATTATATTGATTAATTTGTTCTTGTAAGAAATATATGAGATAGATATGAACAACAATGTGAAAAATAAGCACAAATAAAATATACGCTAAGTAAACACAAATATACGATATGTTTACGAGGTTCAGTCCCCATGACCTACGTCCCCGCTCATCACCTCGAGGAGATCTCCACTAACACAATCCGGTTTGAAAGCTGGAACTTCTACACACTCAGTTTACAAGTTTACCAAAAACTCTCACATAACAAATACTATGCAATCACACTTTACACACTAAGTGTAGGATTCTAGCCCGTGTCCTCCTCCTCAAGTGCTCGGATACAACCTCTCCCTAGGTTTGTCAACGGACGCCACTCCTATTGGATTCGACCCCGTCTCACACTTCTCTCGGTGTACAAGTGTATTACAAGTGATACTCACAATAAGGGTTTAAATACAATAATTTGTTCTCGATAGTAAATGAGAACACAATAAAGCTCATTCTCACTAAATCACACACCACTACCCAACAATATATTCTATAAAAATATTATAAGCTAAATATAGTGTGTGTGATAAAAGTAAATAGAAAATATGTAACTCAAATAATATAGCTAAGATATGAAAATGAAATAACAAGCTATATGAAAATGAGTTTAGAAAACTTCTCAATAAACAGGAAGAACTGTAGAAGATGATAAGGATAATATCCTCAGTTGGAATTGAAAGCCTCTTCTTGCTGGAGAAAACTTCTTTTGAAACAGACCAACAAAACCAGCTTAAACACTTGCTAATCTTTTGATAAAAACTTACTGTAAACAAAACTCTTGGTATGTTTGAAAGAGGGAAGCAATGGGGTATTTATACCCACTCAAGATATCAGCCAAAATAACATTGAAAAGACCAAAAAAACCCCCAGAGAATCAGATCAAAAAATACTCATTGCAACATAACGGTCAAATCGGTGGTCGACCGTGAAAAGCTGGCGGTCGACCGTGAAGCACAAAAAAGCAATCAAACTGTTCTGGAAAGCAAGCGGTCGACCGTGGCGGTCGACCTCGAAAGTCTCTGCATGTGCTACGATCGACCGTCATGGTCGACCGCGACCCATTAAAAAGCAAATTGGGATTTTGAACTGCAGGCGGTCAATCGCAAACTGACACAGAAGTTTTTACAGGTTTTGAACCTGTTTTGGTTGACTTTAAAAATACAATAAAAATATTAAATCATTTCCAAAAATAGTAAAACTTTGGGAATAGTTTCTAAATGATAAAATAAACATGTTTGAAAAAAAAATTTGGAGATGCAATTTTCGTTTGTGAAAACTCACTGTTTTTGAAAAGTGTACATAAAACCTGTTTTTAATGAAAACAAAAATTGAACTATGACTTGTAAACTTGTGTATATATATCATGCATACATTATATATATATTATGAAGTATGAGAGAGATGTAAACATGAAAAAAAACTATTGTAACAAAGTTTGATAAAAAATTATTTGTATGATAGAAAAATCAGACTTGTGTTGTGTTTACATATTGAGCTTAAATATAGTCATACAATATATGTAAATACACTTCTCTTATACCTAGGTGAATGTTACACATGAAACTGAATCTTTAACTCTTGATCATCATGTGTTGAATTCCTGTAAAGAGAAAAACAAACCACAAAAAACTAGAAAACATATTAGCTATAAATTATTTGACAAATCATCATCAAAACCATAGGGCCAACAATCTCCTCCTTTTTTATGATAACAAACGATTTATTGAATAAAATAAAACTCATTTGAATAAACCAAATAAACCAAACATCAATCATGTAGTTACATATGAATAAAACATTAACATGAATAAACCAAACATCAATCATGTAGTTTTTCTCCCCCTTTGACAACATCAAAAAGGAAAAAAATAGGAGCTACGCTCCCCCTACATTCATGCATAGATATTAAGAAAATGTATAGTTAAAACTCCCCCTGTAAATTTGCATAAATGACATGACAACAGAAGGAAGAACATATATAGGGACTAAACACAAATCAACTATCGAATTTTTTTTACCAAACATCCATAAACATTTTAACATGAAGATCATTAACATATAAATTTAGAAGCCAAACCAAACTTTCAAAAATAGCATCCTCAATAGCATGTTTTCAAACTACATTGTTCAGAGGATATAAATACCATCAAAAGAAAGTTATAAGCTACCATAACTACAAGAAACATAAATAGTTCCATAAGATCACACAGTTTTTAGACACAAACCATAATAGTTATTACAACTTCAAAACAAAAGAGAAATATCTAGTTTGTTCTTCAAAACATAAACCATAATATCAAGCATCAATCACCACCACCATCATCAGATGCAGAGCCAGAGCCAGAGCCAGAGCTAGAGGCAGATCCTTCTTCAGAACCCTCTTCAGATCCAGTGTCAGAGCCGGGAGAGGGATCCTGAATCCCAAGAGACCGACGCTGAAGACTAAGGAGAGTCCTAACATCCATCTGAATGCTCGAGACCTGAGTCTCAAGACGATCTAGACAGTCAAATACCTCAGAAGCAGAAATGGTAGAAGCTCTAGAACGAGATCGAGAGGATGATGGGCAACCCTATCGAAATACTCCTTGCTAGGGTCAACTTTAGTTTCATGAGTAAGGTCAACACCGAAGTGTTGAAGGATAAGAGCAATGAAGGAACCGAAGGGGAGGAACTTAAAATGCTTGCATGCCATATTTTTAAGAAAAACATTTTCCTAATTCACTTTTATCTTGGCAAAAATAGCATACACAGTATTTACTTTGTCAGGAGCAAAGTGATCAAAGCTACCGGTTTTAGGAATGAGGTTCTGAGCAACAATTCATGCGATAATTTTGCCTATGGGATTAAGTGAATTGTTGTTCATAGGATAAGAGCAACCGGGCTTAAACAGAAGATTGTTCACATTCTGATCAGTGTGTTCAATGGACATGAGCTCAACGTCACTTGACGGGATCTTTAGGATTCCTGCAAGCTCATCAGCAGAAAATGATATCTGAACATTTTTAACAGAAGTAATGATGGTTTGAAGACCATCAGCTGAAGAGGAAACATAAAAGTTTGCATAAAACAGATAGACAAAAAATGGGTAATAAGGAAACTTAAGTTTCTCATCTAACAGATTATGCAACCCAACATCAGATATAATCTCATGAATGTTATAAATGGCTAATTCCTCATATTTGATGTATCTACCTGATAAGATTTTCAACTTACAAAGATCCCTATACTTCTTAACTAGGGATTTGAAAAGTAAAAAAATCCTCATAATTTGTGGCACTGGAAGAAGAACCAATATCTTGTTTTGATTTCTTTCTAGGAGGCATGATATCAAGATAAGATCAACAATAGGTCTTGACAGATAAATCTAAACAGAAACCCTAGAATTAAGAGAATGAAATTCTAGAACAGTGAAAGAAATCAGGATTGATGAGAAGAATTACCCAACTATTTCCCAACAAAAAACGATGAAGAAGATATATGCGATCGATCGAAGGAGAGCGATGGGCGACCGTGGGAGGAATCGACAGATTTGGGGAAATTTTCGAATGAAGGGAATAGAAAGGGTCGAATCATATAAGAAGAAGAATCAACGGCATGGATCGACTCAAAAGTAAGGTCAAAGGTGGTGGATCATTCGGGTTTAGAAAAATTAACAAATAAAAACCAAAACCCAATAAGAGAAATAAAACAAAACAAAAAAAATCCATTGCGGATGCCTTCCAACCTCCTTATTTTAGGCTTTTAGCTAGTAAACCATGAAAATATTTTATTTTAGCTTAATAACAAAAAGATCAACATTTAAGCTCAAAACCAATTATTCAAAAACAAAACAAAGATGTGAAATAGAGCTCATTTTGGTACCCAAATTTTTTTGGTACCAATAAAATTTGGGACATGACCCCCATCATGTAAATCCAAGGCCCTAGGATTATGAACACATTTAGGCGTATTTTGTGCACCGATACGATCAAAACAAAAATCATAAACATGACCCATACGATTACAATTTGTGCAATGTAGGGGTTTGAAAATTTTGTGTTGACCGAAATAATGTGCACGTGGTTCATTTGCAAAAATAGGTTTTTCTTTGTAATTATTTTGCAAACGAGAATTTCTTTTCAAATCAAAACAAAACATGGCCAAATGACGAAAACGACCATAATATTCACATTTGTACACATGAGTATGTTTATGATTTACACTATGTGTGTGTACATATGTATGAGATAAAGAAGCCTGATGGGATGCACAATCATGAATAGGCTTGTCAAGCTTTTGTGCATTATGACAAAATTGGGCTACATGGCATTTAAGATCGCAAATAGAATATTTGTGAATTTTATCATACATGTGTGCATAGTGAATAGGTTTCTTAAAAGAATTATCATAGGACTTTGCACACAAATCCATAAGCTTTTTGTTATTTGTAATACAAGTGTTTAGTGTTGAATCTAAGGTTGATATACATTTTTCCATTTGATTCAACTCATCATTATGCATACAAGCATTGCTACTAGAAGTAGGATTAACATGATCATTCATCATAGAGTTTAATTATTTTTACTAATCTCTACTTCTAACATGACATCATATTTTTCATTAAGTAATCTAGCATTTTCTAATCTCAAATTTTCATTGCATTCTTTAAGAATTATATTTTCATTTGCAATAAAATCAAACTTAGTGACTAGTGTTTCATGAGTGGATTTTATCTTAACATGCTTACTTTTTAAGTCAATATAGCTATTGTATAATTTTTCAAATTCAAGCGCAAGCTCATCAAAAGTAATATCATCATCGTTGTCAAGCTCGCATATCTCACTAGGGTTATCACCTAGTGGTCGTGTACATGGAGATGATGCTTCTTTAGAACTCGAATCGGAATTTTCCAACGCTTGTTGGATAGCCTCTAAGTCCCCTTGATGTGCTTCAATAAATTTCCATAAGGTGTAAGCACTATCAAAATGAACAAATTTGTTAGAAAAGGATGAGTGAAAGGCACTAAGCAAATATCCTAACAAAAGCTTGTTCATATTAAACATTCTTTTATCATCTTTATTCCACTTGAATTTTTCCGAAGTGAGAACAATATAAGCATCCTCAATAATTTCTCATAAATCGAATTGTTTAGATTGAACAAAAAGTTTGAATCTAACACACCATTGAGCGTAGGAAAAGATATCCAAATGAGGAGCAATATTAATAGCATAACCTAGACTAGATGCATCATACATATCCATAAAAATTATATGCAAGAAGCAAAATGCAATCAAAACTAGATTAGCACAAAAACGATAACTTGGATCTTTAACTCAAGGCGATTAGTCCTTAAATCAAAGAGCACCAAACTCTGATACTAATTGTTAGACCCTAGAGGGGGGATGATTAGAGTTTTATGCTAATCTAATCTTGATTATATGCCAATTAAAATTATATTGATTAATTTGTTCTTGTAAGAAATATATGAGATAGATATGAATAACAATGTAAAAAATAAGCACAAATAAAATATACGCTAAGCAAACACAAACATATGATATGTTTACGAGGTTCGGTCCCCACGACTTACGTCCCCGCTCCTCACCTCGAGGAGATCTCCACTAACACAATCCGGTTTGGAAGTCGGAACTTCTACACACTCGATTTATAAGTTTACCAAAAACTCTCACACAACAAACACTATGCAATCACACTTTACACACTAAGTATAGGATTCTAGCTCGTGTCCTCCTCCTCAAGTGCTCAGATACAACCTCTCCCTAGGTTTGTCAACCGACGCCACTCCTATTGGATTCGACCTCGTCTCACGCCTCACACTTCTCTTGGTGTACAAGTGTATTACAAGTGATACTCACAATAAGGGTTTAAATATAATGATTTGTTCTCGATAGTAAATGAGAACATAATGAAGCTCATTCTCACTAAATCACACACCACTACCTAACAATATATTCTATGGAAATATTATAAGCTCAGTACAGTGTGTGTGATAAAAGTAAATAGAAAATATGTAACTCAAATAATATAGCTAAGATATGAAAATAAAATAACAAGCTATATGAAAATGAGTTTAGAAAACTTCTTAATAAACAAGAAGAACTGTAGAAGATGATGAGGATAAGATCCTCAGTTGAAATTGAAAGTCTCTTCTTGCTGTAGAAAACTTCTTTTGAAACAGACCAACATAACCAGCTTAAACACTTGCTAATCTTTTGATAAAAACTCACTATAAACAAAACTCTTGGTATGTTTGAAAGAGGGAAGCAATGGGGTATTTATACCCACTCAAGACATCAGCCAAAACAACATTGAAAAGACCAAAAAAACCCCAGAGAATCAGATCAAAAAATAGTCGTTGCAACATAACGGTCAAATCGGCGATCTACCGTGAAAATTTGGCGGTCGACCGCGAAGCACAAAAAAGCAATCAAACTGTTCTGGAAAGCAGGCGGTCGACTGTGATGGTCGACCTCGAAAGTCTCTGGATGTGCTACGGTCGACCATCATGGTTGACCACGAGCCATTAAAAAGCAAATTGGGATTTTGAACTGCAGGCGGTCGACCGTGGCGGTCGATCGCAAACTGACACAGAAGTTTTTACAGGTTTTGAACCTATTTTGGCTAATTTTGAAAATACAATAAAAATATTAAATCATTTCTAAAAATAGTAAAACTTTGGGAATAGTTTCTAAATGATAAAGTAAACATGTTTGAAAAAGAAATTTTGGAGATGCAATTTTTGTTTATGAAAACTCACTGTTTTTGAAAAGTGTATATAAAACCTGTTTTTAATGAAAACAAAAATTAAACTATGACTAGTAAACTTGTGTATATATATCATGCATATATTATATATATATTATGAAGTATAAGTGAGATGTAAACATGAAATAAAAACTATTGTAACAAAGTTTGATAAAAAATCATTTGTATGATAGAAAAATCAGACTTGTGTTGTGTTTATATATTGAGCTTAAATATAGTCATACAATATATGTAAATACACTTCTCTTATACCAAGGTGAAAGTTACACATGAAACTGAATCTTTAACTCTTGATCGCCATGTGTTGAATTCCTGTAAAGAGAAAAACAAACCACAAAAAACTAGAAAACAGATTAGCTATAAATTGTTTGACAAATCATCATCAAAACCATAGGGCCAACATTTACAATAAGCACAATACAACAAATGATTGTTCTCTAATATGGATAAGAACACAATGTAAGCTCACAATCAATGATACAATCCCACAATCCAAATTATACTATGAATGTTAATACAATAAGCTCAATGTGGGTGTGTGTAATAATGAGATAAATAAAATCAACTAAACTCAATATGAACACTAGCTTAATAAAATGATAATCAAACAATATAAAATGTAAAGCTAGATTGAGTTTAGAAAATTTCTCAATAGATCAAAAGAGAGAGAGGGAGAAGAGTTGGATGCTCAAACTTCAATTGATGATCTCCTCAAGCTCTTGTGAAATTGTTTTCACAAAACAAACTCCTAAAACCTTAAAAGCTTCTTAAACAAACTTAAACAATACTTAAACCCTTATTAAAACTTTGTTAAAATATTTCTTGGATTGTTATAAGAATTGAGGTATAAGGGGGTATTTATATGAAACCCCAAAGCCAAGAGAAAGCCAAGAAAAGACCAAAAAACTAACCTAAAATAGCTGTAGGAAATAGTCGTTGGAAGCCAACGGTAACTTCGGTGGTCGACCGTGGAAAACGCGCGGTCAACCGCGAGCAGCTCAAAATCAAAATCTGGGCTCAAGACAACAGCCGGTCGACCGTGACGGTCGACCGCAAAACTCTCTAGACTTCATCCGGTCGACCGTCATGGTCGACCACGAGCAACTGAAAAACATACCGAGTCTCTGGACTCAAGGCGGTCGGCCGTGGCGGTCGATCGCAAACTGGCACATGAAATTATCAGGTTTTGAAAGTTGTTTTTCTAATTTTGAAACATTGTTTAAAAATATCGAACAAATTCCAAAAAATATAAAATTTTGGGAAATGATTGTAGACATGATAATAAACATGCTACAAAAACTAGTTTCACAAAGGATATCCCAAATGAAAAATATCATTATGTTACAAAATAGTCCAAAACATAAAAATGTAAACATATGAGTTTTTACATTTTAGCTTAACCATGTTTTGAAACATTATAAAATGATTATATAGACTTAATAAAAGATGTATATGATTATTATTAAGTCCATAAACCAAGAAAATAATATTTTTACAAAATTATATATTTTGCAAACATTTCAAAAGTAAATATGATTTCATTGAACTAAATAAAATTGATATGGATGAAGTTTGAACTTGGATCAACTTGAATTGCATGGCTTCACTCCACGATTCTGCCAACCGCCATTGGATATAATCGTGAATGGTTGATTCCATCCATCCTCCAACATGTTGTTTATCTACAATAAATAGATAAACACAAACACTAGACAAATAACATTAGTGGTAAATTGTTTGTTAAACATTATCAAAACAAAGAAGCCAACACTAACAAGTTGTTTTAGTGTGCATGTTAGAATGAAAAAGATGGATTCTGATTGTTAGCGGACTCCCATGAGACCTACTTTGCTTACCCCCCAAACAATCCACCTCGACCCCAATAATTGGAGGGATAATTTAAGAGAAATTTACTATTTTACTATGTATATTAATGTTAAAGACTAATTAACACAAGTTTGCGGTCTAATATGACAAAGTATGGTTTAATTAATTAACCTAGTTATGGATAATTAGCCAATTCTAAAAAGGGTTTTGCTAACCATTTATCAATCGTTTTAACAGAATTAATATTCTAATTATAATTCTCTAAATGTTCGAGTGGAGTTAAGATTGAGAAACAACTATAAATAATAATTTATGCTGCGTTGACGAACGATTTTGGAATTGAAGAAATTTTCCATTTAAACCCATTCCATTTTTTATTTTTAAACCGACCCACTCCCATTTTATTTACAAAAACCGACTCATTTCGTGGTCACGTCAGCACCGTGGCCACAAAATGGGTCGGTTTTTTTAATCTCGACACTAAATAGTCGGAGTTGCCAAACCCGACTATTTTGCACGCCCCTAATAATATACATGTTATATTAGTCGGGGTTGGAAACCCCGACTAATTTACCATACTGTCTAATTGGTCAGGGTTGGGAACCCCGACCAATTCAAAAGCCTTTTCAAAATGGTCAGGGTTCCCAACCCTGACCATTTAGCAGAGACTTTTATCCCCAGCAGACGAGTCGAGCTGGAAATGGCTAAGGGACCAAATAGTCGAGGTTGGCAACCCTGACTATTTAGCCCCTGGGCCCGACCCCTATAAAAACCCCAATCATTCTCCCCACCTCCCCACCTCATTCCCAGCCACCCTAAAACACTCCTTGCCCTCAAACGTTCTTCCTCAAACCCATATTTGTCACAAATCTCGGATTTCAACCTCAATTTTCAACCGAATTCCATCATGAAGCTTCCGAGTGGTAATTTTTCTTTATTCTCTCCTCTTTTAACATGTAGAAGTCTAGGGTTTTTCTCAAAAATAAAATTTTCTACATTCTCTCTATTTGTAGTTGAAATTAAACATTTAGTGCATAGAATACTCAAATTTAGGGTTTAGAATTTGGGGTCAATTTTAGGGTTTAGAATTTAGGGGTTTAGGGTTGTAATTTGGGTTTAGGATTGTAATTGATAATATTTTTAAATTTTTTTGCATTTAAATGATATAATTTTCTTTTGCATAGGTTGAATAATATAATTTTTATTGCTTGCTCTTATGGTGAAAAATTTAATTATGGAATGAATAATATGCCAGCGTATGTCGGAGGGGTGATAACGCCGTTAATGATCTCGGAATCATATAGTTACATTGACTTGGTTAATGAATTATATCGAGTTACGACAATTGACCCATGAGAGTACCGACTAAAAATAATATGCAATTGGCTCATAACTTTTGATAGAACGTCTGTAGTTAAGATCTCAAACAATCATCATATGAGTATTATGTTTAATTTGAGGAAATCACAACCAACGGTAGAATTGTTTATTGAAAAGTTGCCACATAGTTCGTGCTAAATATTCAACCTCCAGGAGAATTCTCATGCATGTTAGATTTAGGAGTTGAGTCTGATGGTTTTCTTTTTTTTCTTTGAGTGAAATAGAGCAGACTCAATTTCAATATCACAGTGGTGCACCTTCATTCGGTGGAATGCCAAATGTCATGAACAATGAAGCCTTTTATGAAAATATGAGGCTGTTAAGAGGGGCAACAATTGAAGAGGATGAAAGAAGCAACGCCTCTGAAGGTGAAGATGAAGACAGTGCACTAATTGACAGCATTCAATTTGTGAGTGAAGATGATGAAGAGAATCCGGATTGGCCCGATGAAGCTTATGTTAATAATGAATATGTTTAGTACGAAGAACCACCCCCCAACAAGTTTGAAAATGATGAGTGAGTTCGTTCTTGCACAGTACAAGATATGCGCATTGGCGAAAGTTTATCTCATAGTGAAGATGATTAGGTCCATTTCAGGGTTGGTGATTTATTCGAGACTAAAGACCAATTGGTTGATACTATTCGTGATTACTCGATCAAAAAGTTAGTCAAATTCAAGCAAATTAAAAGCAACCATATAAGTTATGAGCCAATCTGTTTTATGAATACACATAGGCAAGGTCAGGCTGAAGGGAATGAAGCTGATTACGCATGTCCTTGGAAGTTATATGCATTCGTCACAAAGAAACATAATTGATATTTTAAGATTACAGAATACTGTGGTGTTCACACATGTAACAATCTAATGTTCGAGAAAGATCACATTGGTACTTCTGCCTCCTACATAGCTCGGTTGATTATGTCAAAATTAAAGAAACTGCTTGAACTAAGGCCCGATAATATAATTAATAGAGTGTTACATACGAAGTCCATTGAAATATCGTATGGTAAAGCATGGAATGCAAGGAGAATTGCGATGACAAAAATATTTGGTGATTGGGAGGTCTTACGCGACACTACCTCAATATCTTGATGTGATCAAAAGAAGCAATCATGGATCTGAATACAAACTCATAACCAAAGAGATTAATTCGGGAGTTCATCAATTCACTCTGTATTTTGGGTATTTGGTCCTTCAATCGAGGGATTTAAATTTTATCAGCCGGTTCTTAGCATTGATGACACACACTTATACGGTAAATATAAGGGTGTATTGCTTGCCGCTATAGGAGTAGATACAGATGGCGGCTTATTTCCTTTGGCCTTCACAGTTGTGGAGGTCGAGAACAGTGAAAATTAGGAGTGGTTTTTTTTTTCTTGCATTCAATTATATATTTTTAATGTGTTGCCTCCTATGAAATTTACTTTTATATCTGACAGGATGAAAGGTATTCCAAGAGCATTGTATCGGAGATTTGGCTCTCATCACAATCGTCGCTATTGCTTATGACACATTAGAGCTAATTTTAAAAAGAGTTTTGGTCAGATACATTTACAAAACCTTCTTTGGCAAGCAGGTGTTACACCCGAAACGATTATGTATGATCGGATACAGGATCAAATCAAGGCAATATCTCAAGCTACATATGACTGGATTGAGAGTAGTTTGGGAAGTGATTACGTTGACCGGTGGGAACTAAGTAAAGATAGAGGGAATCACTATTGCATGATGACAACTAATTATTCTGAAAGCTTCAACGGTGTACTTAAGGAGGCTTGAGTAATGCCCATACATGCGTTGGTTGCGAGGACATTTTATAGACTAAATCATTATTTTGTCAAGCGGCGAGAGGATGGAGCAAACTGAGGGACGTTGTTGACACCAAAAAATAAAGAGATTGTAGGAGCTTGTGTCAAGCAGGCGAGATTGACTAAGATTGTTAGATTTGCTATAGATGAATGACATGTTACAGACAGTCACGGTTATAATTACACCATCAATTTACGAAGGATACAATGCGCATGCACATGTAACATACCAGAACTATAAAAATTTCCATGTTCACATGTTATAGCCGTTACGACCAAGCAATTTGGGGGTGCAAATACATCATATTATGCATACGCTTCCGAGTGGTATCAATCAAACCACTATAGAGATTCATACAATCAGTGTTTTTTATCCCATTGTAGATAGTCGTTACTGACCACCCTACAACGGGCCGCCCTACAACGGGCCGCATGTGTTACCTCCTGAATATAAGAGACAAGTCGGACACTCGAGATCAACACGCATAAAAGGTACAATGGATGAAGGTCGGGAAGGAGCTAAAAAAATATGTGGATATTGCAGACTATCGGGCCATAGGAGATCTCATTGTCCCACTAATCCAAATAAATAGCAATTAATCAATACACTTTATTTAATTTTTAAGTTTATCCACTTCATTTACAAGTCAATGATTATATACGAAATCTGAGATTTTATTCTACTTTTATTTTTGCATACATCATAGCACTGACACATTTATATCATCATATGTATAGGTATGGAGGTGGGTCCATTGATGTATGAGGTCCTTTATGATTAAGATCGACATCAATCCACGAAGATAGACTCTGGGGAGGTAAATTATATTGGTAGTTGTAAATTGTATTTTCAATCATATCAATTATTCTAAGTTATTGATTGTTACTGAACATTTGCACTGTTTAATGTATGCAGGCCCCGAGCACTACTATCGTTGATCATATACTCGTGCACATTCGAGCTGGGACTTGACAGACCCACAGGTCTAATTTTATGTCCATCAAGCAGGCTTCTTTGAGTGCTCACAAATTAAATGTGTGAGACTTGATTGGGCTCTCTTGATGGCACTGATTGAACGTTGGAGGTCCGAGACAAATACATTCCACCCGCGTCAAGGAGAGTTGACGATTACATTACAGGATATTGGGGTTTTGCTTGGACTCAGAGTGGATGAAGATGCTGTCACGAGTAGCGACGACTTTAATTGGGTAGGGAAGTGCAAAGAATTGTTGGGTCATGTTCCTCATATGAAGGATGGTAAGATTAAGTTTGAATGATTGAGAAACAATTACATGAATGTACTAATCGATGCAACCGAGGAGATCATCAAGATGTATGCCTGTGCATACATACTTCATATGATTGGTACTATTCTTTTTCCAGATTCCACGAAGGATTCGGTGCACGTGAGGTGGTTGTCACTGCTGGAAGATCTTGAGGATTATGGAGAATTATCATGGGGGAGTGCCGTGTTAGCGTATTTGTATAGGGAAATGACCAAAGTGGCACTTGTTCAAAACAAAGAATTCAAGAGTTGTCTCACTCTGCTATAGATATGGTCTTGGGAGAGATTGCATTTAGGTTGCCCAGATTTGAGAGAGACCCGTGCTCTCGATGGCCATATTCCGTTAGGCTCCAGGTATTACTAAGTTATTTGGTAATATATATGATTACATGTATTTTTATACATTTATTTTAATCTATATTAACCCATTGTATATAAAATAGATAGAATGTGCCCAGATCTTAGCATACCTCACCAAAGGGTCATGAAAACTTCTACAGAAACGAGCTTGATCAAATGGAGGATGAACATGTATTAAATCATAATATCTAAATATGTCATTCTCTGCTTCCCAAAATACCGAAAAATCGAAACATGAACAAGTCCGTGACATATTAGACTAAGGAGAAATAAGTACTAGACCTTCTACTCAATCCAATATGCTAAGCGTCAAGCAATATAAAACGAAGGCACAGGTCCCTGATCACAGTAGCGAGAATATAATAAACAACTCAGAACAAAATGATACATATTACTAATAAAATATCATCCCAGACATAATATTCGAGTCAACATATTCTAATACAAAACAATCCAACTAAAATACTAGAAAATATAAAAATACATTGATCAAGCGAAAAAGGAAAGTGCTACAAAAGTAAACAAAGACCATCGAACAACTAAAGAAAATAACTAAGTTTCGGCTTCTTATTCTACTTTGTCTGCAAGACACTCCTGCTGAGAATACTATGGCTCTTACCGAACCTGTCCGTCCTCTAAATCTGACGTACAACCTAAGAGAACAGGAGTACATCAGCGTGCATGACACACTGTAATATCCCAAAAGGAAGAATAGAAATGGTCGAACGACCAATGCAATAACAGATGCAAAAATAGTAATGACAATAGAAACATGCAACTAAAAATCTAACAATCTAGATGCAATCTGCTACTAGAGTGTAACAATCAGAAGAATCCATAAACATCCAAGTAACAAGGTCATACAACTAGATGGAATTAATAGTTAAAAATCTATAACACGAGACGTAGTACGTCGAGCGAAATAATCCAAATAAGGAAACCCTCATGTATATACCATATGTCTCAATCCAAATAAGGAAACCCTCATGTATATACCATATGTCTCAAATTATAGATAATTAAATATTAATCCCAATCTATGTAACCATATGTCTCAAATTATAGATAATTAAATATTAATCCCAATCTATGTATGAAAAGAAATATAACTAGGCCACATCTCACCATAATCCATAATCATCCACGGTGATAACTTATATAAGGTGATAATAAAGGAAATTCTAATTGTAGATATCAAATAAAGCCTACCATAGGACACAAAAGCATATAATTCTTACTTTACATATTATTTGAATTAGAAAAGAATATTTATATATATATAATCGGGTCCCTGTAAACTTGTTCGGGGGCCACGCCTTCAAGTTAAGTATTAGCCTTTTGGCCCATGTATATATATAACTCGCGATATCAGGAAAGTGCATGTGACCGTTTATATACATGTTATATTCTCTGTTTAATTCCCCTTTATAAACCCTATGTTTTTCAGTTTAATTTGAATAACCATACATGAAATATTGTACACTATCCACGGAGTTACCGTAGAATGATTTCTGTAAAACTATGAAAATAACTGTGACCCATAACACGTCCGATTAAGAGTACATCGTCTAGTCGATGTTATAATAGTAATAGTCAAGAAAACCTCATATCAGGATATAGATATCAAGGGAACTCGAAACTCCTCACATCGGGATATCGATGTCGAGTGAGTATAGCAATGCTTTGAAGCACGCTTATAAATCATACTTTTAACAGGAGTCGTCTTCATTCTCCTATTGGATAACAACTAGATGATAAAGTAACAAATTCTCATATAGTCATTCATCAAAAAAATCTGACACATGTAATAACATATCATAGTCTAATCTATGCATGTAATTCATAACAGATCTAAATATTGAAAGACGAGTCAATTAAAAATGGAATTTTACACATACTTAATTCACAGTAAATATAAGAATTGTAATGAATAAATATCGAGAATCGTGATCTTGCGCATAATTAATTTACGATAGATCTAAAATTGTACTGAATAATAAATGAGAACAAGGATCTTGCATCGGGTTTCCGTCGAACGAATCGATGCTGTCGTGCGAGGCTATGACAGAGGTGATGTCGCTGGTCAGAGGGACGAAAGCAACACAGGCAGCTGTGGTGGTCAGAGAGGTGGTGGTTGAGGTGCTGGATCTGGTTGAGGGTAGATGGCTGTGATGTCGGTGACGTAGGCGGCACGAGATGGGGACGGTAGAGCTGTCGGTGGTGATGTAAGGGGCCGAGGGAGACGAGCGGGTGAGGGAGGAGGGCTGATGGACTTAAGGTGAGCTCGAGAAGGTGTAGTTGATATGGGGAGGCCAGCGGGTGAGGAGCTCGGAAGGCAGAAGGCTGATTTCAGGGCTGGGCTTAGGCGTTAGCGATGGGGCAGGTGGTGGAATGTGATCGGTGGTGGAATGAAGGGCCGGCGAGGAAGCGCACGACGTGCGGTTGGCATTGGAAGCAATTGGCGTGGGGGAGAGCGGGAGAGGACTGCTATGGTGAAAGGGAAACGGAGGAAGAGGGAGGGGTGAAGGGTAGCAAGACGTTAGAAATGACTGAGGGCGGCGAGGAGGAGGTACGGTCGGAGCTCGGTTTGGGGGGCAGCGCGGTGCTGTGGAGGGGCTCAGTGTGGGCGAAGGCTGCTGTGGCTGCGCCTGTTGCTGTGTTGGTGGCGGCGGAGGAGGAAAGGGGCAGGCGGCTAGTGGCTTGCCTGGTGGCAGGCTGAGAGGCTGTTTGAGGGGAAGAGGGCGAACATGAAGGAGTTGCTGGAGAGAGGGAGAGGCGAGTGGGGAGGAGCGGTTAGACGGGACGTGGATCTGGCGTTGGTGTATGAAGCGGAGGCTGGTTTGGAGGAGGGAGAGAGCGGTGGTTAAGGCTGGTCCCCCAGGTCTGGCGCGTGGCTGTCCGCTTGGGTAGGTTTGTGGGGAGGGAGAGTGGAAGAGGGAGGTAGTGAGTTCAGATGGTTGAGGAGCCGTGAGGATGAAGAGAAGAGAGAGAAAGAGGAAGAAAAGGGACGGCTGTGGCTAACGGGAGAAGAGAGAGTAGAGACGAGAGGAAGACGAGAGAGAGAGAGAGAGAGAGAGAAGGGGGATAAGGCGTTAGGCTTGAGGGTAGCGTGAGAGAGAGAGAGAGAGAGAGAGAGAGAGAAGAGAGAGAGATGAGAGAGAGAGGAGAGAGTGAGGTATTTATAGATTAGGGTTTGGGTTTATAATTAAAACAAAATTAAGAAAAAATAGAATTATTAGGGAAAATATTTACAATCAATATGTAACAATAACAATAACATAAAAAAATATTAATTTAAAAGTTTTCACTAGATCAAGTTAATTTATAATTATCAAAATTATTAAATAAATATAAAATTAGATTTTTAAATTGTAGAAAATTCTAGAAAATCGAAAAAATATAAATATCCTTTTGATAATAATAATTTACTATTTAAAATACCAAAAAATTATTTAAATTAGTATAAAAAATTCATGGTCATTACAAAATATATTCAATAATTATATTATTTATTACTGATATATGCTTTACTTAATCTTTTTATAGGTCAAGTGGATGCCATATGAACTAGTTTTAGAGTCACTACCAGATATTTGCAGGGAAGGTGAGGATGTATGGCGTGCTCGCGTCCCGATCATATGTTTTGAGATTGTCGAGATGCACGTGCCTGACCGTGTGCTCAGACAATTTGGGCTACAACAACATATTCTGGTCCCTGTGGAGAGAATAGAGCGAAATCCCAGAAAAGGTGCACATCATGCAAATTGGGAATATATTCGACATGCTTACATCGGGAGGTGAGAGTTGAGGGAGGAACAAGTAGTGATGGAGAGGGCTGACGCACCTGACCTAGGTGTGTATTTGCGGTGGTATTGGGGGATTACTCAGAGGTGGATATTTGAGGAGAACAAAGCCCCTAAGGAGTACATACCAAGAGGCCCGGTTGAGACAGAATTGGTAAGTGTATAAGCAAAATATACAGATATTTTGTGAGTTTTATTTTATTATCATCCACTTGATAATAATTTTCTTTCGGTTTTTATCTTATAGGTACAAGATCTCGAAGAGCTTTCTACTATGACGCATGATGCATTGCGAATGACTACCAAGGCAGAGCTGAGGAACACATTCCTTCTTATGATAAAAAGGATTCGGTCCGCTCTTCAGAGGACGCGTAATGCAAGACGTAATGGACGTGAGGAGCAACTAATTGAGTATGGGTGTTGACGGTTCCGAGGACACACGGGGCATGCTCAAACAGTGCACATGATGAAGCTGGCGGCTCACAGCAGACTCAAGCCGAATGTTCACAACCGGTTCGAGTTGACGGAGATGTCATGCACTCCCAACTTCATACACAACCGGACGAGGATCTCATCCGAACTCACATCGAAGGTGAACGAGGAAGGGGGAGAGGAAGAAGAGGGAGAGGGAGAGGGAGAGGAAATGGAGTTGTAAATATTTGTTAAGTTTCGATATACTTGATAGGATTTTTTACGTTTGAAACTAAATATTATGTATCCGATTGAGTATTGATTATTAGTATGTGAATTGCATGGTATGTATCCGATTGAATATGGATTTTTAGTAAGTGAAGTGAATGTTTATGTAGGCGTCAAAAAATGCTAATAGATATCCCAAGCATAGAGAAGATCATTCAAAAATTCACAAGAAAGGATTTCATACTGTTTTGAAAAAAAAATCAAAACAAGTATGAACTGCCTCGCCAGCGAGGCAGTCTTTGCTGCCTCGCCAGCGAGGCAGTCTTTGCTGTCTCGCCAGCGAGGCAGTCTTTGCTGTCTCGCCAGCGAGGCAGTCTTTGCTGTCTCGCCAGCGAGTCTCGCCAGCGAGACAGTGTTGAAATAGTCAAAACTACATTTGTAACTGCCCTACACGTGTCCATTAACTGCCAAGGGACGTGGGAAACATCATGAGCGAAAATCACGTGGATAACTGCCAAAATAACGGAGTTTGAAACGTGGAAGAATAGTTACAGCGAGAAACTGCCATTTTCCGAGACAGCATTTACTGTCTCGCTGAGCGAGACAGCAAATTTACTGTCTCGCGGGTCGAGACAGCAAACGCTGTCTCGCCCAGCGAGACAGTAAACACTGTCTCGCCGTACTGACTTCTTCGATTGTTAAGTTTTTGCAGTTACAGACCCTTGAGGCTATAAATACCCCCCTAGGGTCACTTCTGACGAGGATCGAGCATTTTGTTAGAGCATTCCAGAGCAGAGAGAGCAGAGATTTGAGTTCTTTTCTTGCAACGCCTTGAAATTAAGCTTCGACTTGATTTTAAGAAGAACGACTATCTTACTTCGATAAGATATCGTTTCAATTTCTACTTCGATAACGAAGTTAGAATCATAAGCCCCCTCTTCACGATCTGTGAATCGGCGGTCCACGAACCAAAGCGTTCCCGGCACAGGCAAAGTCCCACGAAAACGAGAATTGATAGACGATTTTCGTGTTTGTTTCTCAAGAGTTGTAATTTTTGTTTTGTTGTGTAGAAAAAGTCTTATAAAAAGATTATTCTTTCGAATTTGTTGTAATCGAACAAAGTTATAATGAATTCCACAGCAGCGACTTTTGAACCAAACAAGCTGGCGACCACAGTGGGAGCCAGCGGTCTCGCTGCCGAGACCGCGGTGTCGCAACCGATCAAGATCATCATCAATGAAGAGATCGAATACGAATTCGATCAGGCGAAATTTGAGGAGTACTTGTCATCCTCATCATCAAAACTTTCTTCACCCCGCAAGTGTAGGAAAGTTTCATCTCCTAGGAAAAAGCTCAAGTCTGCAGTGTCAATGAAGACCGCAGGTGAAGGTCCATTACTATGCGGACCTAAAGTCGAGAAAACAGAAAATGACCCAGTTGCCTCAATGGCAAGATAATCATATTTCTGCAAAGCTTACGACGGAGGAATGGACTCTCGTCAAAAGGGCCCGTTCAACCCTTAAAGAACGGATACAAAGGCGTAAGGCGAAGGCTGCCCAAACTCGCGCTCTTCGTCAACAAGCGCAAGGAACCAAGAAAGAGGCGGTGACTGAAAGGCCACCGAACAATCGTAAAGTCTGGATGCCAAAAACACCACAAGCATATGTTCCGGGCCCATCTACTACATCATCGGTGAAACCCTGGGTTAGCCCAGATTTGTCTAAGTTTAAAGTGACAATGGCAGATCGTCTCGGTCCTTCGGTTGATGATCGAGGCAAAGCCCCAGTCAAGGAACAACCATGTCCGGCAAATAAACCATTAATGGTTTCATATGCAGGGGGTCGTAAACACCCTCCTGTCAGAACTGCACAAGTCCAAAACGAGAGAATACCAGTTCACTCTCGTTTAGGACCTCTGAAAACTCCACACCCGCAAGGGGGTGGATTTAAACATTCAACTTTGGATCGCTCAGAGGCGACGACCAGTCGTCCTGGGCATGTTAACAAAGTTCAAAAACGAAAGATAGGTTGCTCGAATCACAATAATGATGAGCTGTACTATCAGAAAGATAACTCAAGAAAGAGAGTTGTCAGAGAAAATGAGTCTCATTGCGCTTGCGAGAGACTCATTAAAGCAGTGTTGACAGAATGCGGATGCTCTAAGAATAATTCAACAAGAGTCTCCGTATTTCAAAGATTGTCCAACGAAACGTCAAGACCCAAAGCAAGACGTTTCAACAAAAGGAAACCTGTAACTCGACAAGATGAGTTAGGGTCTTTCTCAAAGGATGGCGCGATTACAAAGAAGAGCCAACCTACGACGAGATTACAAGAGAATGCACGAGGGGTTATCTTCGGACGAAGAATTATCAGACACTTGTTCTGCTGTCGCTTCTGACGACACCACATCCAGTGTTGGACAAGCCAGAGAATCATTTGCAATTACGCCAGATCAATTGGCTCACATGCTGCAGGAAGCGTTGGCTAAACAACGCGAAGAAATTAGAGCTGAATTCAAAACCGAAATAGAGTTGACCATGCAGCAGATGCGGGATTTGCAGGTTCAGCAACACCAACCGGAATCAAGCCAAAGAGCAGAATCCAGTCGGCGTAATGAAGAGGATGAGACGATATTTGAAGATCCTCCTCCAGATAAAGACAACTCCGGAAGCGATCCGACCAAGTCAGCCACTCAACCTCCACAGATCTATTTGAAGAAAAGCGAGGAAGAGGACAAGAAGATGCACGATCTTGAGAGCAAAGTCAACGCTTTGATGACGGCTCAAGAAGTGAAGAAAACGGGCATCCCATACCCGTACCCGAGGGAGTGGGACCTGATTCCTTATCCCCAGAAATTTAATTTGATTAACTTTACTCCTTTTGATGGCAGGGGTTCACCAACTCAGCACTTGATCTATTTCAAGTCGCATCTCGGCGCAATATCTGGGAACGAAGCCCTGATGGTCCGGTCATTCGTAGGAACCCTTCGCGGGCCTGCCTTCGATTGGTACCGACGCCTTAAGCCTGGGAGTATCACTAGCTGGGCAGACATGGAAGAGTTATTCCTCACCAATTTCTTCGACGACGACACGGAAGTCTCGATCGGCACGTTGTTGGATGAGAAGCAGAAGGATGGGGAATCGGTTGATGTCTTTGTCAAACGATTCCGGGACAAAGCGGTGAACTGCAGAGATCCACTCACTGAGGAATTTATTCTGCAAACATGTCATAATAATCTGTCCTTGGATGTATTAGAAGTGGTGGGGGTTGTTCCCTCTAAAACTTGGAAAGAGATGAAAGTAAGAGGTGAACAAGCTGAACGCTTCCTCAAGAGAAAGAATTTGGAGCGAGGTTTGCCACCAGCTAATAATCAGAATCAAAATCAAAAGCAGAACTTTAACCCTCGAGGCAGAGGAAGAGGGTCTGTAGCCGCTGTGGACGCACATCAGACGTCACAACAGCCACCGCAACAACCGCAACAATCATCCTTCCAGTTGGCGCCAAACCAGAATCAACAGCCTTCGAAGCAGTTTAAGAATTCTGAGCCCAGATTCCCAAAGGAATACTCTTTCAAAGATGATGAAGTTCCGGTCATCTTCAAATACTTGTTAGAGAACAACAAGATCAAGCTTCCACCGGTCACAAACCAAGAAGAAGCAACGAAGATCAATGACCCAAAGTATTGTGCATATCACAGAAGGGTCCACCATCCTACTAAGACATGTTATGTTTTAAAGGATAAAATTCAAACATTGATTGATGTTGGTATTGTGACACCGAAGCCAAAGGAGAAGAAGGTAGGCGCAAACGCGGTCTCTATTAGCTTCGGATCGGTTCCTTTGTCCTGGTTTCAAGCCGAGCCAGTATCAAAGGTCAAGATGCAAACCATCAACGATGACCCTCATGGACAGCGCCAGAAGGGGCTCGTATCTCACACAGCCCCCAACGGCGAAATCCTTTGGGTTCATCCGGATTTGCTTGAAGATGAACAGTGGACGACACCCACATCAAAGAAGAAGTCAAAAGGCAAGGGAAAGGAGAAGTCCTGCTATGGAGCCTCGGCGATTCCCGAGAAGAACGATGAGGATATAGCAGCTTTATCACTTTCTGATGGAGAACAGGAAGTTTTTGCTACAAGAAGTGGAAACGAGTACCATTATAGGTATCCGGAAACCTCAGATCCAAATGCCAAAACTCTTACGGAGCTGGGGGTAGCCATAACTCCACCAGTAGCAGCTGAAAAACCTCAGAAAGTTGTTAAGCAAAAAGAAAAAGAACCTCAACACAGAGAGGTTCAAATTCCGAAGCAGTCTCGTTTTAGTCGACCGATTGGACGAGACAAACCGGAAAGCTCGAACGCACCATATCGTTTCGACGTTATGGCTCAGCTGGCTAATATCCCAGCAAGAATCACATTGTACGAGTTGCTGCGCCTCTCAAAAGAAACCAGAGAAGCTTTACAAGAAGCTTTGGCTGATTCTGAAGTATTCTTAACTCAGGTCAAGCCAGCTCCTGAAGAGCCAGAATCGTCAGTGCAGCATTGCAATCTGGCAGCCACCAAATTTCCTTGCATTGCTTTCACAAAAGAAGACATGCAAGTCAGGAATTCAAAGCATGATAGACCGTTATATTTTACTGGATATATCGGTTCGAGCATGGTTAACCGGATCCAAGTCGATCCGGGTTCCGCTGTTAGTATCATGCCACTTCGTTTGATGTACCACCTCGGAATTCCCGCCAGCAAGTTAGCCTCCACTGGAACGGTTATCTATGGTTTCAACACAAGCGGGTCACGACCGTTGGGAAAAATCCGGGTGAAGTGTCAACTCGGAGATCTGAAGTCTGAAGTCACCTGCTATGTGATCGATGCGGAGACTTCCTATAACTTACTGTTGGGTCGCCCATGGATCCACGGTAATCTTATAGTTCCCTCCACCCTCCATCAGTGTTTGAAATATGTCGACACTAATGAGGAGGTCAAGACGGTGGTCGCGGATAAGCAACCATTCAAGGGGTTAGAAAATTACTTTACTGACTCCCTTCTTTATGGTGCTGAGTCCGAAACTGAACCATCGGCCCATGGCACGGACAGCGGAGAAGAAGCTGATACCGAAGCCGGGCTCGATTATAGTGAAGGTCTTGTACTAAATGACATTGAACCTCTTGTAATCGATCTTGACGGTGATGAATCGTCGGACGAAAGTTGTAACTGGCAGCTTGCCGATGAAATAATAAATCATGATTTAGAGTACTCGCATTGTCTTGATGATGTAATGCAGAAATTGTACGACGACTCTAGTCTACATATGCCACTTCGTTCGTCTTGTACGGCGACGAAACACCTCCAAAGCTCATCTGGAACAACTATGATCCTACCCGCAAAGGCAGGGGGTGAAAAAGAGATAATCTTTGGAAAAGGGGAATCATCCCCCACTCCAGATCATTTCTTAGATAGTAATTCGGATGAAGAAAAACCCGGGCGACACTTCTCTCGGTATAGTTCTCAAGCGAATGATTATATGATGAGTCGAGGCTATGACCTTTCACTTGGTGAAGGCCTTTATTTTGGTCAAGGTATTAGGGTTCCACCCCGTTCTACCTATGTACCAAAAGGAAAACCAGATAATTACTACAGTCGTAATAGAGGTCTGGGTTATGATTCATCCGAAGACGATTATGGCCAACAAATCATTAACCAATTAATAGATAAGAGCGGACATTCATCCGACACTTCAAATTGGGATTCTGACGTGAGCATTGGTGAAAGATTCAAATCCCTAATGTCGAACATGGCGACGGTTGACCCTTCCACAACAGAAGAAGACGATCAGTTACCTGTTTGGGAAGATCCATGGATGCATTACATGAATATCCAATACGGTGATCGATTTGAGCAAAGAGAACCTCCTACCGAGGATAAAGTGGTTCAAGTTAATATGGGTGACGAAAATAATCCGAAGCCTATATTTATCAGCGGTGATCTCCCGCCAGACGAAAAAGAGGAATTAATTGCCCTCGTTAAAGAGTATATCGAC
Organism: Asparagus officinalis; assembly: GCF_001876935.1. NCBI lineage: Eukaryota > Viridiplantae > Streptophyta > Magnoliopsida > Asparagales > Asparagaceae > Asparagus > Asparagus officinalis. Next base: position 7,045,806 of record NC_033802.1, read on the forward strand.
GTTTTCGCATGGAACTACGAAGATATGCCAGGACTCGACCCAAATGTAGCAATGCATACCCTTAACATAAAATCGGATGCTAAACCTGTCAAGCAACAACAAAGACGGTTTCGTCCGCAAATTATGGAGGCAATAGAAGCTGAAGTTAAGAAGCTAATTGACTCGGGTTTTGTCAGAGAGGAACAACATCCTGAGTGGTTGGCCAATATCGTTCCAGTCCTCAAAAAGAACGGAAAAATCAGAATCTGTATTGATTTCAGAGATCTGAATACAGCATGCCCTAAGGATGATTTTCCCCTACCGATTACTGACGTCATTATCGACAACACATGTGGGTTTGAAAGAATGTCATTCATGGATGGATTTTCTGGGTATAATCAAATCAAGATGCATCCGGATGATGAAAAGCATACAGCTTTCAGAACACCTCTTGGCGTCTTTTGTTATACCGTTATGCCTTTCGGTTTGAAGAACGCCGGTGCTACGTATCAACGGGCGATGACGAAGATCTTTCAAGAACACCTTAGGAAGACAGTCGAATGCTACGTTGATGACCTAGTCGTTAAGAGTCGTGATAAAAATGACCACATTAACGATCTAAAGACAATGTTCGAGCTTATGAGAACTCATCAGCTGAAAATGAACCCGACTAAATCCTTCCTGGGAATGTCGAGCGGCAAATTTCTTGGATTCGTCGTCACTATATATATATATAGAAAAGTAAAATGGACTTTTATGCAAAAATTGTTATAGGGTTCTATTAGCAAAAGAGGACTCGCATGAATAGTTTTAAAAATTGTTATAGGGTTCTTTATTTCCGTCAACCTCTTCTCCTTATTCCCATCTTTGTTCCACCGCACACAAACAAAAAGAAAAAAAATTCCCGTCTTTGTTTCGCCGCACAAAAAAAAACGAGGTTTCTTTATTAGTTGAGTTTAGATCAAGAAGACTTCTAGGTATTTTATATTCCCCACTTAGAAACTTATGGCTACATATCAATATTTTGAGGCCATGGCCATGATGGAACCAAACCTTGGTTCTGTTGCCTCTTGTGTTTGTCTCCACACCTTCTGCCCTTTTTCTATACAAGGCCGTTTAATTTTAGCTTGTGATCTTGAGTTACTTTACTAAAAAAAATTATTATGTATACAATGCTTAACCATAGTCATAGGGTACAATAGGGTATGTAGGTTGATTTTAGTATAGTTAATTAAATGATGTATGATAATATCCTAAGATTATTTTAATAGGTATTCGAGTCTTAAGTTATACGGTAATTTTGATGGTTATTTGTATAAATTATGTAGGAATCCTAAGTGATTTCGAGGAGGCATCGTGACTGGTATTCCGATAGTCATTCGGGGCTGTGTAAGTGGTGAATTCATGCATAGTGCACTGTGTATTTTTCATATAAAATTATATTAATTATATGTGAATTTATTTCTGATGGATTATATCTTTTTGTATGATTTACTCACATGTTAATTGTTGATTCGGAGGTGACGCACATGGATATTTGGTATAAGTCTATGCTTATTTTCTTTGTCAATTGTTATGTATTTTCATATAGTAGAAGGTTGAGATGCATATGTGGTTGATTTATTTCACTATTGGTTGGCCTTTGACATTTTTGTATAACACATCTAGTTTTACAAACTTTGTATAATTTTATTAAAGCATATGCATCTCAGGTCAGTATACCGGTATATATCAGATATAAGCAAGTTATTAAAACAAGGCTCAATATGCCTCTACGAGGTTTTATTTTAGAGCTAAGAGCCCAAATTTGGGTCTCACTGTCCCGGAACCATGAGCTTAATAATTGTGGGTTTTACCAAGTCAACAAGAGTATGAAGTGTTGACCGCATTGAGACGCAGCCTGCTTACTTTAATTTCATGTTTTTTTTAGTTTTCTTAAATATTTGCACCATGTACTAGAATTCATTGATGATTTTGTTGTGCGCTTTCTCAAATTCCTTCGCCGTTTTCACAGATTTTCTATTATTCTTATATTTTGTTTATCTTTTGTCGAAATATTTGAATTTTTGCAAAACCAGTGTTTAATGTATGAATTTATCCACTTATTGAGTTGTGAACTCATTGTGTTGTTTTTATTCTTTTGAGAGACTCGGGATTAGATGGAATTGAGAATTATTTTTTAAATTCTTAGAACGGAGCAATAAATAAAATTCGGGATTGTTATTATCTTCTAGGTGAAGGTTAAATAAAGTCTTGATGTTTAGTTGATGAATTGAGAGTTTTGTAATTATGAGATTTCTTTCCTCTAGGTCGAGTTTTATTTCAAGTTGAGGATTATTTGTTTATATCGAGTTAATTGGATTAATGTTGATTTTTAGGAATTATAAGAAAATATTTATTATTCGTTTAAGTTCAATGAAAAGATTATTTTGATGGTCTTTTGATGAAAGTATATTTTTGGAAGATTTTTTTCACAGGTTTAGTCCGGCTCTAATATTCCTTTTAAGTTCGGGAAATTGGGGTCGTGACAGGGCTCTCTGCATTCAAGGGCAAACTATTATTACTAGTTCCACTCAACAAACCGCGTGGATCGTCTCCTCCCAACATAATTCAAGTATTCTATAAAAACAAAACTAAGGCTACAATTATTCCATAAATTTTTTTGGTCCTCCTCCTGATAAAAACTACTCCATTAATTACAGTTTATCTGTTGCGATAAACTAACATTTTGTCAAATGCGTCGTTTCCTCAGTCTAATAATCCTTAATTTCTGCCATCAAATAAAACAAGGTGTCAAGGCTTCCTACTTCCAATTTTCACCCCCGACAACTAGGTAGGTGGAACGAGGACAAATTGCAGGCAACCGTCAAGTGAGTCCTCATGAAAACACTGCGAGCATTTTAATCAGAGCCCATGCACATCACGCTGATCAAACATCGGTATCTTAATTAGGAGATTGCCTATTTGTTAGGCAACATTTAATACTGATATGCACTTATTATATAAACGCCCCCACAGGCTTCAACTGCATTCACCATGACAGTAACCTAATCAAGAGAAATGTTTCGTTTATAAATTTTAAGTAAATTGGTTTTTCTATAGAGTGCCCATGAGCATTCTATAAGAGATGAGAGAGATAGAGAGAAATGAATTATGCACAGAAATTAATATAAATCAGGAGGGCCCATCAGCTATTCATTTCTCTCTATCTCTCTCCTCTCTTATATAGAGAGTGCCCATGGACACTCTATAGAAAAACCGTAAGTAAATTAATAAACATTAAGAGATGTTCGGCTACCTATTTACGAAAGTTTATGTCAAGTGGTGCAAGTGGGGTATTCAAATATGTTCGAAACTACTACAAGCATTAAATAGCAAAAGGACATGTTAAATTTGTATTATGTCCTGGCACTACAGACTGTCACAATGCTAAAGATACCGATAGCTTTTAATTGCATCATTGAACTTATTATCTCTTCTTTTTTTTATTTTTTTTTATTTTTTGGAAATTGAAAATTTTCGATCCTTCAAATCTCTTTTGTTCGTTGTACGAACATCTACCTATACCTATATACTATATTTAAAAACCAACATGAGCTGCTACAGTAAAATTGTCATCCCTTTAAAAATCTTTTGTCTTTATTCTCCTACTTTTTCCTGCATCTATACTATATATACTATATTATAAAGAACCAAGCGAGGTGCTACAGAAATAACGTCCTTCAAATTTTGTCCTTATCCTCCCAATCCCCCTCACTCTCTAGATCCCTTCCGTCTCCTCTTCATTTATCAAACTAGTGTGCGTGCAAATCACGCCCCTTTTTTTCTTCTTTGAGAGGTGCTGCACACTCTAAAACGATCAGTAGCAAATGGGCAATATTTACCATCCACCTCAGCTTATGTCCTCACCAATTCAAAATTTAGCACCCTCTTTTCTTTCACCCTCACAGTAGTAAGGCAAATATCTACTTTTTACTTATTCGTATTTTTTTTTGTAAAAATCTTGAATTTTTTCTGATATCCAAATGACACAAACTTCTATAAATAGATCTTAAAAAATAAAAATTATTGGTGAAAAAATTATTAAATAATTTGGTTTAATTATTGGTCAAAAAACTATTTTATAAAAGAGGGATTAAAAAAGTACATGGGACCCTCCATCTTTTAAGATTTGCCCATGGGCAAAATTTGCCCTCCATCCCATTCTCTCTCCATTTGTCTTCCCATTTGCCCTTCTATTGTATGAAATAATTTGTCATTTGCCTTTCTGCTGCATATGGTCTAAGACACACCACTAATCATACTCCCTCTCTCTCTACAGTGCAACGAGCCCCACATGTGATTTTTTATAAAAATTACATGTGGGGCCCCCTGTACTGTAGAGAGAGAGGGAGTGTGGTTAATGATGTGCCTTAGAGTGTGCCTCTATCATTTCTTTTTTTCTTTCCTCCACATTAATTCTTTTTAAAAGCTACAGTTTTTATTACAAATGCTACAGTATTCTGTTTGTGTTACAGTAGATAATACTACAGTAATTTACTATAGCATAAATAGTGAATCTTTGGATCCACCTGTAAGTATAAGAGTAGATCTACCCTCTTCAGAATTAAAACTAAAAAAAAAAAGAACAGCTTTAAAGTTAAAAAAAACTTCTTAGTCTATTAAGCCTATATATAAGGCATAAAGATAAAACAGATACAAGGGTTATTGCATGTATACCCCATATTTGCACATTTAGCCCCAATATATTGGTTCTTGCATGTGTATCATTAAGAGTTCAAGATACCAACAAACAACTTTTTCCCTAAATCAAATGTGATTTAAAGGAAAACTAGAAGATTTTATACATGTTGGAAGTGAAAAAGGAAAGGAAAAGAGAGAGAACTTGTCTAACTTGTATCTTTTCTTAAAAGCTACAGTATTTTTGTCTTGAGAATTATACATTGATAAAAGTTGTCGTTGTCCCTATAAAAGTTTTCTGTCGACATAAATTAAATATGCCTATCGAAATTTTTTTTTCTATTACTTCCAAAAGCAGAGCAATTATTGTTGTTGGTCCCGCGCACATCACCTTACCCCATCATTCTTCAACCATTTCTGTACTAATTAACAAAGGATTTATTTTTCATATGTGCTACCAAATGAGACTCTTGTAGAGCAAGGAAAATATTATCAGAAAAATAGAGAAAAAACCTAAAAAGCACACGAAATAAGTCGGCGAAGCGTACGAGTCTGTGAAACATGCTAAACGATAAAGGAACAACTCAACCAGGAGTTGTACTTTATCCACAAAAGGGTGAAGTATCATGTGTGTCTCATCTACTCTGAGTGTTTTGCCTATAGAAAGTTATAGATCCCTTCATCATCTTTCCAACGCATCTTAGATCATCTCATTCTGAGATCGGACGAGGGAGTTAGAGCCAAAATACCCGAGACAACACAAACTGTCTCGGAAGTGCGAGACAGACTTCACTGTCTCGGAATGCGAGACAGTCATGACTGTCTCGCACCAAATCTGAAGAAGGTCAAAAGATAAAAGTTGTAGATCTCTTCATCATATTTCCATCGCATCTTGGATCATCTCATTCTGAGATCAGACGAGGGAGTTAGCGGAAGTGCGAGACAGACTTTACTGTCTCGGAATGCGAGACAGTCATGACTGTCTCGCACCAAATCTGAAGAAGGTCAAAAGATAAAAGTTGTAGATTTCTTCATCAGCTTTCCAACGCATCTTAGATCATCTCATTCAGAGATCGGACGAGGGAGTTAGAGCCAAAATATCCGAGACAACGCAAACTGTCTCGGAAGTGCGAGACAGACTTTACTATCTCGGAATGCGAGACAGTCATGACTGTCTCGCACCAAATCTGAAGAAGGTCAAAAGACAAAAGTTGTAGATCTCTTCGTCAGCTTTCCAACGTATCTTGGATCATCTCATTCCGATATCAGACGAGGGAGTTAGAGCCAAAATACCCGAGACGATATCAGACGAGGGAGTTAGAGCCAAAATACCCGAGATAGTACAAACTATCTCGGAAGTGCGAGACAGACTTCACTGTCCCGGCCATAGAGTTGGTTACAACACGTTTTTTGACGGTTTTTTGGCTTCATAACTACTTGAGATCAACCATAAACGTGGGGAGATGGTTACAAACTGAGAGGAGACCCACTAACATCATAAAAGGATGGTATTTAGGTAGTGGGACGAGGGTTACAAAAGGGGAGCACTTGAGAGAGCAATCCAGAGCAGAGAGAGAGCAGACTTGAATTATTGGGGTGATTCCTTGAGATTCGAGCTTTGACTTGATCTTAAGAAGAACGACTATCTTACTTTGATAAGATCTTCGTTTCAAATTCTCACTTCGATAAACGAAGGAAGAATCATTAAGCCCTCTTCACGATCTGTGATTCGGTGGTCCACGAGTCAAAGCGCTCACGGCACAGGCAAAGTCCCACAAAACAAAAATCGATAGACGATTTTTGTGTTATTTTCTCAAGAGTTGTAATTTTCATTTTGTTGTGTAAAAGAGGTCTTATAAAAAAATTATTTCTTTCGAATTTATTGTAATCGACCGAAGATATGATGAATTCCATAACAAAGTCAACTTTTGATGAAAACAATATAATAAACAAGCAATGAAACAGAAACCCGGCCTGAAAGCAACTCATTACAACCAGAATATAACCACATCGAAACACCAGTTGAAATCAGGAGCTGGAATAGCTTGTTCCAGATAATGTATTCTAGTTGTATTCGATTATTTATTTAAAGGAAAAGGTCAGAGATAACAACCCCATTTAGTTATAGAAAAATTCTTCAAGGACCCAAAATATGGGACCAACGGGGGAGACAGGTGAGGTGTCGACCAGCTCATTATGCAATAGGAGGGTGATACCTCAATGATGACCAGCTCATTGTGCAATAGGAGGGGAACACCTCACTTGTCCCCCTATTGATCCCATATTTTGGGTCCCTATAGCAAAATTTTTTATTATATAATTTATATTCCTGAGTTATTTGCTACCTGTTATGCTATGAGGTCAGCCCTCAATCTGCACCATCATCATCATTTAGTTAAGAAATTAAGAAGGACGAGTTTGTGAATTTTTTTTACCTTCTTTCACAGTGAATGAATGGTAATCTTCCTAAATTATAAGCATCCTTCTAAAAACGGCCGTGATATTTTTTTTTAATTTCCAATGTAAAAGGTGGGAATTAATATAATGCATAGACTTGGTTACGTTCATAGTGAAATACTTCCAACAAATGATGAATAATTATGTTAGCAATCATGAAATTTCTAAAGGAAAAGGTGAGAAGGCCTCAATTCATGCTGCCTGTACTTGTACTTGAATGAGTACACCTTCGCAAAAAGCAAGAAATTGTTTTTACCAACTAACATCGATCTCCTATAACAAGCAAAGCAAAGCAAAGCAACAGCAGAAAGCAACTCAGGGGAAAATCCTTCTATTTTCTCCTCTAAACTCTCTTTCCTGAGGAAACTTCAAATTCCTCTATCCCCTCAAAAAAAATTTAATTTTTACAATAACTTTATTCACTCTGAACTAGAACACCATATCCTATCCCTCATTTAACTCCTAAAAGCACAAAAAAAAAAACTCATTCATGCACATAGCTACCATATTCGATGCCATTTTCAAAACATACAGGTATGGTTATAAAATTATATATACCAAAAAAAACCTTGATAGTCCAATTTGCAGCACATATATCTAGGGATTGGGATCCTTAAAAGTATCCCCAAGACAGGGTCTACTAAATATGTACCGAAATGAGATGTCAACCATCGGATCCATGCATGAATCCTGAAGTCTAGTGATCTAACTATTAGCGTCCCCTCTGTGCACATCTACACGGCACGGAAAAATCTGAAGGACGCCGCGAGTGCTAGACACTCGCGGATTTAGACTTGGGTTTAGAGTTGGAATTGGGGTATGTGTCATCTTTTCCGGGCTACAACTCCTCATATGGCGCAGCACTTAAAATACCTACCACTTCTTAAAATTCCTTAAAAAAATACGCAAAACCCCCCCACTTTGGGTTCAGGGTTAGGTTTGGACAGTATGACTACTTCTCAATATCTAACTGTTAAATATCAGTATGATAAATATTATCGATATAACTTCATACCTGGCAAATATCGCACGTGGGCATCTGACCGCCGCAGCCGCCATACAGCGGACCCACACCGGCTCTCGGCTTGAAAGTGGACCCGCTGGTGCTTCCGCGCGAGCTTGTTGGCTGCGTGCACCTTCTCGTCGCACTTCCAGCACAGCGCCGCCTCGTCGGCGCAGCACAGCAGCGCCGCCTCCGCCGCCTCGCACACAATCGCACTGCACCTCCATCCTCACCACTCGCCGCCGGTGATCACAGCTTACCGGGTCGGATTTACTCGTTCGAAACCCGATATCTGAAGGCCGGCGGAGCAAAAAGGGGAGATATTTTTTGGTCTGGCTTTCTTTTCTTTTTTTTAAACGCGGAAAAAGGGTACCGGCGTTGCGCTAGTTTATAGCCTTCTCGGGATCTTTGCTGACGAGGGGGACTGTTTACGAATATGTCCTTGTTGAAAGGAAATATTTTTTTTGCAGATATTTTCAGACAAGCCCTGTAGCTAAATGCTTAGATATTTCAGCTGCGAGGAGACGCGGTGTTGGCAACACCGCGGACGGAATGACATGCAATTTGACAGATAAAAAAGAAGGGTTAACTTCACAGTATCCCCCTGAACTTTGGGGGGCGTACGTTGGATTTAAATCTAATTAAATCTATTTGTGGGCACATATGATTAATCTGTGTGTATTGCTATCCTTCATGATAACCCACTAAAGTGATCAATAAATTTGGGTTAATGGGTATTTAAATATAATCATGCGGTTATATGTGCAGATACCAGGTTATAATTGTGATTTGATGAGGGGCCAAATTGCAAATGTACAACATCTATAAATAAGGGGTTATGATCCCTAATCTAGGGTTACATTCTCTAATTCTCTTCACCCCCATCTAGAGAGAAATTTGGCTAGAGAAACCCTAAGGTTAGAAGATCCAAAACCCATCTCAAGTTTCATCTATGGATTCAGGTATAAGCTTCCGCTCTTTTGATTCTTGTTAATCTCTTCGAATTAATCATGGCTTTATGGTTTTAGATCTCAAGTTTTTTTTTATTAGATCTAACAAGTGGTATCAGAGCCACCTTGATTTGTTCTAAGAGATTAAGATTAAAATTAGGGTTTTTGATCTTAATTGTTTTGGATTCAGTTTTGTTTTCGGATGAACAGTAACGTCTGCTGAAATTTTTTCAGATGAACAGTAACGTTTTTCGGATGAACAGTAACGTTTTTTTGGATAAACAGTAAATAAAAAATCGCCGGTAAACAGTTAATTTTTTTAATTTTTTGGATTTTCCTTCGATTTTTCTTGGATCTGGATCACGAAAATTTTTCCGATTATGGATCTGATTTTGAAAATAAAATCGAGGAATTTTTGGATTTTTTGGGTTTGATCTTCGGTCTCGTGCTCCTCGCCGGCAAACTTTCGCTGGCGGCCTCGCTCTCAACTCCGAAGGTGACGGCGGCATCAGGAAACCCTAGGGTTTCGACCTCTTGGGTGCCGGAGCAATGGCGGCGACGGTTTCAGTTTGAAACCCTAAGGGTTCGTGCGTGAAAACATGGCAAAAATTAAGGAGGTGGTTACCTCAGATTTTGGCGAGGCTTGAAAGCTTCAAACGAACCTCGCGTTCGTTCTAAGGTGAGCGTCGCGCTCAAATTTAAACGAACTTCGTGTTCGTTCTCAGGTTGAGCCTCGCGCTCAAATTTAAACGAACTTCGCGTTCGTTCTCAGGTTGAGCCTCGCGCTCAAATTCAAACGAACTTAGCGTTCGTTCTCAGGCGAGCCTCGCGCTCAATTCAAGTTGAGCTTCGCGCTCAGTTCTCAGGTGAGCCTCGCGCTCAATCTAAGTTGAGCCTCGCGCTCAGTTCTCAGGTGAGCCTCGCGCTCAGTTCTCAGGTGAGCCTCGCGCTCAATATAAATTGAGCCTCGCGCTCAGTTCTCAGGTGAGCCTCGCGGTCAATTCAAGTTGAGCCTCGCGCTCAGTTCTTAGGTGAGTCTCGCGCTCAATTCAAGTTGAACTCCGCGTTCATCCTCAGGCGAGCCCTGTGCTCAATTCAAATGAACCTCGCGTTCGTTCTCAAGTTGAACCTCGCGTTCATTTTTCAAACGAACCTCGCGTTTGTTCTCAAGTTGAACATCACGAACCTCGCGTTCGTTCTTAGCCCTTTGTAATCAATCTTGACGATGAACAATCGTCAGATGCAGATTGTAATTGGCAACTTGCCGATATTACAATAAAAGATGATTTAGAGTACTCCCTGTCTCTTGATGATGTAATAAAAGAGCTGTACGACAATCCTGAGTTGTATACGCCGATCCGATCATCCTATGTAACGAAGGAACACCTCCAGCATTCTTTCGGAACAACCATGGTCATCCCGAACAAAGTAAGAGGTGCTAAAGAAGTGATTTACGGTAAAGGAAAAAGCTCTCCGTTACCAGATCATTTCCTAAGTGAAGACGAAGATGATGACAAACCTGGTCGACATCTATCCAAGTATAGTCCAGAAGCGCGCAAGCTCATGGAAAAGCAGGGGTACGATTTCACACTCGGAGAAGGTTTATACTTCGATCGAGGTCCTCGTAATCCAGCCAAAGCAGTATATGTACCAAAAGGTAAACCTGAGGATTATTATAAATATGGGCGAGGCTTAGGTTATGTTTCATCAGATGACGAATGTGGTCAAGGTTTGAAAAGAGAACATATTAATTGTTCTTGGCTGCATGGATCTTGACTATGCATTAAGAACTGAACAACCCTAACCTCTCAATGCGGATAGCACTCCTGATGCAAAGAAGGAGTATGAGAAATGGGAGCGTTCAAATCGTATGAGTCTTATGATCATTAAGCGCGCCGTTCCGGAAGCCTTCAGGGGCATAGAATCTGAAGGGATTACTAAGGCTAAAGATTTCCTTGCCGAAATTAAGAAGCGTTTTGCGAAAAACGATAAGGTAGAAACAAGCACGCTCTTAGCTCGCTTGATTTCAATGAAGTATAAGGGCAAAGGAAATATCAGGGAGTACATTATGAAAATATCTCATATTGCTTCAAAGCTTAAGGCACTTAAACTCGATCTTTGTGATGAGTTATTGGTGCATCTGGTCTTGTTGTCTCTTCCTGCATAATTCAATCAGTTTAAGGTCAGTTATAACTGCCAAAATGAGAAATGGACTCTAAATGAGCTTATTTCATACTGTGTGCAAGAAGAAGACAGGTTGAAGCAAGATAAGAAGCTTATTTCATACTGTGTGCAAGAAGAAGACAGGTTGAAGCAAGATAAGACAGAAAGTGCTCATTTGGCCTATGCCTCTAAGGATAAGGGTAAGAAAAGGAAGAATGATAATGAAGCTGCTAAGGGTCCAGTTCAGAAGAAACAGCATAAGGATAATCAGGGTTGTTTCTTCTGTAACAAGACTGGACACGTAAAGAAGGATTGTACAAAATATCACGCCTGGCGTGCTAATAAGGGTACGTTCCTTACTTTGGTCTGTTCTGAGGTTAATTTAGCTTCAGTACCTAGAAACACTTGGTGGTTAGACTCTGGTGCTACTACTCACATAAGTGTTTCTATGCAGGGTTGCCTGAGCTACCGAAAGCCAAGTGATGTTGAAAGACACATCTTTGTGGGCGACGGACAATCGGTAGATGTGGAAGCAATTGGGCACTTTAGGTTGTTGTTAGGAACTGGTTCTTATTTGGATTTGAAAGATACTTTTGTAGTACCGTCTTTTAGATGGAATTTAATTTTTGTTTCTGTATTGGACAAATAAGGTTATTCTTGTTCATTTGGAAACAGTCAATTCAGTTTATCTTTTAATTCAAATGTTGTGGGAACCGGTTACTTGAGTACTTATGACAACTTATATTTGCTTGATACAATTGCTTCTTATAATGAATCCTTGCATGTGGAATCAAGTGGTACTAAGCGTAAATTAAATAAGGAAAATTCGACGATATTATGGCATAAGCGCTTGGGTCATATCTCAAAAGGTAGAGTTGAGCATCTTGTGTCTGATGGCATTTTGGATTCTCTTGATTTTTCGGACTTCGACGTATGTGTTGAATGTATCAAGGGAAAACAGACCAAAGTTAAGAGATTAGGTGCCAACAGATCTTCGGATGTCTTAGAATTGATACATACGGATATTTGTGGGCCATTCCCTACGGAATCCTGGAATGGTCAACAATATTTTATATCATTCATAGACGATTACTCACGTTATGGGCACCTATATCTTATTCATGAAAAATCTGAGTCTCTGGACATGTTCAAAGCCTATAAAGCTGAAGTTGAGAATCAACTCAACAGAAGAATTAAAACCGTCAGATCTGATCGTGGTGGTGAGTACTACGGTAGATATGATGGTTCAGGTGAACAACGTCCAGGACCATTTGCTAGATACCTAGAGGAATGCGGTATCGTCCCACAGTACACCATGCCGGGTTCACCTAGCATGAATGGTGTAGCTGAAAGACGAAACAGGACTCTTAAGGATATGGTAAGAAGTATGATTGCTCATTCTTCTTTACCAGAGTCACTCTGGGGAGAAGCACTTAAGACAGCAGCTTACATTCTGAATAGAGTACCAAGTAAAGCAGTTGCTAAAACACCTTATGAGCTTTGGACTGGTCGAAAGCCCAGTTTAAAGCATTTACATATTTGGGGATGTCCAGCTGAGGCAAGGCCTTATAGGCCAAATGAAAAGAAATTGGACTCCAAAACAGTTAGCAGCTACTTTATTGGATACTCTGAACGCTCTAGGGGCTATAAGTTTTATGATCCCACTATAAGGAATATTTTTGAGACGGGAACAGCAACATTCTTTGAGGATGTTGAGTTTGGGGGGAGAAATAAGGTTAGAGACATTAGTTTTGAGGAGGAATTGGCTTCAGATCCAATCCATACAGTTACTTTTGACAATATTCAGGTTCCTATACATGTTGTTGCTCAAGCAATAAATCCGAAACCTCAAGATGACAATGTTGAACAACTCCCTATTCCAGTAGAACAAACTCAACAACCTCAAGAACCAGTGCCATTAAGGAGATACACGAGAAAAAGGAGAAATGCTATTTCGGATGATTATATTGTATTTCTTCAAGAACATGAGGAAAGTAGTGGAATGTTGGAAGATGATCCAATCAACTTCTCTCAGGCCATGAAAATTTCTAACTCTCAACAGTGGATTGATGCCATGAATGAAGAGTACAAGTCTATGCAAGACAATAAGGTTTGGGAACTTGTCCCATTACCAGAAGGTGCAAAACCAATTGGTTGTAAATGGATTTTTAAAACCAAGCGGGATGCAAATGGTAATGTGGAGAGGTATAAGGCACGTCTTGTGGCTAAAGGCTATACTCAAAAGGAAGGCATTGATTATACAGAGACTTTCTCTCCGGTTTCATCGAAAGACTCTTTCAGAATAATCATGGCACTTGTTGCTCATTATGATCTTGAGTTACATCAGATGGATGTTAAGACTGCATTTCTCAATGGAGACATTGATGAGATGATTTATATGGTGCAACCAGAAAACTTTGTGTCAGGAGACCCAAAGAATATGGTTTGCAAATTAAGGAAATCCATCTATGGACTCAAGCAAGCTCCTCGTCAATGGTATCATAAGTTTCAACAAATAATTATCTCGTTCGGTTTTGAGATGAACCTTCTTGATGAATGTGTATATCACAAGTTCAGTGGGAGTAAGTATATCTTTCTGGTTCTGTATGTCGATGACATATTGCTTGCCACTAATGATATAGGCATGCTGCACGAAACCAAGAGATTTCTATCAAAGAATTTTGAGATGAAAGATCTTGGGGACGCCTCTTTTATATTAGGAATCCAGATACATCGAGATCGCTCTCGGGGTATTCTTGGATTATCACAAAAGAGCTATATCGATAAGGTACTTAAAAGGTTTGGCATGCAAGACTGCAGACCAGGAGACACCCATGTGGCTAAAGAAGACAAATTTAGTCTTAATCAGTGCCCTAAAGGTAATCTTAAAATTTAGAAAATGCAGAAGATTCCTTATGCTTCGGCTGTAGGAAGTCTAATGTATGCTCAGGTATGTACGCGTCCGGATATTGCGTACATTATTGGGATGTTAGGCAGATACTTAAGCAACCCTGGTATGGATCATTGGATAGCAGTCAAAAGGGTTATGAGGTATCTTCAGAAAACAAAAGATTATATGCTCACATACAGAAAATCAGAACAGCTGGAGGTCATTGGGTATTCGGATTCTGATTTTGCTAGATGCCAAGATAGCAGAAAGTCTACATCAGGCTACATTTATATGTTAGCAGAAGGAGCTATATTATGGAAAAGTGTCAAACAAACACTTGTAGCTTCCTCCACTATGGCAGCAGAATTTGTAGCTTGCTATGAGGCATCCAATCAGGGAATATGGCTGCGAAATTTTGTCACGGGACTGCGCATTTTGGAAAATGTTGAAAGACCACTAAGGCTATATTGTGACAATAAATCTGCAGTAATGTATTCATATTGACATTAAGTCAAAACACTAAAGTAGGACCAGTTAAAAATAGACATGTACTGATCACATTGCATGTAATTTTCATGCTGCATATCCGTGATTGATGTATGTCGTTTGATTGTACTGGTATATGTGACCATTGATGGGTCGAGTCACGATAAATGTGACGAAGGCCTCTTTGATCCTATATTGATATAGTCAATGGACGAGATTGTTCGGAAATACCTTTTCAGTGATAGCAATTTTGAGCTCATAAGGTTATACACAATTTAAGGAATCATATGGTGCCCAAGTGGGAGATTGTTGGATTTAAATCTAATTAAATCTATTTGTGGGCACATATGATTAATCTGTGTGTATTGTTATCCTTCAGGATAACCCACTAAAGTGATCAATCAATTTGGATTAATGGGTATTTAAATATAATCATGGAGTTATATGTGCAGATACCAGGTTGTAATTGTGATTTGATGAGGGGCCAAATTACAAATGTACAACATCTATAAATAAGGGGTTATGGTCCCTAATCTAGGGTTACATTCTCTAATTCTCTTCACCCCCATCTAGAGAGAAATTTGGCTAGAGAAACCCTAAGGTTAGAAGATCCAAAACCCATCTCAAGTTTCATCTATGGATTCAGGTATAAGCTTCTGCTCTTTTGATTCTTGTTAATCTCTTTGAATTAATCATGACTTTATGGTTTTAGATCTCAAGTTTTTTTTATTAGATCTAACAGGGTATTCACATTAACCCTTTAAACTTTGTTTATCATTTTATCACTGAACCGCCCTACTAGTACTACTAGTAATTTGCAAAAAAAGTAAAATGTTCTGAGAGAAAAAAAAATCTCAAATTTTATTATTTGTCATTTATAGGGAACATACCCCCCCCTCTCCTAAATTTTGGATCGTTTCCCTCCAAAAAGAAATTTACTTATTTGAGAATTACTTATAAAGGGTCCTATAAGAAATGTTTAAACTTTAGGGGGTTTGTGGGACACCCAAAGGTCAGAGGGTTATGTGAGAAAAATAAAAGTTAATAGGATTATATAGTAAATCCCCTAAAACTTAAGGGAGTTATGTGAAATTAACCCTAAAACAAAGAGAAAACAACCACAGAGCAGCAAGGTTCCACAATCAATCTAATTATCTAGGTCCTAAGAGTATAAATAGTTCATGATTCAACTACTAATAGGGGTGGACGTTGGGCCAGATCAGCGCACGAGCCCGCTCGCTCGGCTCGGCTCGACTCGACTCGGCACGGGACGGGCCCAATTCGGCCCGCTATAGTAGCGAGCTACAGGACCATGTTGAGCTGGCCTCCAGTAACAAGTGGGCCGGCAGCTCGCTTAGCCCACCAAGTCCAGTGAGCGAGCTGGGTCTAAATGTAAGTGGGCTGTCCCGCTAAACCCAGCCCGTTGGCTTGCATACAATTTTTCCCCTTCATGATTTCAGCAGTCCATCCCTTGGACCTTTGCCTATACTTAATATAAACACTGAATCGTCGCAGGAGCACAGAAGAGCTGATAGCTGGGTCTAAGAAGATGTCTACAATGGCCATGCTACTTAAAGGTGTCTTTTGAGGACGTGCAGCTTTCTTCGAGGACGTGCCACTTTCTTTGAGGAGGAAGATGAAGAGAATGAAAAAGATTGAACTCTATTACAAGTTGCATATTTTCTCTATTTTAATTTGTTTAAGGTTTGTTGTAATTTATTTCTATATTTTTAAAATAGTGGAACAATTAGTCATTGCTCATGGAGTAGGACTTGCTCCAAACCACATAAAAGCTCTGTGTTTGTGATGTTTCTCTCTGTCATTCTATACAAGTATAAAATTTTACTTAATAAAATTATTTTTTGTTTCTATAATGGTTAGTTAATTACATACCATTTTTAAGTGTTAAACAATGCTTAAAATCTATTTACAAAACTAAAAACCATTTACAAAATCTAAAAAATAAAAATTAAAACATGGTGGGTCAGACGGGCTGACACGAGTCATGACCCGCTTCGCTTAATTTTGTCCCGCGAGAGGGCTGAGCTGAGGTCTAAACCGGCGAATAATCGATACAATGTGACACGCTTGTCTCGCTACGGGACATGGGCCGTCTCGTCTTGCCACCTGCGAGAGCTGACTCACGAGACGAGCTCGCTAGTCCCGTTGCCCACCGCTGACTACTAATTAACGAAGCTTGCATTCGATCTCTAAATTCTGGTTTCAACTTACTTTGTCGTCTCCATTTTTCTCTCTTTACGGATACAAGTGCAATTAATAGATGGCTGAGACATATATTTTCTAAGGATTTCAATTCTGAAACGGTTCTATATATTCTCCATGGTATTTAATTAAGTATATTTTAATCGTTAATAAATTATAGCCACTCGTAAAACTGTATTGATATACTTTAAAAATTACAGATAAAAAGACACTTTAAAATAGTTAATTAATCAGTTCAATTGTTCCATCACACAACGCCGTTGAATTTTAATTATCTTCCTCGTGTTTAAGAAAATGGTTTTTGCCAACAATTGCGCTAAGGGCAATACCTGAGGAGAGAAAAAGGGCAAGGTGAATATGGCCCGGTAACTTTTGTCCTCAGAAAAATGAATAGCAAAACCCTAGGCAAATTACGGTACTTAGCATCAACGTTCTTTTCCTATACAAGAGAGAGAGAGAGAGAGAGAGAGAGAGAGACAACATGTAAGAAGTGTTGGTTTTGGAAGTGTGAAGACCGAAACCTGAAACAAATCCGCGAGGCTGAAAAATCTCAGGTCGGTCGACGAAAGGAGTGACCCCGGTCGACCGAAGAGACTACAAAAAACAAGTTTAGGAATACGCTCTGGCCGGTCGACCGAAGCTATGTTGTCGGTCGACCAAGGGTGACCAATCAGTTGACCGAAGGTGATGAACCAGTCAACCGAAAAGGTGCACGAAAACCCTATAAGAAACTAGTTTCTGGCCGGTCGACCGACACACATGGTCCGGTCAACCGAAATCTATTTTTCCAGTTTCCTAATTCGTTTGGGAATCTATTTTTGGGCCAGGATGCTATATATACCTAAACGATTTTAGGGTTATTAAGAATATAAAAAAGAGGGTTTTGAGAGGATTCTTTCAGAGAGATCTCAGAGAGATAAAACCTATTTGTGAGCATTGTAATCTTCTTCAATTAATCAAACTTTTTGGTGTAGTTCCCGAGGGCGTAGGCACATTTGTCGAACCTGATTAAATCTGGTGTTCTCTGGATTGATTATTCTTTCCTGTAAGTTTTTCTTTTATTTGCGGTGATTTTCCTACTTGTTAAACTCTTAGCACAAGATCCGGAAGTGCACGGGTTCGATTGTGTGATTCGAATCCCCAACAACTGGTATCGGAGATTCGTTTAGGAGATTTGTGCAAGAGCCATGGCAGAGGAAAGCAAATCGAAGATTGAGATGTTTGACGGGTCAGACTTCGCCTACTGGAAGTCGCAGATAGAGGACTATCTCTACCAGAAGGATCTTTATCGTCCGTTAATGGCAAGGCTAAGGGAAAGAAGAAGGAGGAATCAAACGAGGACTAGGAAATACTTGATAGTAAGGCTCTAGGGTAAATCCGGTTGTCGCTCGCCAAATCGATCACCCATAATATATTGAAGGAGAAGACGACGATGAGGCTTATGGAAGCGATCGCGAAGATGTACAAGCAACCGTCAGCCGCAAACAAGGTGCATCTCGTCAAAACGCTCTTCAACCTCAAGATGGCAGAAAGATATTCCTTCACGTTGCATCTCAGCGAGTTCAACACGATTGTTGATCAACTTATCACCGTAGACATCACGTTTAATGACGAAGTGCAGGCCCTATTGATTCTATCATAATTGTCGGATAGTTGGGCAGGTTGTGTGACCGCAATTAGCAACTCGACAGGGAAGGAGATGTTGAAGTTAAGCGAGGTTGTTAGTATGATTCAATCCGAGGAGGTTAGAAGGAAATCGTCCAAATCAGAAGGTTCAGGTTCAGTCCTAAATCTCGAGGAGAGAGGCCGAAACCAGAAGAAGGGAAACCAGAACAGGAATCGGTCAAAGTCAAAGAAGAAGAGGTTGAACTTGAAGGTTAGGTCTATCATCGTGACAGAGCTCAACCACAATCTTGGTCATTATTATATATATGTTTATAGCAAAAGTGCGAACAAAGAGATCATAAATCCTAATAGCCCACAAGTTCCTCCTCCTCCGTTCAAACTAAATAAAAAGATCAACAAAACCCTAAATGCTTACATCTTAGAGCACCCTGAGTTTCAAAATTCGTAAAAATAAAAAAATCCAACCTGGAGATAAAGCTAAACTCGCTCCCCTGTCGCCTGCAGAAGGAGGCTAGGAATGGTGGCCGCCACGGCCCCATGAGCTGGCTCTTTGAGGATGCTCGCATCTAGGGCCGGGGTTCCCAGCGACAGAAGACGATCGAGAAGAGCGAACGGGTGGCGATTTTAGGAGAGAGTGGATCTGGGAGTGAGGGGTTGAAGCGTGAGGCTTGAGAAATAGCGCCATGGAGAAAAGATAAGGCGAAGTGAACTGAGTGAGAGAGAGAGGAAATGAAGAGCAATGGCTGGGAGAGGAAATGAGTTTAGGCCTTTAGGGTTTGAGTCTTTGACTCGTTGGGTTGGGGACGGGTCAGGTAGGGTTTGAGAATTGCAGATTAAGACTTGCAGTACTATATTCGGTCAGTTCAGATCGGTTCGGGTTGAAAAGTTTTTAACCCGACCCGAACCGCCCTACTCATAAAATCGATTTTTTGGGTCAGTTCAGGTCGGTTTTTTTAGTTTGGACTGAACCATGCTCAACCCTAGTTGTTGTCATGGGAAATAATCAATCCTGTAGTATTTATGGGATAGATACCGGGAGTATCCGGATGCACGATGGAATAGTCCGTTAATTAAAAGAGGTAAGATTTGTTCCTCAGCTGAAGAAGAATTTTATTTCTATTGAAGCCTTGGTGGCAAAGGGATTCAATGTGACCTTTGAAGACGCTGTAGCAAAGGTTACTAAGGGATCTTTGATGGTGATGAAGGGAGTCCACAGTTAAAACTTATATTATCTAAAGGAGAGCATCGAGGTTGGGGAGGTAGTTTCAGCTATTTCAGAGACGGATATGAGTAGATTTTGGCACTACAGGTTAGGGCACACAGGAGAAAAGTCACTGCAGATTTTGTGCAAGCAGGGGCTATTGAAGGGAGCCAAGAGTGGGAAAATTGAGTTCTGTGAGCACTGTGTTCTTGGCAAGAAGTCGAAGGTGAAGTTCGGGATAGCCATCCATAGGACGAGAAGCATCCTAGATTACGTGCACATAAATGTTTGGAGTCCCACCAAGACTGCATTACTTGGTGGTCGATATTGGTTCATCACGTTTGTTGATGACTATTCTAGGCATTGTTGGGTGTACACCATGAAGCATAAGAATGAAGTCCTAGAATTATTTGTGGAGCGGAAGAGAATATTGGAACTACAGACTAGGAGAAAGATCAAGATGTTGCGATCCGACAACGGCGGTGAGTACACATCAGACCCTTTTCAGGAGCTATGTTGAGACGAGGGCATAAAGAGACACTTCACAGTTAGTCATACACCGCAGAAAAATGGGGGTGACGGAGAGGTTGAATTGGTCTTTACTGGAGAAGGTCTGATACTTATTGTCGTAGAGTGGTTTGGAGAAGATCTTTTAAGCTGAGGCACTATCATATGCGAGCCACATCATTAACAAGCTGTCTTCATCTGCGATTGAGGGGAAGACCCCCTATGGAGATGTGGTTTGGAGAGCCAGCACACGACTATGACCAGCTCAATGTATTTGTTTCCCTACATTTTATCATGTTAGAACAGATAAATCTCGAGCTAGGAAGGCCATATTTGTAGGATTCAAACGTGGTGTCATACTTTGCCACCCACAGAGCGTAACATGTCATACTTTGCCATCCACTCGCCATCATATTTAATGCATGGCCAGGGTCATTATGACTTCTCGCGCCGAAGTCATAATGACTCCTCGAACAGCGCTACGACTTCAGCCACTCTGTCACTATCGTATTAAATACAAGAGCAACTCATTCAACCAATTGCTGACATGTGTAAAGTACGGTGTGGTCAGCTAACTGAACTGATCCGACCAAATTACCAACTTACCCTCACAGATTCTCCATAAATAGAGGGTAATCCCTACTATGGAAATGTATGCTAGAATACAAGAAAACACCCTAAAACTAGATTATGCATTTGTCAAATTTGCTTAATCTATCACTAACTTAAACGTCAGAGGGCAAAGACGGAGAAATCATTTCCGACCTTCTAACAAGTGTCATCTGTGTAGGAATCTACTTCCATCTGATTTGTTAGCCATCAATGAGAATAAAGGGACCGTAAAATCCTCTAAAAATTCACTCATGCATATAATTAACTTTCCGACATAAGCAATAACAAAAGTAAAAAAATATGGAGAACCCCCTTTTAACATGAAAACGAAATTGACAGACTCTTTCTAGTCGAAATTTTCCAATATCACCCAAGTTATTGATGCTACTATATATGCATTGCAAGTTAGTGTAAAACCAAGACGAGTACCATAACATTTAACATTCAAATGAAAATCTTTTGTCTAGTAATAAATTTAGAACAGCTAGAGAGCTAGACATAGTAAACAGAGTCAGATCTGCGTCCTCATCTGTGTCCAAACGTGGCATTGCCTAGTGCGCAATTATATCCATTGATATTTAGTTATGGTGCAGTACTATTTTCGGCACAAGAAAGCTCTAGATATGCATGCTGGCTACAACTCTTCAATCCATTTATTTCGTGTATGAAACCCTAATCTCCCATCTCCACGCTCATTGTTTGTTTAAATGGAAGAAGAGGGCATTGGAGCAAGAATTAATATCGAGATATAGATACTTTTTGGAGTACTATTCCTGAGCCCTTCAATGGAATAATAGGGGGCAAACTACGAATCAACCCCCCATTTTATGGCTCATAACCCATGGCCACATGAGAATAGTTTTGATAAAATCGGTGAGTAACTATGCAAGATATTCCAAAAAAGTTATTAACTTGAAAAATAGATGTAAAAGTAGATTGAAGAGACGAGAGAGTGTGCTTGGAGGGGCTAAGAAGAATGATTTGTTAGAATGTTGTTCAGGTAGAATGTTGTTCATGCAACATCTCTTGTTTGATTAATAACAAATTCTCATTTATTACTGATATATTTTTTAGATAATATATTTCAAGTGTAAATATGTACGAAGGAATTATGGTTCAAAACGATGCAAAAATCAACATGACCATTGATTTCAGCCTTTGAACCATCGATGGTCACGAGGCACCATCGATGGTTAGGTCAAGTCATCAAGTGACTACAAGAAAGAGTCGGAGAAATAAAAATCAGAATTTAGACCATCATTGGTCTACAGTCAACCATCGATGATCTCAAAGACCATCGATGGACTACAGTCATTAATTGCAGAAATCCAAAAACCAGAATTTTTACGATCGATGGTCATCAACGGGCCATCGAGGATAGTATTCCACCATCAATGGTTAAGATGAGATTTGGTAGTTTCGGAAATATTTTTAGATTTAATCTCAGCGGTTTGATGATTCTTTTGATCTTCTATTTGGACTCTAATTAAGGTATCTCTTTCCTATGCTATCAAGATCTATTTAAAGGGGAACTGAGGAATAGAACAATAGAACAAGAAAAAAAAGAGGCAATTGCATAAAAAGAGAGAATGAATTCTAGGATCTGTGAAAGAGTTTGATTTGAGAATTCAACTCCCGGAGGCCCATTCAACTTCTTCTCATCACACTCATTATCGAAGGACTATTTCAGTGAGGAGAAGTACCCTTTGCATTCAACTTGAACATCGCTTCTTCATGGATCTTCATCGTCATCATTTTAAATGGCAATTTATTAAAACGGCTCTAAGACATTTCTAGTTGTGCTTCGAATTATTTCGGGTTTGTTTCGTGTTTCAAATTTACAAGTTTGACGGCGTACTCAAGCTGAGGTAATTGAGGGTTGGCGTACTCAAACCCCAATTGAGGGTGTGGCTAAGTAGAGCTAGATTTCCTCTCGTCGTTATGAAGAGTTAAGTTAGACGACTTCAGGTGAACTCTGGTTATAATAAGAAAGAACCTTCGCGAGAAGGAAGAGTGGACGTAGGATTTTGATCCAAACCACTATAAAAATCTATCGTGTGTTCCTGTGTTGGTTTGTTTTTAATTTTTCGCTTATTATATCTCCGATGCCTATTCTGTGTTAGTCGAAAAATTGTAACAATTTGAGGGGGCGCTGCCGCCCAAAACCCCTCTAGGCTTGCATCCCAGTTCCAACATGAGTAGATGTAGACTTTTCAATAAAAGGTGTCACGTAACTCCGAGACAGACATGTAGTGCAATCTAGGGCAACATCATCATACCAGAAAAAGAAACAGTCATATAATGAAGTATGCATACTTCTTGGTTTTATTTTGAGTACTCTTTCTAACAAGAAGGACGCAACCATATTAACCAAGAAGATGTAACGAGATAGGCAGTACTGAATCAATAATAAAAGTAGTTTGGAGTAATAGTGGCCGAGAGTAGGATCCCTGATGCTAAATTGACTGACCAATAATAGTGACTCAATTACACACATTAAGATGCACAAAATTATTGTCTCATGATATGAGTTTCGATTGGAAGCTTAGTTTTTTTCCTGCTAGTAAACGTTCTAGGTTTTACTCTTTAAGATAAGAGAATTTCTTAATACTTAACAATTCACATGGAAAATCTGATAAAGTATGATTAAACTAATATTTGACTTTCATAATCTAGTGGAATGACTGGCAACAGAAAACCCACTTTTATTTTACGTTTCTATTTCTATTATAGCATGACTGGCAACAGAAAAGAGAAAATCTTCTTCTCTAAACCTGACATGTGGAGAATTTTTAAGCGGAATGTGATGAAAATCTAACATGATCACATGAGTTCAGGATTTTTCCCCCCCTTGAAATTTAATGTTTGTCCTTTCTAGAAAATCAACCCCTTTCAAAAGGTGGACTAAGGGGATTTGGTTCCTATCTTGGTTTATTTTTCTCATTTATCTACTGTTATATTTGTTTGTTTCTCATAGAAAATGGATGTATTAGATAAGTATAGGGGTCACTCTATTGCTTGCCATCCCATGTTGTCTTGTTTGGAGACCATCATAGTAATGTCTGGCTAGTTATTTTCTTGAAGATTTGCTGCTCTTTTTTGGGTTATGTCGCGCGTCTGAATATATTGTGAGTTGTTAATCAGTCCGGATTGTTAGTTGAGTTCAAGTTAGTAGATAGAATTCTAGTTAGAATAGAATACTAGTTAGTGGATAGTTTTTCTAGTTATTGGATAAAGATTAGAGTTGTAATCTTATCCCTATGTCTTTATATATATGTAAACAATTGATGAGTTTAAAAAAAACGTGAATAAAGAAATCACAAGAGTTTCCTGCTCCAATATTTTGTTCCTGCTCCTTTACAAATCGGGTTCATCAACCAAAAACAGAGCCTTCTTTCTCTGTTTTCTTTGCTGCTGTCCGGTCTCCCAAGAAATCATTGTTTTACAGGTTTTGTTTAGAGCTTATTGGTTGTGTACTTGGGCCGATCCTATTCTCAAAGCCAACAAGTGGTATCAGAGCGGTGTATGCCTAAGTACCAACCAAGATCTGAAGAGATGGCGAGTTCGGAGAAGATGACGACCAAGGTGGGTTCGCTCACTCTTCAATACCCGACGTTATCGAGGGACAACTATGCTTCATGGGCAATCAAGATGAAAGTCTACATGAAGGCTCAAGACGTGTGGGATGCCATTGAGCCCGCGGCAGGCGCGTCCGTGGAACACAGGAAGGATCAGATGGCGTTGGCGGCCATCTACCAGGGGATTCCTGAAGAGACTTTGATGGTGATCGCAGAGAAGCAAACGGCAAAGGAGGCATGGGAGACGCTGAAAACAATGCATCTAGGAGCGGATCGTGTGAGAAACGCGAAGGTGCAGACCTTGAAGTCCGAGTTCGAACTTCTCCGGATGAAGGAGAATGATAACGTCGACGATTTTTCGACGAAGTTGACAGGAGTCGTCAACAAGATCCGGGCTTTAGGCGGCGAGATGGAGGAGAACTACGTCGTCAGAAAGCTACTTCGGGCGGTACCGGAGAGATTCCTTACTATCGTCTCCACGATTGAACAGTTCGGGGACATCGACGACATGACACTCGAGGAGGCGATCGGGCGTCTCAAAGCCCACGAGGAGAGGGCACGTGTTTTCCGAAACAACGGCGACGATCACCTATTGTTGACACATGCGGAGTGGCAAGCAATTGCGGAGTATACGGGCACTTTCAGTCGGAGTGTCACAAGCAACGCCGCAACCATGAACAGGAGGCTCATCTCACCCGTGCATATGACGAGGAGCCAACCTTGATGATGGCTATGTTAGAGGAATCGTCAAGTGTCATTTTGCTTAATGAGGAGAAGGTGATGCCGGATTTACTTACAGCGGGGGAGGCACATGTTGATAACAACATTTGGTACCTCGACAACGGAGCTAGCAACCACATGACCGGCCACCGAAACAAGTTCAAGGAGCTCGACGAGAACATCAAGGGAACCGTCAAGTTTGGTGATGGATCCGCGGTAGAGATCAAGGGGAAAGGCTCTATCCTCTTTCAGTGCAACAACGGTGATCAAAGGCTACTACCTGAGGTATATTATATTCCAAGTTTGAAATCTAACATCATTAGCCTTAGTCAGATGACTGAAGATGGGAGTAAGGTTGTTATTGCTGACGAGTTCCTGAGGGTGTTTGATAGGAACGGTGCTCTCTTGATGAGGGTGACACGTTCAACTAACCGATTGTACATGATAGAATTAAAAACTTGCAAGCCGGCGTGTTTGATGGCGAATATTAATGATCCAGCTTGGCTATGGCATGCTCGCCTTGGGCATGTCAATTTCTTCACCCTCAAGATGATGACTGATAAGAGGATGGCTTCCGGGGTGCCGAAGATCTTGCACCCGAATCAACTATGCGAAGGATGCCTTGTCGCCAAGCAAGCAAGACTGCCGTTCCCTTCACAAGCAAATTTCAGAGCTCAGAAGCCGCTGGAGTTACTACACGCTGACCTATGTGGTCCTATCACCCCATCTACACTTGCTGGGAATAACTACTTCCTTCTTATCATTGATGATTTCAGCCGATGGATGTGGGTATACATGTTGAAGGCCAAGAGTCAAGCTTGTGAAATCTTCAAGAAGTTCAAAATAGAGGTTGAGAATGCATGTGACCACAAGGTGAAGACATTAAGGACGGATCGTGGTGGCGAGTTTTTATCAAAGGAGTTCACCAAGTTTTGTGAAGACTACGGCATCAAGCGTCATCTCACTGCACCGTACACCCCGCAGCAAAACGGTGTAGTGGAGAGGCGAAACCGCACGGTGATGGCCATGGCGAGAAGCTTACTTAAAAGCATGCATACGCCCGGAACGATGTGGGGTGAAGCGGTTAGACACGCGGTGTACATACTCAACCGACTACCAACCAAGGCATTGCACGACCACACACCCTACGAAGCTTGGTTTGGTAAGAAACCCCACCTAGAACACTTGAGAGTTTTTGGATGTATGGCGCATGTGAAGATTGCAGGTCCTTCGCACAAGAAACTCGACGACCGGAGCACGCCAATGGTGTATATTGGGGTAGAAGAAGGAAGCAAAGCGCATCGCCTCTACGACCCTCAACACGACAGAATTCATGTCAGCAGAGACGTCGCGTTCGAGGAAGGAAAAGAGTGGGAATGGAGAGCCGATGGAGTCGAAAGATCACCCAACTGGGTGGTGTTCACAGCAGAAGGGGAGACTGCAGCAACCGGCACAACAGCCGGCGGATTTCCAGCCGCTGAAATTGTTGCTGCTGGCCGAACCAGCACACTGCAGCTGGGCACCGCTGCTGGCCGAACACCAGCTAGAACACCTGCTGCAGGAGCTCCCGTTACAGCAGAGCTGGCCGGAGATGAGTCTGGACAGCCGGCACACCGAGGGCGGCAGTCAACAGCAGACCGAAACAGTCTTCAAACACCCGCTGGTGCTGCAGTCCGAACCAGGAGCAGTCCAGAAACTGCTGCAGAGGCAGCAAACCCCACTGTTTTGGACGCGTTCGAACCTCCTGAAGCTGCAGTGATGACTCCTGTACGCTATCGATCCCTTGCGGACATCTATGCAGAGACGGAGGTGATTGATCTCCCTGCAGAGGAGTTGTTACTGATCACTGAAGAACCCGCAAGCTACATTGAGGCGGCAACAGATCAAGAATGGGGGACTGCCATGGAGAAGGAAATGGAGGCCATCGAGAAGAACAAGACTTGGATACTCACGGAGTTACCGCAGAAGGAAATGGAGGCCATCGAGAAGAACAAGACTTGGATACTCACGGAGTTACCGCGGGGTTCCAAACTCATTGGTCTCAAATGAGTGTACAAGCTGAAGAAGGACAATGAAGGCAACATTCTCAAGCACAAAGCAAGACTTGTAGCAAAAGGGTACGTCCAGCAGCAAGGCGTGGACTTCGATGAGGTGTTTGCACCTGTGGCGAGGCTTGATACCATCAGAATAATCCTCGCGATATCAGCACAGAACGGGTGGGAGGTGCACCATTTGGATGTGAAGTCGGCATTCCTAAATGGTGATCTCCAGGAAGAAGTGTATGTGGTTCAACCTGAAGGGTTCGTTGTGAAGAATCAAGAGCACAAGGTCTACAAGCTTTCAAAGGCACTCTACGGTCTACGCCAAGCACCTCGGGCATGGAACACGCGCCTCGACAAGTGCATGAAGGGCATCGGATTTGCAAGATGCACTCAGGAGCAGGCGGTATACACAAGGAGTAACAGAGGGGATACACTCATTGTTGGCGTGTACGTGGACGACTTGATCGTTACGGGCTTGAGGGCGGATGAGATAAAGTTTTTCAAGCAACAAATGATGAAGGAGTTCGAGATGAGTGACCTTGGATTACTTTCTTATTATCTTGGCATCGAGGTGGATCAGCGAGATGATTGTATTGCACTAAGGCAGGCGACCTATGCGAAGAAAGTTTTGGGTCAGTTCGGCATGATGGATTGCAACCCGACTCAATATCCCATGGAAGCAAAGCTAAAGCTTGGAAAGGATTCTGAAGGAACACCGGTGGACGTGACGGAGTATAAACGCATTATCGGATGCTTAAGGTATCTAACTCACACCCGACCTGATATCACATATGCCGTGGGGATTGTGAGTAGGTACATGGAGCACCCTACAGTTTTGCATAGACAAGTTGTCAAACATATTTTGAGGTACGTGAAGGGTACTATGTCCTACGAATTGGTGTACAAACGAGGTCGAGACAATGAAGAGTTGGTGGGATTCACTGACAGTGATCTTGCGGGAGATGTTGATGACAGGCGCAGCACAGGCGGCATGGCATTTTATCTAGGTGACAGTTTGGTCACTTGGACATCACAGAAGCAGAAGATGGTGGCATTATCATCCTGCGAGGCAGAATTTATGGCGGCAACTGCAGCAGCGTGCCAAGGTTTGTGGTTGAGAAGTTTAATCAGCGAGGTGATTGGGAGTGAGCCCAAGCCGGTTACACTCTTCGTCGACAACAAGTCCGCGATTGCCTTGATGAAGAATCCAGTTTTCCATGGAAGAAGCAAGCATATCGACACACGTTTCCACTTCATTCGTGAGTGTGTTGAGCGAGGAAAGATTAAAGTGGAGTTCGTAAGCACGAGCGAGCAGCGAGCGGATATTCTCACGAAGGCACTAGCAAGGGTGAAGTTCATCGAGATGAGGGAGCTACTAGGAGTAAGGAACTTAGAGTCTCGTCCAGATTAAGGGGGATAATGTGAGTTGTTAATCAGTCCGGATTGTTAGTTGAGTTCAAGTTAGTAGATAGAATTCTAGTTAGAATAGAATACTAGTTAGTGGATAGTTTTTCTAGTTATTGGATAAAGATTAGAGTTGTAATCTTATCCCTATGTCTTTATATATATGTAAACAATTGATGAGTTTAAAAAAACATGAATAAAGAAATCACAAGAGTTTCCTGCTCCAATATTTTGTTCCTGCTCCTTTACAAATCGGGTTCATCAACCAAAAACAGAGCCTTCTTTCTCTGTTTTCTTTGCTGCTGTCCGGTCTCCCAAGAAATCATTGTTTTACAGGTTTTGTTTAGAGCTTACAGGTTGTGTACTTGGGCCGATCCTATTCTCAAAGCCAACATATATCGCTATTCGTCAAAGAAGTTTGGTCACTATTTTAATTTTGTCCAATATACAAGAGGATGATGTTCTTCTCTTGTAATGTAGATGATATGCCTTTAACTTGTGTCATCTTTTTAGTACTAATGACATATATCTTGCTAACTAACTTTCCTTTAGGGTTTTTTTTTAATTTTTTAAATCGAAATTATGCTTTGAGACGGATAAATTATTTGCATAAAAATGTTGAGAAACTGTCACCGACGTCCAAAACTAAAACCAGAGCTGATCGGTATACAGATGTAGGAAGATGATGACAATATATGAAAAACTCTCAAAGAAGAAACTTTCTTAATAGGAATTTATTTCTAGCATGGAAGAAGTACATGTATATTCGTATACAATTCTTTTTCAGTGCAATAGGCCCTACCCACTGGACAGCTTGTATCCCAAATTTACTTATTTTCAAATTGGCCCTAATACAAAAAACAGTAAAGGTTATAAATAAGGATCAGGGAAAGCCCCATCAACTCACTAACTAATATTGATTTAAGGAAATTCAGTATTTGTTATGCATAGTCATCTGGATAGATATCCTACACATCCTTAGTTGTAAAAGATATCTAAAGGCTCGCCAATGATATCTTCACATCCATGAATGATATAGTTTACATAATTTAAATGAACAGACTTTTGATTGTGGACCCACTCATTGAACCAATACTATACACTCGAATATTTACATGTAGAAGCTCTCTACAATCAGGGTTGTAGAATATAGGCTCAGTAGTCTAAGACCCAAATCCAAGCTAAACGACTCTTTAATCGACTGATCTGCTTTACTATTGCCTTTCGCGCGGACTATGATTTAACTTATTGTCTCATACTCGACTCGTCATCTCTTTAGAGCATGTTTAGTTCACCCAAAATTATTGGAAACAAGGTAATTTTTTTGGGCTTGAAACAAAAAGTAGCAAAATTGGCTTTATATGATTCTATTATTTTCGTTTGGCTCAAAAAAATTAAAAAAATATTTTCCATAAAACAAAACAAGTACGGAGTTTTTTTAATTACTCGATTCCTTAGTTTTGTATGAGAAATGTGTTGTGCGCAGCGAAAATTTCAACAGAGTTTCTGGTGTACAATAAGAGAGAAAGATCAATAAGAATTCCTATCTCACCAAGGAAATAAGAATCTGAAGTGAATATCTCAACAAAGTGGGATATCAGCTCTTCCTCTCATCAGTTCTAGGACTGACTTGTCGAGGGAACCTAATAAACTATTACAATGGTCACAAACAGCAAATCACACAAGTTTTACGAGGGAACCTAATAAACTATTACAATGGTCACAAACAGCAAATCACACAAGTTTTACGTGGTTCGGCAAACTGCCTACGTCCACGGGGCAAGAAGGGGGGAGATCTATTATTAGAGGGAGAGATACAACTAGGGTTTACAATCTCACAACCTAAACCCTCTCACAAACTCTCAGATCCCTCACACAAATACTCTCTCAAAGGATGACAAAACCCTCTCAAAAGCCGGCAACTCCTCTGCGTTTCTTCTCAAAAAAGAAAACAGCTTTCGCACCTCTGCCTTGCACACACACTGTCGCCGCTTTTTCTCTCTGTCGTCCTTTCCTTGCGTGCCCAAGCACAGCCGCAAACACCCTCTCCTGCAGCCGCCAAAAGACTCCCTGCACCCCCTCAATTGCACACCCGAAACCCTAGACAACCTTAGGGTATTTATAGGGTTGACATTGACTCTCTTGTTTGCATTCGTAGGCCGCATCCGCAACAAGCCGCATCCGTTGTGAAAGAGAGATAGTTAATTCACAGGTGGACCCCACGTGAATTAACTTTACGCATTCACAATTCTCCACCTTGGCGAAGTTTTCTCAAAACTGAGCCGACACCAACCAAACCAAATGCCTCACTTGTTGTGTCCAGTACAAAGTGAAACAATTCACGATAACGGACTTAATCCACAACAAGTCGAGAACCCAAATGAGAATGCAAACACTCTCCAAATGTCGATATCAACTCACCAAATCGATCTCACCTCCATCAAAATCAACTAATCTAAACCGGTTGTATCATAAATGACTGTTTACATATCCTCTTGCCTAATGAATCAA
Organism: Asparagus officinalis; assembly: GCF_001876935.1. Lineage (NCBI taxonomy): Eukaryota > Viridiplantae > Streptophyta > Magnoliopsida > Asparagales > Asparagaceae > Asparagus > Asparagus officinalis. The sequence goes on from NC_033802.1 coordinate 7,076,838, forward strand.
GCCTTACGTAGTTCACCCAAATGGTCGTAAACGACCTCAATCCAATAGAAGAGTTCGCAACCCTTCTCCAATATCATCAACTCTGTGGCTGATAGCACCACCTCCAATGGCTCCAAACTGAACTAATAACCAATGGCCATATCCAAACCATGTCTGCCAGCTGCACTCGCAAAACCCAACTCATCATCTGCACCTAAATCCAAATGATCCCTAAGCTGTGTCACCTCACCTGGAATTCCAAACAATGCAGTATGATCTGGAGTAATCTTCACCCAACGTGGAGTAGCATCACACTCCACCCGCTGTGATACATCTAAGGTCTGTCCAAAACTCTCCACCTGCTGAGAGTCAAATAGCTCCATCATCGAAGCCTCAACCGAAGTGACACTACCAGACCAAACACCTAATTGAGTTTTACCTCCTATCACAGCAGTTGACAACTCTTTAGTGAGATGGCTCGAATACGTCGAAGCCTCAGTCCAGAAACTCTTCTGCAGACCATTGCTTGACAACAAACATCGATCCTCCTCCAGCAAGGTATGGTTCTTCAATTTTGCCACCCTATCTAGTTGTCCCAAGATTTTCTTTCCAACAAAGTGTCTCGAAATGTCGTGAGCTCGGCTTCAATACAGAAACAGGCCCATCTTGTACCTCCCACCAAAATCAGAATGAAGTACCTTCACCTGTCTGTCTATTACACACTTCTTAGATATGTTGGAGACTACTAGGACTTTCTCCAATGGGGATTTGGTTGTAACCCAAACACGCCTAGAACAGACACCAACAAAGGAAACCAAACGCCTATTATCTCCTAATGATGCCCCCTTGGGAGGCCCCCAAACATTCACGTGAACTCCTCCAGAACGACCCTTAGCACGGTGAATAGAGGTGTCAAATTTCACCTTAGTCTTCTTGCTCACATAAACATGTTTACTGGGCTTTAAACTACAGGTCTTCGCACCCTCTTTTAATCTATGCGAGAAATTAAAACTGGAATGGCCAAGCCCTAAATGTCGCAGTCTAGTCGAATCAATAGAAGTCGTCAGTTCTTCACCTGCCACTATACCTCTAGTCAAGTAATACAGGTTATTCCTCCTGACGCCCTTCATCACAATCCGAGAGTCTTTCACAATCTTGAGAACTATATCTTCAATTCGAACATTCAGACCCTCTCCAACCAAAGCTACAATGGAGATCAAGTTCTTCCTCAAAGAAGAAACATATCTCACATTATTTAACTCCCTAACAGTCCCATCAAACATCTTGATGCGAATCCTTTCTATCCCAAGGAACTGGCATGTACGGTTATCAGCCATGTACACCACACCACTATCCAGCTTCTCAAAACTGGAGAACCATTTCCTTCTAGGGCACATATGATAGGTCGCACCACTATCCAATATCCATTCAGATTCCTCCGAATAGCTATCTGTAGGACTGATAGAAAGCGAATAAATAGAAGTATCAGAAATATTATCATCCGACATAACGATGTTTGCTTCTGATGATGGTTGCTTTCCTTTTCCCTTCTGCTTATTCTTCATCCATTCATCGATGTTTGCTTCTGATGATGGTTGCTTTCCTTTTCCCTTCTGCTTATTCTTCATCCATTCATCGAGCTTTGGGCAGTCTTTCTTCCAATGACCAGTCTTCCCTTCTGCTTATTCTTCATCCATTCATCGAGCTTTGGGCAGTCTTTCTTCCAATGACCAGTCTCCTTACACCAAGCATACTGATCTTTTCTAATTGTAGAATGCCTAACTCTAGACTGTAATTTTTAATTCTTCTGGTTCAGATTCTTCCCTCTTGCGGCCAACGCCTCTGCTACCGGCTTAACTGAAGCCTCCTTATCCTTCTTTCGAAGCTGATAATTCACAAGTGCAGCAGTCACCTCATTATACGAAAGAGATGCATTTCCATTAATCAGAGTAAGAACGAAGGTCTCATATTCCTCGTCGGGCAAAGAACTCAACAATAACAACACATTGTCCTCATCTTCAATTATGACATTCACATTCGCCAAATCCGCAAGAAGCTTTGTGTAGGTGTTCATGTGATCACTAATTAAGGTTTCCTTCTTCAACTAGAAACGATAAAGTCTCCTCTTCAAATGCAAGCGGTTCTCAAAATTCTTTGTCAGATACTTGCTTTCGATAATCTCCCAAATCTTCTTCGCAGAAGTCTCATTCATCACATCATATTTTAGATCTTGAGTCAAACAAGACCTAATCACACCACACACCGTTCGATTCATCTTCTTCCAAACCTTCTCTTCAATATCATCTGGCTTGCCATCTAACTCCAAGGTATCCTCCAAATTCTGCGCGTTCAGCGTATCCAAAATCTCGCATCTCCATAATCCAAAGTTGTTTGTGCCATTAAACTTTTTCACATATATCTTCATAGAGTGGATATTCAAACTCTGAATGGTCTTCACGCTAGAAGCACCATCCTCAACACCCGAAGCATCTTCTTTCCCCGACATCTTTCTTAACGCACCAACGAACGAAGAATAGATTCAAGACTGAAAAGATAGAGTCTTTACCAAAAGATTCCAACTTTATCACCAAACAAAGCCCTAGACGAGCTTTCAAATCGATCTACTCCTCCAAATAGCCCAAGCGTAGCCCGAGCTCTGATACCACTTGTTTTGCGCAACGAAAATTTCAACGGAGTTTTTGGTGCACAATAAGAGAGAAAGATCAATAAGAATTTCTGTCTCACCAAGAAAACAAGAACCTGAAGCGAATATCTCAACAAAGTGGGATATCAGCTCTTCCTCTCATCAGTTCTAGGACTGACTTGTCGAGGGAACCTAATAAACTATTACAATAGCCACAAACAGCAAAACACACAAGTTTTACGTGGTTCGATAAACTACTTACGTCCACGGGGCAAGGAGGGGGGAGATCTACTATTAGAGGGAGAGATACAACTAGGGTTTATAATCTCATAACCTAAACCCTCTCACAAACTCTCAGATCCCTCACACAAATACTCTCTCAAAGGATGACAAAACCCTCTCAAAAGCCGGCAACTCCTCTGCGTTTCTTCTCAAAAAAGACAACAGCTTTCGCAACTCTGCCTTGCACACGCATTGTCACCGCTTTTTCTCTCTGTCGTCCTTTCCTTGCGCGCCCAAGCACAGCCACAAACACCCCTTGCACTTTGCTTCTGCAGCCGCCAAAAGACTACCTACACCCCCTCAATTGCACACCCGAAACCCTAAACAACCTTAGGGTATTTATAGGGTTGTCATTGACTCTCTTGTTTGCAGTCGTGGGCCGCATCCGCTGTGAAAGAGAGATAGTTAATTCATAGGTGGACCCCACGTGTTAATTCACAGGTGGACCCCACGTGAATTAACTTCACGTGTTCACAAAATGGGCAAAAATTTCTGACAATTGTATGCGACATCATGCCTAATCTCTTGTCCTTTTCTTTATCACGTGATCATGTGATAAAAATAGCAGCCCTAGAGTTACCCTCCATTGGTTTCTTCTTGTGCGTCATTATTTCAGGTTCCCTCTCGAAGAGAACCCTAGTTCATCTTTCATCCCAATTCGACGTTACTTGCTTCAATTTTCTGCTCCAAAATGTCAAATTAAAGCACCGATTACCGATTTGGGTTTAGGCAATCCCTATTGAAGACGAAATTTTAGGGTCTCTCTATTGTATTTTAGTTAATAATTGGGGTTCTCTTTGATATTAACTTTAGAAATTGGGATTGCAGAGATCACCTAACTTTGCTTTGATATCCCCTAAGATTTCACAAATCTGGTCTAGATCGCTTACTGGATTTCTTATTTCGTCAGTTTTCTTCGTAGCTACAATACAAGGTATATTTTCAATAAAAATGTTGTTAATTTTTAGGTTTATTGGTGAATTTTTAGTTTTATTTGACATAAATTATTAAGTTCATAGTTGTTGAAATTATTGATAATTATCTCAATTAGGGTTCATATACTATTAATTTTGATAAAAATTAATGATAATCAAATTGTAAATTCATGGCTTTAATCGTACATGTCAAATATCATCAACTCAACATCATCCAATATTTCTAAAACTTAATTAATATAAAATTTAATCAATTTATACAAGTAAATCAACATTTCTTAATATCAACTGCGACATCAAATTGTATGTTGAGTAATTCTACTATTTTCGCCATCATTACTGTCTTTGCATGTTTAATAAGAAGGCGTTGTTGTAGGAAGTTAGTCACTTATCACCATAAGGAGGGTAAAAAATAAAAGATAAATTCTGGAAATGCACATGTAGACCGTGTGTTTTCTGAGCCTCATAGTCTATTATTTACCAACCATGAAAATTTTATTTCATGTCTCAATACATTTTGCAACTATATGGTATATTTTTAAAGACAAAGATAAATACACAAATTAAAATTAAAAACAGTGCGCTTATTTTCCAAATGATTAGTTGATTTTCTGCTGATTTCAATTCTCTCTTCACTTTTCTTATTTTCATTGACTTTTTATCTTCAAGAATGTCTTCACTTTGTGATACTTGAATTCTGTTTATGCAATCATAATCATCTAAGCCCGTTGAAAGAAGTTATATTCTTTATTTGGGAACTTAGTACAACCCCAACAATATCTCCCTTTATTTCTTCCCCATTTGCACATAACTTCTGAGGTGTTGAAAAAGCTTACATTTGCTTCATTTCATATGGGTTAATTGATTGTTTGCTCTCAGATTTCATCTCCATCTTCGTTACAATTGCTTTTTTGCTCTGTTTTCTACTCCAACGAGTAGTATCCTACAAAAAGAAGGAAATAAGTTGGCTTGTGGGTCTACTGCTGAAAAAAATTATATAGACTTCTAGCTCTACTAGCCGTTGCAACCACAAAATAGCCCCTTTTTCCCCTGTTGGCTTCAGCTTTGTAATGGTAAGATTACCTCAACATCTAATTTTATAACTATTTGTGTTTGGAGTGGTATTTCTACCACTAGGTATATTCATTCAAACTTTTTGTGGTTCTTTCCTATTCTATAGTTTTGAAACAAGTACAAAAAAGCTCAAGTCTATGATATGTTTTCTATTCTTTGTAAATGAAACAAACAAGAGTCTTGGATATATTTTCCTATTCTTTACTATATCAGTCCTCTGTTTGTGCAATCACCCTCTGAGCCCGTTGAAAGAAGTTACATTCTTTAATTGGTAACTTAGTACAACCCCAACAATATCTCCCTTTATTTTTTCCCATTTGCACATAACTTCGTGGGTGTTGAAAGCTTACATTTGTATTTTATTTCATATGGGTCAATTGATTGTTTGCTCTTAGATTTCATCTCCATCTTCATTACAATTGCTTTTTTTCTCTGTTTTCTACTCCAACGAGTAGTATCCTGTAAAAAAGGAAATAAATTGGCTTGTGGGTCTGCTGCTAAAAAAATTTATATAGACTTCCAGCTCTACTAGCCGTTGCAACCACAAAATAGCCCCTTTTTTCCCCTGTTGGCTTCAGTTTTGGAATGGTAAGATTACCTCAACATCTAATTTTATAACTATTTGTGTTTGGGGTGGTATTTCTATCACTAGGTATATTCATTCAAACTTTTTGTGGTTCTTTCCTATTCTATAGTTTTGAAACAAGTACAAAAAAGCTCAAGTCTATGATAATATGTTTCCTATTCTTTGTAAATGAAACAAACAAGAGTCTTGGATATAATTTCCTATTCTTTACTATATCAGTCCTCTGTTTATGCAATCACCCTCTGAGCCCGTTGAAAGAAGTTACATTCTTTAATTGGTAACTTAGTACAACTCCAACAATATCTCCCTTTATTTTTTCCCCATTTGCACATAACTTCATAGGTGTTGAAAGCTTACATTTGCATTTTATTTCATATGGGTCAATTGATTGTTTGCTCTCAGATTTCATCTCCATCTTCATTACAATTGCTTTTTTCTCTGTTTTCTACTCCAACGAGTAGTATCCTGCAAAAAAAGGAAATAAATTGGCTTGTGGGTCTGCTGCTAAAAAAATTTATATAGACTTTCAGCTCTACTAGTTGTTGCAACCACAAAATAGCCCCTTTTTCCCCCTTGTTGGCTTCAGCCCATTTGCACATAACTTCGTGAGTGTTAAAAGCTTACATTTGTATTTTATTTTAGATTGTTTGCTCTCATATTTCATCTCCATCTTCATTACAGTTGCTTTTTTGCTCTGTTTTCTACTCCAACGAGTAGTATCCTACAAAAAAAAGAAATAAATTGGCTTGTGGGTATGCTGCTGAAAAGTTTATATAGACTTTCAGCTCTACTAGCCATTGCAACCACAAAAATAGCCCCTTTTTCCCCTGTTGGCTTCAACTTCGTATTGGTAAGATTACCTCAACATCTAGTTTTATAACTATTTGTGTTTGGGGTGGTATTTCTACCACTAGGTATATTCATTCAAACTTTTTGTGTTTCTTTCCTATTCTATAGTTTTGAAACAAGTACAAAAAAGCTCAAGTCTATGATAATATGTTTTCTATTCTTTGTAAATGAAACAAACAAGAGTCTTGGATATATTTTCCTATTCTTTACTATATCAGTCCTCTGTTTATGCAATCATCCTCTGAGCCCGTTGAAAGATGTTATATTCTTTATTTGGTAACTTAGTACAACCCCAACAATATCTCCCTTTATTTTTTTTCCCATTTGCACATAACTTCGTGGGTGTTGAAAGCTTACATTTGTATTTTATTTCATATGGGTCAATTGATTGTTTGCTCTTAGATTTCATCTCCATCTTCATTACAATTGCTTTTTTTCTCTGTTTTCTACTCCAACGAGTAGTATCCTGTAAAAAAGGAAATAAATTGGCTTGTGGGCCTGCTGCTAAAAAAATTTATATAGACTTCCAGCTCTACTAGCCGTTGCAACCACAAAATAGCCCCTTTTTTCCCCTGTTGGCTTCAGTTTTGGAATGGTAAGATTACCTCAACATCTAATTTTATAACTATTTGTGTTTGGGGTGGTATTTCTACCACTAGGTATATTCATTCAAACTTTTTGTGGTTCTTTCCTATTCTATAGTTTTGAAACAAGTACAAAAAAGCTCAAGTCTATGATAATATGTTTCCTATTCTTTGTAAATGAAACAAACAAGAGTCTTGGATATAATTTCCTATTCTTTACTATATCAGTCCTCTGTTTATGCAATCACCCTCTGAGCCTGTTGAAAGAAGTTACATTCTTTAATTGGTAACTTAGTACAACCCCAACAATATCTCCCTTTATTTTTTCCCCCATTTGCACATAACTTCATAGGTGTTGAAAGCTTACATTTGCATTTTATTTCATATGGGTCAATTGATTGTTTGCTCTCAGATTTTGTCTCTATCTTCATTACAATTGCTTTTTTCTCTGTTTTCTACTCCAACGAGTAGTATCCTGCAAAAAAGGAAATAAATTGGCTTGTGGGTCTGCTACTAAAAAAATTTATATAGACTTTCAGCTCTACTAGTTGTTGCAACCACAAAATAGCCCATTTTCCCCCCTTGTTGGCTTCAGCCCATTTGCACATAACTTCGTGGGTGTTGAAAGCTTACATTTGTATTTTATTTTAGATTGTTTGCTCTCATATTTCATCTCCATCTTCATTACAGTTGCTTTTTTGCTCTGTTTTCTACTCCAACGAGTAGTATCCTACAAAAAAAAGAAATAAATTGGCTTGTGGGTATGCTGCTGAAAAGTTTATATAGACTTTCAGCTCTACTAGCCATTGCAACCACAAAATAGCCCCTTTTTCCCCTGATGGCTTCAGCTTCGTATTGGTAAGATTACCTCAACATCTAATTTTATAACTATTTGTGTTTGGGGTGGTATTTCTACCACTAGGTATATTCATTCAAACTTTTTTTGTTTCTTTCCTATTCTATAGTTTTGAAACAAGTACAAAAAAGCTCATGTCTATGATAATATGTTTTCTATTCTTTGTAAATGAAACAAACAAGAGTCTTGGATATATTTTCCTATTCTTTACTATATCAGTCCTCTGTTTATGCAATCATCCTCTGAGCCCGTTGAAAGATGTTACATTCTTTATTTGGTAACTTAGTACAACCCCAACAATATCTCCCTTTATTTTTTTCCCATTTGCACATAACTTCGTGGGTGTTGAAAGCTTACATTTGTATTTTATTTCATATGGGTCAATTGATTGTTTGCTCTTAGATTTCATCTCCATCTTCATTACAATTGCTTTTTTTCTCTGTTTTCTACTCCAACGAGTAGTATCCTGTAAAAAAGGAAATAAATTGGTTTGTGGGTCTGCTGCTAAAAATTTTTATATAGACTTCCAGCTCTACTAGCCGTTGCAACCACAAAATAACCCCTTTTTTTCTCTTGTTGGCTTCAGCTTTGTAATGGTAAGATTACCTCAACATCTAATTTTATAACTATTTGTGTTTGGGGTGGTATTTCTACCACTAGGAATATTCATTCAAACTTTTTGTGGTTCTTTCCTATTCTATAGTTTTGAAACAAATACATAAAAGCTCAAGTCTATGATAATATGTTTCCTATTCTTTGTAAGTGAAACAAACAAGAGTCTTGGATATACTTTCCTATTCTTTACTATATCAGTCCAAATTAAACACAAGTTTTGCTTTTTCAAGATATCCTAAAAATTTATGAAATTTAGTTTTTTGAGAGGAAATCCATTTCTATAATTATTAGGAAATGAACCAAACATGCCCTTGATGTCACATAAGAAGACCCACTAAGAGAAGTATTTATTGTCTAGAAATTGAACTTGTTTATACTTATAGAATATAAAACTACTATTTATTTCTTTTTCTCTGATCAAAGGCCGTAATTTCTGAACAATAACATCACTAATACAACATATAATGTATTGTTGTTTTTAGGAAAATGGATTTTTTACGTAAATTTCACAAAAAAGCCCCTGAACTTTATTAAGGAAGATGATCAGTTTCGGAATTATTGTCGATTACCGCCAGCCGCACATCGCAAGATGGAAAACTCAAAGAGAAATTGACGCGGGTCTTTCGAAAGCCCGGCCCACTTTGAACAGCAGTTCAGCTCTTCACGTCCCTCGTAGAACGGTCTCGAGCTTTGTGTAAGAAACCCCACGTATTAATATCACCCAGAACCCCCTAGAGCCTTCCACTTCCTTCCGGAAAATTACACCTAGGCCCTTCCAGAGCCATCCTCTCCCCCTTCACCCCCTCCCTATAAATTGCCCTCAACGCCCTCCCTCTCAAACCATCGGAAACGAAAAATTAAGCCCACGCCATTATTTTATTCAGCAAAAGTTAAGATCTCTCGATCTCAATCTCAATGAAGGGTCCGCTGGTCGTTACGTTTGCTCTCATTTTGGCTCTCAGCCTGGCTTTCCCTGCTGAGGGATTGATCCCATATGGGAGAAATTTGTGGGATTTGATGGCGCCCGGCGACAGCATCGACCCCTTTAGGATTTTGGAGCAGACTCCGCTCACAGTCCCGAAGCCTGTTGAGAATATCGCCCTCGCACGTGCCGACTGGAAGGAGACCGCCGAGGGTCACGTGATCTCGTTGGACGTGCCAGGTACGTGTCACAATTGTGCACGTCATTGTTCAATTAAGAAAAATACCTTAAAGATCCAATGTATGGGACCAAGGAAGGAGATTTGTCCCTCCTTATTGCATAATAAGCTGGTCATATCGGTTTATTATGTAGTAGGAGGGGTACCTCTCACCGGTCCTCTCCAATTGTCTTATATTTTGGGTCCCTGTAGCAGCGCTCCTCTATTAAATATGTTGAACCTTTTTTCTGAATAAGGATTAATTCATTTTTGCCCCCTTAGAATTAGGGATAAGAAATGAACCAAATAATTAACAAATAGTTCGCTAATTGTTTAAATAACTATTCGGTCATATTCGATTCAGTAGTTTATTTAATACTAAATAAATATTTTTTAGTATTCGAGTTTGCTAACGATTAGAATTTGGTCAGATGTATATTCGATTTGTTTGTCTATTAAATATTTGTTTAAATTTGATCACAGATTATTATTTGTATTATTACATATATGATGTCGTATTTTTAACACACTTATCATTTCTACTTAAGTTTTATATACCGACTTTAAGACTTAAATAATCTTAAATCTGTTTTTTAATTAAATTTTGATTTAAATATATACACATCATATATTATAAATGAATAATTTTTATTTATGAATTTTAATACTACTTGAAAATTAAATTCTTTAACGGAATAAATATACTTTGATATTCAACAAGTATGCGTGAGTATTCATGAATATTTATCAAATACCGAATATTCGAGTTCGAATTCGAAAAGCTAGATATATGAATATTAGAGTCCACATTCGAATTCGATAATTTTAAATAAATACGAATACGAACACTTTAGTATTCTATTCGATTCGATCGTTTACCACTCCTACTCAAATTGACCTAGTAAGGAATTTGGGTGGGAATATATTATATAATATAGTAATATAATATATATATAATATATATATATATATATTTATAATATTATATATATTATATAATAGGAGATGAGGAAGAGAATGGATATGCTTAGGTATCAAGCATAAAATTTATGCTTGATAGTGAGTGGCATATTTCCACACTCATTCAAAGGGGGATCACATTCACATGGTGAATGTGTCTTCCCAAATTGAAGAGTGAGACTGGGAATCTGAGATCATCTCCACTACCAACACAAAATTTATCTGTACCAGAGCAACTATTTTGTCTCATATAGATAGTATATATATATATATATATATATATATATATATAGTATATATATATATATATAAAAAACCCACTTAATTTTTTTTAAGTAGGGGGATTTGAAAATAGGATTTTGCAATTGCGTAGAACCAAATAGCCCCCAGAAGTTTTTTCCCGTCTAATTGAGATGATGCTAGAAATTGGTGTGGTGGCATTTTTCTTGACATGATATTAGAATAATCCGGTCTCGGTTCTTGCTGGATACAAATTTATAGTTGTATTTTGGAAAGTTGATATCGTGTATGTCTAAATCAATGTCAGAATATAATAAACTAGTGTGCATACTGTGCAAAGCAAGGTCTTTATTTTTTATTTTCGTTACAATAATTTTGTATTTAAATATAATTTTTGTAAGTATTATTTTTAAATGTTATAATATCTCGCATGAGCTACATTTTTAAATGTTATAGTATCTCGTCTGAGCTATAGTGATGATACTACAATAATGTTTTTAAACGTTACAGTTCCCGTCTGAGCTATAACAATGTTGCTTCAGTGATTTTTTTAAACGCTATAGTTTTCGTCTGAGTTACAGTAATTTATTAAGCATGAACAGGGAACTTTGCATCCTTCTGTTTGTGCTACAGTAACAAAACTATAGTAATTTCCTGTATTATTTATTGTAGTATGAATATTGAATTTTGAATCCTTCTATTATTACAACAGAGGAATAGATTTCTTGGGTTGCAGTTTCACTCTCAAGTTTTTAAACTTTGCATTTAAAAGTGTCTTGGAAGTTTTACATTTACCTCCTCATAATTTTTTAAAAATCGCGCCTCGAGGCATGGGCTATTTAGAAACTCTACGGGAAATAGTAACAATTTTGAAATAAATTACATGCAGGAGTGAAGAGGGAGGACATAAAAATAGAGGTGGAGGACAGCAGGGTCCTGAGGGTCAGCGGGGAGAGAAAAGCTGAGGAGGAGTCCGAGGGCGACAGGTGGCACAGGGCCGAGAGGACTTCGGGGAGGTTCTGGAGGCAGTTCAGGATGCCGGCGAGCGCGGACGTCGACGGGATCAGGGCTCACCTGGAGAACGGGGTCCTGAGGATCACTGTGCCCAAGATGGCCGAGGTCAAGAGGAAGCAGCCCAGGGTCGTCGACATCGTGGAGGAGAAAGGCAAGGGTGGGGATATCAAGGCGTCCAAGTCTGATGCGTGAGAGTTTTGTGGTTCGTAGTGATGCGTGTTGTTGAGGGAATGCGTTTTTTTTTTGTGTTTTTTTTTTTCGGTTTGTGTTTCGTGTTCGTGTTGCTGTGACTAAGAAACTGTTTTGGTTAGTAGTTTATTGGAACGAGAAATAAATTTCCGAACTTTTACAGTTTTAAAAACTCCTCAAGTTCAGTGTGATGTTATTATTTTGTTCTGGACTATTAATTGATGTGGACTTAGACAGTTTCCTATGGACGTAACATCCTTGGATTGAAGTTTTTTTTTTTTTGTTAGATTTTAGTTTCTCAAGCTATATTTTTAGATTTTAGTTTCTCAAGCTAAAAATAAATTTTTTTTAGTAGACGTGGATTTGGATTTTTTTTTTCTAATTAGGTGATAATTTTTTAGGGTCTAAGTCTCTTAAATTTCATTATTATTTATTTTCAATAGATGAGATGAGATCAAACCATGTGAATTTTTTTATTAATATATTGATATTAAGAATCACTATGGTTTTAAAAATCACTTGTAAATTTGAAGACTAATAAAATCATTAAGATAATATAGATATCCAGCGGCTTCATGTAAGACAAATATATCAAAGTTTCCTGTTGTGCCTCGAGAATCCAAACCAATCGCCAAGAAAAGATAAACCAACACACCAACAAGCACAAACAATCACTAACACCAGTTTTACGTGGTTCGGCAAGATGCCTACGTCCACGGGGCAAGGAGAGGGGAGTTTTCACTATTAGAAACAAGAGGATACAACTAGGGTTACAAATCTCTCACCAAAAACCCACAACAACTCACTCTTGATCTCACCAATTGCTCCAACAATAGAAGCCCAATAAAACTCTCCCTTCAGATCTCAAACTTCAGCCTCTAAACCCTGATAAACCATTGATTCGTCTGGTGTCTACAATATAAATATAATTCATTTACTCCTGATTTTACTTTACCAGATCGAAAATTTTTTATGTTCAAAACTAGAATTTATAGACCCAATGTCGCATTCAGTAAAAATTTATGATACATGCATAGGATGTACTCAATGTGTACGAGCCTGCCCCACAGATGTATTGGAAATGATACCTTGGAACGGATGTAAAGCTAAGCAAATTGCTTCTGCGCCAAGAACGGAGGACTGTGTAGGTTGTAAGAGATGTGAATCCGCCTGTCCAACAGATTTTTTGAGTGTCCGTGTTTATTTATGGCATGAAACAACCCGCAGCATGGGTCTATCTTATTGATACGTTATAAAAAACTCCACTTGAATCATTTGATTCCTTTTTACCGACAAAAGCCCGTACTCGATAAAATATATTATTCCGAGCACGGGTTTTTTAGTCAAAACGCATCTTGTCTTTATCACGAGTTATTTCCCTTGGTTAACGCTACTTGTAGTTTTGCCAATATTCGCAGGACCTAATTCGAATTATAGAGCTATGACATAATCAAACCCGAATGAACAAAATGTTGAATTGAATCGTACAAGTCTATACTAGGGTTTATTAAATGTTGAATTGAATCGTACCAGTCTATACTGGGGTTTATTACTAAAAAACTTAGTAGAACTGATATGACCGCTATAGACGGTCCCGCGCTAAACAAACGAATATCTCCTCTGGATGGAAGTAGGTCCTCTTTAAAAAGTAATTTGGTCCCATCCGCTAGAGCTTGAAGAATTCCTAATGGGCCGGCATATTCAGGCCCGATACGTTGTTGTATTGCTGCGGATATTTCTCTTTCTAACCACACAATTACGAGTACCCCTATTATGATTCCTAATAGAAGGGTTAAAATAGGAACACCCCATAGCCCTTATTCTTTCGGGCCAATCATTGCCTGAACTGAAGAAATCCTAGACTTCCTTTCGTTAGATCGAATAGTATGGGATGCTTCATTCATGAAGCATCAAAAAAAAAAAAATGTTCTAATTTTTTGTATATTTGTTAAAATAATTTAGTCCTTAGATCTAGAAGGAATATAGAAATAGAATAAGCGCCCCTTTTCGGATGAAAAAAAAACTAGAAATATATATCAAAAATATATATATGAAAGTAAATAGATAAAGGAAATAAGATTTCCGGATATCTCAATCGGACAAATTCGAAAGAATTTCATCTGCATTTGTTCCTTTCGATAAATACTCCAAAAATCTACTTGAAGTAACGAATTGGATTTCAAGACAAAAAACCCTCCCGGATTAATTCCATTAATTATTTCGAAATGTTGCACCGTCTAAGCACAGTACAGGAATACGATAACGATATCAGTTCAAAATCTGAGGCCTAACCTAAAAGAATGAATTCTGTATTACGAAAAAAATATTCGGATATTTGATGAATTCATACTTAGTTCGGTTCATTTCAAAATACTTCAATTGGTACGCGCAAGAAATAGGCCAATTCGGCAGCTTTTTTCTCAATTTCTCGCGGAGTCAAATTCTCATCAGTACGCGTCAAGGGAATGGTTCCTTGGCCTCTGATTTCCATATAAAGAATACGACGAGGAAAAAGACCCTCTTTAACCTCCATTCTGATTGATTGTATATCTTTCATAAAGAAGCGAAGGAAGATGCGACGATTTATTCCAGGGAATCCCCAACGAAAAATACACATTATTCCTTCTTTTCTATCGAATCGGTCATAACCACTACCTACATTCCATGAAATTGTGCACCACAAATAGGAACTAATGAATAGACCCGCGATCCCATAGAAAGACATCACGATCCCTTGTGGAAAAAAAATGATTTGCTGAGATGGAAATCCGGGTATCAGATTCCTACTAAGATAACTGGAAGTTCCAACCAATAAGAATCCTAGTGAACCTAAAAAAAGGATACAGGCCCAGAAAAAATTACTTGCTTTTCGAGACCCTCGTATAAGCTCTATCCATATATGTTCTGATCGCCAGTTCATACTATACTAGATCCAGTTGCATTCGATTGGAATTGAGAAAAAAAAATTGACTTTTCTTGATGCCGAAGTAACTTTCATCAACTAGCACTAGTCTGATATGAACCATTAGGAGTAATTGGTTAGATACATTGACTTTCTATTATAAAAATATTCGCCGATCATTTTTAACCAGATATACCCGTATATCCATGCATTTATGCAGATATCATGTATCCGCATGCCTTTCATTTGTATTCGTAAAAAGCCACATATTGTACCATATTACACTCAAAAAATATCTGTATTATGATTCAGTGTTGAAATAAATTAATGAAATTTGGTCCCATCCGATATGATATCGTATCTAGACAATCTTATTTTTTTGGACATGAAGAAATAAAGAAGCCATTGCAATCGCCGGAAATACTAGGCCCACTAAAGGGACAAAAATAGAGGGTAAGTTAAGATCTGTCATAGAATGGGTACCTCGATTTAATATTTGTACCTATTATAAAGATATCTTATGATAAGTATAAACTATTATAAATAATATTTAAGTAATTAATAAGTGCAAGGAATGAGAACTAAATGAAGTGTACCTATTCATCTTTCTACACGAATATGTATGATAATGCGATTTAAGTTTAAGAAATTTTATATTATCCCATCCTTTTTTTTCTTTTATTCTTTCTATCTTTCGAAAAAAAAAAAAGTTTTTTATTAATTTATTATTTATTAAAATTAAAGAGTTTATTATAAGTTCGCGACTATAACTAAACTAATTCAATCCAACAAACAGGGATTTCTAGTAAAAAATGGGAGTTCTTGTTAAACATAGAAATCGCTTCTATTCTACTTCTATTCTATATATTATATTCTATATTTTCATTTTATTTCGATATTTTTTTTTTGCATTTTTTTTTTTCAAAGGAAAGAAACCGTGGAGCTGAAATAACTCACTCAGAACACCTTTTAAAAGATTACGTGGTACGATTGGATCGAATAAGCCCTTATGGAATGAATACTCAGCCGCTTGTGAACCGTCGGGTACTGTTTTATTTAATGTTTGTTCAATTACTCTTTTACCCGCAAAAGCAATGTAGGCATTGGGTTCAGCAATAATAACATCTCCCAACATACCAAAACTGGCAGTTACTCCACCAGTTGTAGGAGATGTAAGGATTGATACATAGAATAACTTTTTAGTTGATTGATAATTATATGAAGCAGAAGATATTTTAGCCATTTGCATCAAGCTCAAACTTCCTTCTTGCATGCGTGCTCCTCCAGAAGCACACACAATAATGACAGGTAGAGATCGATTAGTAGCATACTCGACCAAACGGGTGATTTTTTCGCCTACTACGGATCCCATACTACCTCCCATGAACCGAAAATCCATAACCCCAACTGCTATGGGAATACCATTTAGTTGACCTATACCTGTTTGAACAGCTTCAGTTAAACCCGTCCTTCTTTGATAAAAATCGATACGATCTTTATAAGGTTCCTCCTCTGAATGAAATTCAATGGGGTCCCTGGAGACCATATCTTCAGCCATAGGATCCCAAGTGCCAGGATCAATCAAAAGTTCGATTCTATCTGAACTACTCATTTTCAAATGATATCCACACTGTTCACAAATATGCAGTTTTGACCTAAAAAATTTTTTATAATTTAATCCATAACAATTTTCGCATTGAACCCATAAATTTCGGTATTTTTTATTTATATCAAAATCACTAGATCTTCCTCTTATATTAAAATCGCGGCTGTTAACACCAGTTCGGATACTAGAATTCCTATTTTCACTACCGCTTACGCCTTCAGTAGAAATGAAAGATGACCCAAACCTGTCGAAGCCTGAATACCAGATCCACTGCTCGACAACCAATACCGATCCTCCTCCAAAAAAGAACGGCTCACTGAGTCCGTCATCTCATCACATCGCCCCACTGTCTTCTCTCCTCTGAAGTGTCTCCAACTGCCATGAGCTCAGCACCAATGCAAGAAAGGACTCCTACTAGAACAAGTACAACTGGTAACCTTTCTGCCCATACACCTCCTCCAACTGTTGCGGACTACTAGGGCTTTATAGCAACGGGACTTGGTTGCAACCCAAATATGCCTAGTACAATCCCCAACATAGGAAACAAAATAACGATTACCTCCCACTGATGCATACATGGAAGGCCCCCCAATGCCTGACTGAACACCTCCAATAAGACCCCTCGATCGGTGGATAGAAGTGCTGAACTCCACCTCGGTCTTCTCGCTCATCCTAATATGCTCACAGGACTTCAATCTGCAGGTCATAGCACTCCTCAACAATCTGTGCACGGTATAACCAACAATATATCCCAGCACCAAACAATGCCACAGTCTAGCCAAAGAAGTCGTCAGCGCTCTATCAATCACCGTGCTCCCCCCAAGTAGATAATACAAGTTACTCCGCCTGACTCCCTTCATCACAATTATGGACCCCGATGTGACCTTCAAGCGAGAATCCGCCAAGATCACCCTATAGCCTGCTGCCTCCAATACCCCAAGTGAAATGATGTTCTTCCTTAGTTGAGGAACGAACCTCACATCAGCCAACTCCCGGATCATCCCGTCACTCATCCGAATCCGAACGGTACCAATACCATTAATAGGGCATCTGTGATCATTACCCATGAGAACAACATCCCCTCTTTCCAACTCCTGAAAGCTGGAGAACCAATCCCTTCTAGGGCATATGTGGTAAGTAGCACCAGAATCCAACATCCACTCGGTGGAGTCGGCAACATCAACTGACGGAAGAGCTGGGCACGAATAGCCCGAAGAATCTGAATCAGAAACATCGCCACTAGCCTTGGCAATATTCACCTCTGAAGCTTGAATAGCTTTCCCTTTATTCTTCACAGCTTGCAATTTTGGGCATTCGGCTTTCCAATGTCCATCCTCTCTACAAAAGGCACACTGATTCCTACCAACTGCAGGATGCCCCCCTCTAGACTGCGACCTTCTTCCACGGTTTGGACTTCTAGCTCTTGCAACCAATGCACCAGCAACCGGCTCGATGGAAGTCTCCTTGTCCTTCTTTCGAAGTTGATAATTCACAAGGGCTGCGGTGACCTCACTATACGAAAGTGATGCCTTTCCATTAATAAGAGTGAGGACGAAGGTCTCATATTCCTCGTCGGGCAAGGAACTCAATAACAACAATGCCTTGTCCTCGTCTTCAACCTTGACATCTACATTCGCCAAATCTGCAAGTAGCTTCGTGTAGTGGTTCATGTGATCACTAATGGATGTCCCCTTCTTCAATTGGAAGCGATAAAGCCTCCTCTTCAAATGCAAACGATTTTCGATGCTCTTCGTCAAATATTTGCCCTCTAGGACCTCCCAAATCTTCTTTGCCGAAGTTTCATTCATCACATCATATTTAAGGTCTTGGGTAAGGCAAGACCTAATCACACCACACGCCGTTCTATTCATTTTATTCCAAACCTTTTCATCAATGTCGGCCGGTTTCCCGTCCAACTCCAATGTATCTTCCAAATTTTGCGCATTTAGCGCATCCATGACTTCGCATCGCCAAAGTCCAAAATTATTTGTGCCGTTGAACTTTTCCACATCTATTTTCATAGAATGTATATTCAAACTTTGGACGGCCTTCACACCAGAAGAACCCTCCCCACTTTTATCTTTTTCAGCCATATATCTCAAAGCACCACCAAACCAATGCGGAAACAAACGAGAAATAGATCCAAATTGAAAAAGACGAGATTTTTACTGAAAAGATCCCACCTTTATCACCAAACGAAGCCCTAGATGAACTTCCAAAGCGATCTACTCCTCCAAAATAGCCCAAGCGTAGCCCGGAGCTCTGATACCAATTGTTGTGCCTCGAGAAACCAAAACAATCGCCAAGAAAGATAAACAACCAACCAAAATCAACAGCACAAACAACCAAACACCAGTTTTACGTGGTTCGGCAAGATGCCTACGTCCACGGGGCAAGGAGGGGGGAGTTTTCACTATTAGAAATCAAGAGGAACAAACTAGGGTTACAAATCTCTCATAAACCCTCAACAATCAACTCTCAATCTCTCCAATTGCTCCTAGAATAGAAGCCCAAAGAAAACTCTCTCAATCTGCTCAAATTCGTCCTTGCTCTTAACCCTAAAAAACACCCAAAGGGTATTTATACAAATCCAAAACGAAACGGGTCTGAAAACAGACCCAACTCAAAACCGCAGCGGCGGTCGACCGGTACGGTCGACCGCGATCCATCGCGGTCGACCGGACCGGTCGACTGCCCATCTTCGGTCGACCGGTCCGGTCGACCGCCACCAATCCTGAAGCACAGTAAGTGACGTGCACGAAAGCGGTCGACCGGACCGGTCGACCGCCACACTGTCAACCTGAATCCTGAGCTAGAAATCCACTTCTGCTGCCAATTCTACACTTCCACTCTTGCGTAATAAGAAAATAACAATAAAAAACAATACTAGCATAAAGGTGTTAGAGAAGAGAAGGCAGTTGAAATCGAAGAAATCATTGTCGATGAATCAGCTTTACAACCTGACAATCTTAGTGGATTGAGTGGCACTAGAGGCACGGATTCGGATCCTCTCCACTATAAAAAAATAGTGGAGGGGCCACTACATAATCACAGCCATTGATTATCTAGTTGATGGTTATAATTTTTTCTTTTAGTGCAAATTAGGAATGAGTGCAATACACGGAGGTATGGTAAGTGTTAGATTTAGATTGTATCATAACCGCCTACTAAATAATCAATGCTTGAGATTAAAAGTAGTGGTCTCTCCACTACTTTTTTGTAGTGGAGAGGATCCAAATCCTTAGAGGCACACCATTGGACACAATCTCAACCACACCCCCTCACCTGCTACAGTATAGGGGGGGCCCCACATGAGATTTTTAAAAAAAATCTCATGTGAGGCCCCCTGCACTATAGCAGGTGAGGGGTGTGGTTGGGATTGTTTTAAGATAGGTGAAATAATTTTTAAAACTTTATTTTATGGTGTTATTTATTGAGATAATGAGATTGAGATTTTATTTTAACGTGTTATTTATTGGGACAATAAGATTGTGATAATTACCCCCACATTTCTCAAACTTATCTCACTTTTATACAAACGTTTTGTCTCAACCTCTAAAAATTATCTCATTCTTAACTTTGGGATAATTATGAGGAAAGTGAGATAATTTTGAAGCAGTAATTTATTAATTATCTAATATGTGTTAATTGTATTATAATATATAATATATCTTAATTATATTATATAATAAAATTTTATTATAATGTAGGATAATAAAATATTATATAATATTATCTAATATAATATTATTACATATTATTATAACATATTGGTTAATAATATTTTACATATTATAATATTAGTATTATATTATTATAATACTATTTTATATTATTTCATAAATATTTTATTAGTTAGAATAAACATATTATTGTAGTATCTTTGTGATGTAAAATATTATATTATAATATAGTTTTTTCTATATTTAACATAATAATATATTAATTATATTATAATATAATTTATTATATAATTATTTACCATTTTTTATTATGCTTTATTGTATTAATTAATAGTATATTGTCAATATTATGGTAGTTATAATATTAAATAATATTTTATTACTACAATAAAAATTATAATAATCTACTATATATTAAAGTATGATAATATATATATAATTAATATAATATAATATATTATTTAATAATATTTTTTTAGTTAATAATATTAAACATATTAATAGTATATTATGGTTAATAAGGTTTATCATAAATATTATATTTTAATAAGAAGTCACGTCATCAATTATTCTATTTGAATTATAGTAATTGTCATAAAATAAAATAAAATAGTATATTTTAGTAATAATATAATATTTTAAATAATATTGTATTAAATTAAACAAAATATTATAATATTTGATTAAATATTATATTACTGAAATATTATATTAAATATATTGTTTGTATACTATATCAATTATTATATAATATATCAAATTATTATAATATATTATATTATATTAATTAATAACATTAAGTATAGTATAATTAATTAGTAATTATAATATAATATATTATATTTTTTGTATAAAGTAAAATAATGTATTATATTATAATAACATACCAAATAATATACTAAACCAATTAGGTAACTCAATTTAGGCTTAATTGATAGATAAATATAGTATTTTAATAAGGTGTCACGTCATCAATTATCTCACATGAATTATCAAATCAAAGCTTTAAATTGCCTCATTATCCTAAATTATCTCACTTTACACCACTCAAAATATTCCAAATGGATAAAATTGTTCCATTAAAATAATTATCTCACTTAGCCCCAACTTGTCCCAACCAATAATTCCCTTTAAGCCTTACCCAGATTTCGTCGCTTTCAACCCAAAACAATGCAATAAAAATTGCAAAAACAATCATAATTCATAAATAACACTAATATTTGAAACTTTATTATGGGCCAATAAAAATTTTGGGATTCGCTGAAAACACCCTGATGTTTTTATAATTTGTAAAAAAGACTTGAATATTTAAAATTTACAAAAAAAACATAAAATTTTTGATAGAAAAATCTCAAAATTACTATTAGCACCTAATTATATTTTAAATTTATGAAAAATACTCTAAAACTTTTAAAAATTGTAAAAAAAAACCGTCAAAAAACTTACAGAAAAATCTTCAAACCTACATATAATAAATTGAAAGCTAGGATTATAAATAGCCCCTAGAAAATTTTGGAATTTATAGAAAACACCGTAAAACTTTTAAAAGATGTAAAAAAACACCATCAAATTTTAAAATTTACAAAAAGCACCATGAGAACTTCAAACCTGCAACCATTATGCTAAAAATATAGGAATTACAAGCAGCCCCAAAAAATTTCTAACTTTGCAAAGAAGACCCTAAAAATTTTAAATGTTTGCTAAAAACTAGTTCAAAAATAAAAATTACAAGAAAACACCTTTCTGTAATTTTTTATATTTTCAGGTCATTTCATGTGAATATTAAAACCTTTTTAGGGTTTTTTTGCAACTTTTGAAAGTTTAGGGTGTTTTTTACAAATTTTAAAATTTTTAAGAGGGTGTTTGTAATCCTAGATTCTCAATTTACTATTTGCAAGTTGAAAAACTTTAAGGAGTTTCTAGAAAATTTTGCATTTGGGGTGTTTTGCAACTTTTGAAAGTTTTGGGGTGTTTCTTGCAAATTAAAAAATTGTAGGGGTTTATTTGTAATGCTTAGATTTTTCCGTGTATCCCTCTTGGCCTGTTATTTTCATGCTCTTTTTGCAAATTTTGAATTTTTGAGGGTGTTTTTTAAAGTTTTAAAAGCTTTAGGGTTTTTTATGCAAATCCCAAAAATTTTATGTGGCTATTTGTAATTGTAAGATATTCAATGTACTACATATAGATTAGAAATATTTACAGATTTTTTTGTGAATTTTGTTTTTTAGGGTGTTTAAGTTTAGGGTGTTTTCTATAAATTTTACAAGTTCTAGATTTTCACTGTTTTGTCTTAGGTTTGAAATTTTCAAGCTTTTTCTATAAGTTTTAAATTTGGGAAAAATGTGTCCAGGCCCCAAAAGCAGAATGTTCATGTGACCCGCCCCCTTGTATTTTGCCCCATGTGATTCAGCCCCAAAAAGTACCATTTAATATTTTAAGGCCCCTCCACGTCAGCAGTATAAAAAAAGAGATTGTATTTTGAAAAAAAACCCGAAATTACCCATCCACTTATCTTCCCTAGACGTCTGGTCCACAAACTACATAGAAAGTCACGCCCATTAATGCAATCTGATGGAAAAAATAGAGGGAAATTTCCCGCCCTTTTTTGAACTCTATCATGAGCAATAACTCATGTTAGTTCTAAGTTATTTAATGTTAGTTCTAAGTTATTTAATGTTAGTTCTAACTTATTTTATGTTAGTTCTAACTTATTTTATGTTAGTTCTAATTTAGTTCTAATTCATGTTAGTTCTAATGTTAGTTCTAAGTTATTTAAGGTTTGTTCTAACTTATTTTATGTTGTTCTATGTTAGTTCTAATTTAGTTCTGACTTATTTAATGTTAGTTCTACTTCCAGCTAGTGTTGGTTCTAATATAAGCGTTAGTTCTAGTGGCTATATTAGTTCTAGTTGAGCTCCTGTTAGGACTGACACGATACCTGTTAGAATTGATACTGGAGAAGCTAGAACTAACACATCATCAAGTAGAAGTAATATGACATTTAGACCTAACAATTACGCTGGAACTAACGACTTAAATAAATTAGAACTAACACGATACCAGTTAGAACTAACACTAGAGAAGCTAGAACTAACACATCATTAAATAGAACTAACATGGCGTTTAGACCCAACAATTACGTAGAACTAATGACTTAAATAAATTACAACTAACACGATATCTGTTAGAACTAACACTAGAACTAACACATTAAATAAATTAAAACTAACACGAGCTGGTAAAAATTAGAACTAACCACATTAGTTCTAATTTATACAAAGTTAGTTCTATTTTATAACAAGTTAGTTCTAATTTTATACCATGTTAGTTCTAATTTTATGCCACGTTAGTTCTAATTTATGCCAAGTTAGTTCTAATTTATACAAGTTAGTTCTATTTTATAACAAGCTATCTCTAAATTATACAATGTTAATTCTATTCTGGAGCGTGTTAGTTCTAATCTATACCATGTTAGATCTATTCTGTAGCGTGTTAGTTCTAATCTGCACAGTGTTAGTTCTATTCTGTAGAGTGTTAGTTCTAATCTGCACAGTGTTAGTTCTATTCTGTAGAGTGTTAGTTCTAATCTGCACAGTGTTAGTTCTATTCTGTAGAGTGTTAGTTCTAATCTGCACAGTGTTAGTTCTATTCTGTAGAGTGTTAGTTCTATTCTGCACAGTGTTAGTTCCGTTCTGTAGAGTGTTAGTTCTAATCTGCACAGTGTTAGTTCTATTCTGTAGCGTGTTAGTTCTAATCTGCACAGTGTTAGTTCTATTCTATAGCGTGTTAGTTCTAATGTACACCATGTTAGTTCTATTTTGTAGCGTGTTAGTTCTAATATACACCATGTTAGTTCTGTCGCAGTTCATGTCAGTTCTAGTGTATACCACGTTGCTTCTAATTTATACCAAGTTAGTTGTAACTTATAGCAAGTTAGTTCTATTTTATACCACATTAAGCGTTATTTTATAACAAGTTAGTTCTAAATTATACCACGTTAGTTCTATTTTATACCATGTTATATCTAATTTATACAAAGTTTGTTCTATCTCATATAATAAGTTAGTTCTAATTTTAACCATATTAGTTCTAATTTATCCCAAGTCAGTTCTAATTATACCAAGTTAGTTCTATTTTATAACAAATTAGTTCTAATTTATACAAAGTTAGTTCTATTTTATAACAAGTTAGCTCTAATTTATATCAAGTTAGTCCTATCTTATAATAAGTTAGTTCTAATTTTAACCACATTAGTTCTAATTTATCCCAAGTTAGTTCTAACTTATAGCAAATTAGTTCTAACTTATAACAAGTTAGTTCTATTTTATAACAAGTTAGTTCTATTTTATACATAAGCTTTGATAGAACAAACATGAGCTAACTCTAGTTATTTATGCCATTTTTAAACTCTATCAATAGCTAACTCATGTTAGTTCTAACTTATTTCATGTTAGTTCTAACTTATTTTCATGTTAGTTCTAACTTATTTTATGTTAGTTCTAATGGCAAGTAAGAGCTAACTTTAAGTGGAACTAACATTAACACTTTGGCTACTTGGTCTAGTGGTAAAGCTTGGGAATTTGGAGAGGAGGTTAGGAGTTCAAGCCCATGCAACTACAATATATATTTAAAGGTCTTTGATTGGGCCTTAGGCCTTGGGTCTCTTGGGCTCTTTGTTAGTTCTAGCCCTTAGAACTAACATAACAGCCCTTAGAACTAACATTTATAGTTCTAATTTTCCTTGACCCCCCCTTTCAAATTCACAGGTTCTTAGATTCTTTAGTCGACTTTTAATCACATTATCTTCAATTTTTAGCTAAATGTCGATATGTCTGAAGATTCAATGTGAGCTTTTGAATTTCTGCTGTTAATCTCTTATACAAAACTCTGTCAATCACCAAATCACACAAGAAAAAGGCATTAAAGAAAAACCCAAACTGCTGTTCAAGAATCCAAGGAGATCTCATTTCAATTAAATGAAAGAGAAAAACTACAAAAATCCAATATCGATTCCCTTCATAAATTACAAGAAAACAAGAGCACTATCTTGATTAAGACATTGATTTGGGTAAAGATATTCCGTAACCTAGAAAGGGGAGAACAACGATGCATCAGACCAAAGCCCCAGGCTCCGTCAGCTCGCGGGTCCCCGGAGATGGGGTTAAAGGGATGGGCGCAGTTACCAAGCTCAATCAAATCAAAGGGTAAATTTGTAACTTTTGTTGGGTTTTTCTCAGGATCTGGTACATTGGGGCCTTAACACAAATACAATGTGTATTTGGGGCTGAATCACATGGGGCAAAATACAAGGGGGCATGTCACATGAACTTTCTGCTTTTGGGGCCTGGACACATTTTTCTCTTTAAATTTTTAAGGGTATTTTCACCAAATTTGAAAAGTTTTTGGGTATTTTTGTATATTTAATAATTTTTATGGGCTGTTTGTAAGTCTTAATTTTCAATTTATTGTTTTATGTTTGAAATCTCCATTTTTTTTTGTAGATTTATAATTTTTATGGTGTTTTTAAAAAGTTTTTAAAGTTTTAGGGTATATCTAAAAATTCTAAAACTTTTGGGGTGGTTGGTATTTCCTTGATTTTCATTGTATGTTTTAGATTTGAAATTTTCAGTTTGTTTTTTAATTTGATTTTTGATGTTGTTTTTTATGATTTTTAAAATTTTAAGATGTTTTCTGTAAATTTAAAAATTTTTAGGGAGCCTCTTGTAATGTTTGAAATTTTTAGTGTTATTTATATATTTTGAATTTTTAGCATGTTTTTACAATTTTTGAGGGTTTATTTTTGTAATTTTGGAATTATTGGGGGTTGTTTGTAATTTTTTATTTTTACATGGGAATATTTGTAATTTTTTTATTTTTGAGTCTTTTTGGTAAGTTTTGAAAAAAAAGGTTAATTGAGCATGATTTCGTGATTTAAGCCTAAACGTTTCGCTCTTTTTATCCTATAACTTTACTTGGTTAAAGTTTATTCTCATATGTAGTTAAACTCTTAACTTTAGTGAAATTTTAACATAATAATAAACCTATACTACTTATAAAAGAGAATACCCATGTCAAAACTTTTGATTTCCTGTTTTGCCCTTTAAAATTTTGATAATTTACAATTATATCATTAGGTATAATTAATCCTTAAATAACTATCCATAATTCTTTATTAAATGCATCTCCTACTCTTCCCCAAAATATTTGGTCAAGAATATAATTATTATCGATAGTTTATAATCTAACACTACATGCAAATGCTTATATCTATACTTAGAATTTTAGAGCGTGAATGTTCACTTTACGAGCTACCTTACTTGCATGTCAAATGAGCTTTGCAACCTACTCTACTATCTAAGAAGTTAAAACAACTGTATTAGAGGAATATCTAATTGCATGTTGGGCAAGATTTAATCCATGGGAGAACCAGAGTTTTGTAGTTATTAAATGCACCTCCTACTCCTCCCCAAAATATTTGGTCAATAATAAACTTATTATCGATAGTTTATAATCTAACACTACATGCAAATGCTTATATCTACATTTAGATTTTTAGAGTGTCAATGTTCACTTTTTTGGCTATCTTAATTGCATGTCAAGCAAAATTTAATCCATGGGATAACCAGAGTTTTGTAGTTATTAAATGCACCTCCTACTCCTTCCCAAAATATTTGGTCAAGAATATAATTATTATCGATAGTTTATAATCTAACACTACATGCAAATGCTTATATCTATATTTAGAATTTTAGAGTGTCAATGTTCACTTTTCGGGCTACCTTAATTGCATGTGCTCTAAACAACTGCATTGGAGGGGCATTAACGATTAAGCCATGTGAGAACCAAAGTTTTTTAGACACTAACTAAGAGAGAATTAGAGAATGACGTACCACATTCTTCATTGCTTTGGGTCTTATGAGCACCAATTGCTAATGAGTCCAAAACTTTCAGCTCAAAACTATAAATTTCTTTGCAATCAATCACACAATAGTATAAGATAATCAAATAATTATAATAAAAAGATGTAGAGTCTAGACTTTTAAACTTCAATTTGAATCAATGCATAAACTATGAACCCAATTAACTAACAAAAAATCTTTTTTATTTTCTCTGTATATAACTTCTCTTTCATCTCTTGTGTATAAATTAGCTCATACGTTTTCTTACGCTCACCATAACACCTACTAAGCCAAATTCATACAATTATAAACGAAAAGCTCAACTAAAACTCCATTTAGATTAGAATGAGAAATTTAGCAGAGCATAAGATGTCGACTTCTTTTGAGGATCAAATTTTCTCATAACATGATATGTTCCTTTATAATTTAATTAGTATTTTGAAAATGAGTTTTAGAACATAGTTATTGTAGAAATGAGTCAATTTCATACGATCTAAATTCCTATAGTCAATTTGGCGATTAGTTTTCTTTTTGGAGACATTGGTATCATAAAAATTTCAAAATGTATTATAAAAAGACTAAAAAGACAAATGTATGTTAAAATATCATTAAATAAAATACTTTTGAAATTTAACCCCCTAAACACATTTCACAGTGTAATTTTATAACATATTATACTAAAGAGATCTATGATGCTAATATCGTGAAGTAGGGCATGATTAATAATATATTAAGCTAATTGTATTACTAAAGAGATCTATGATGCTAATATCGTGAAGTAGGGCATGATTAATAATATATTAAGCTAATTGTATTACTCTTTTCATGTTATAGTAGAAAATCGTGAAGTAGGGCATGATTAATAATATATTAAGCTAATTGTATTACTCTTTTCATGTTATAGTAGAAATACAAAATAAACTTTCTTACCATGATTTTAGACAAAAATAAATACTAAAACAAGCATCATATTTGCATGCATCCAAAATAAGTTCTTATATTATTATTATAAAACCCTGATTACTAGAGTAAAACTTCTTAAGCTTTGGGTTTTTACCTTCTAATTAAAAACATAGTTTTATATGTGACACTTATGTTTCACTTATTTCTCTCTATTCCTCTCCTTCCAACCATTCAACTTCTAATTTCAAAGAAATGAAGTGCTTGGGATGACATTAAAAATGGATTAGATTTTCATGGAAATGCTATCACAATAATTCAGTGTCAAGTTGTGAATTAGAGATTGATGAAAAGCATATGAACAACATAACCAGTCTCTCTTATAATTGTCACGAAACTTCAACAAGTGACAAGTCCATGCTTTCAAGATATACCTCCATCATCCAATCATGTCAATTTTAGCTTTAAGTTTAATAACTTTATTTGGGAAAGCTCTTATTAATTAGTATTTCCTTAATAATTTGAACCTTAGTGTAAGTTGAGCAAAAATGAGTCTCTTGTCTATAATATTAATTAAAGCATCTTTTAATATTGTTATTGTGTTTTTACAGAATAAGTTTGTCATGCATAGGATTATAATTTTTTCACCCTATTAATCCATGTTGCATATCAGCTATTTAGTAAATTTGATCCTCTATGTTTGTGTATTTTGTTTCTTCTTTAAATGATGATGATTAACATAGACTTTGATAAGGTAATTAAATTTTAAACATGATATAAATTGGTTCTTTGTTTTGTATCATTACTCTATACACTCATGTCCTTCTAGCTATTGGCCAATCTAATTACGTAAAACTCCTAGCACACAAATATCTTATTACATCCTTTATTTAGGTTGCATGAATATTAGTAAAATCTAAACCAGTTTAAGCACATGAATCGAGAGTTCTCCATTGATTTGTTTCATCATTTTATGATCCATATCCAAAATTTTTAACATTAAACAAGTAAGTCCACGTGTAATGCACGTGTACTTTACTAGTATATTTAAAATTAGAAGGAAGTTTGCCATGACAAAGTTTAACCCCCTTTGCCCCTGTAAGAAACAAGCTCTTAGGTAGGTGTGTCCATCCGGCCCGGCCCGGCCCGGCCCGGAAATCCGGGCCCGGGCCGGGCAAAACCGAAGCCCGGACCCGAGCTCGGGTACCCCGGGCTGGGTTCCGGGCCCGACCGAACCGATCGGACCGGTTTATTTTCTTTTTTTTTAAATTCTATTTAAAATTTAAATTATACAAAAAAAAAGACAAAAAATTAATAAAAAATAATAATTTTATTAATCACTTAAAATGACATAAATTACAAATAAAAATTATAAAAATAAATTCTTTATTAATAATTAATAAATTATTTACAAATTATAAGTATAAATTTATTTTGGAATTCATCGCGTCACAATAGATAAGTACATCCCAACTAGGTTTTTTTTAAATTTCTTTTCTTTTCTTTTTTTGATAAAAAAATGCTAGAAATTAGTTTAACATTATTATATTTTATATAATTATGTATTAGTATATACTTACAAATTATTATGTAACTATATATTATATATACATATATTATATGTAAATATATTGTATATATTTATAAGTTATAGCTTGAGAGAGAGAGAATCGCATAAGTAGCCGTTGCCCGTTGGGCCAATGGGGAAGAAGTAAAAGAAAATTTGATTTGTATTTCTTTGATCTCGGTTACAACTTGATTACAAAAGAGAGGAGAACGAAATTGGTTCTTCCTCTTTGTTTAAAACTGGGTTCTTCACGGTGGCGATGGAGTGCCTCCCTCGAGTGCTTGCGTCGAGTTTGCTCTCCGTTGACGGATCCGATGTCTTGATTCACTGGAACGATGTCTTCTCCTCACGATTTGACGTTGTGGAGAACTTGCGTGGCAAGTTTAAAACTCTTGATGAGTTGATAACTCTGATCGAGTTTGAACTCTTGAAAAAGAGTTGATTTGAACCGAAAGTTCGGTTAATAGCCAAGGATCAAAGCTCTCTGTTACCGAACGTTGAAGATGATCTTCCTTGAAGGATGATGCCGATCTCCTCCGAAGTTCGCCCAACGATCTCCTCTGTTGCTGCCAATTCTTAGCTCCAAAAAGCCAGCCTTCAATGGTCGATTCAAGCCAAGAAAAATCCCACCCCGAACTCAGTTGAGCTTACTCGCTTTTATAGGGGATTAAGGGGGTGTAACCGCCCCCTTAATTCTCTCCATAGTAGGGCGGAAATCCCTCAAATCGTGGAGGGAAAACGGTTCCTGCAACCGTTCAGCTCGTGTTTGAACGAGTCAAACGCCCAACCTGGCGTTCAGGACCCTAACCTCGCGTCTTAGGATTGAGACGCGAGGTTGGGTATTAACTGAACATCCAGAACGCGAGGGTCGTTGAAAAACGTGGGTCCGACCCTAGCGTTTTAATGTTGTAACGCGGGTCCGACTCCAGCGTTTTGATGTTGTAACGCGGGTCCGACTCCAGCGTTTTTTTTATGTTGTAACGCGGGTTCGACTCCAGCGTTTTTGATGTTGTAACGTGGGTTCGACCCTCGCGTTTTGATGTTGTAACGCGGGTTCGACCCCAGCGTTTTGATGTTGTAACGCGGGTCCGACTCCAGCGTTTTTTTTTATGTTGTAACGTGGGTTCGACCCTCGCGTTTTGATGTTGTAACGCGGGTTCGACCCCAGCGTTTTGATGTTTGACATACGGGGAGGACCTCCGTGTCTTGTCTTGAAGAGATTATCACAAAGTAATCTCTTTTGTCATAGCGTTGCAAAGATCATTGTCTTTGTAATCTTCGTCTTTGCTCCTTGAGAATATGAGAGTCGTCAGATTGTAACCTTCAGCGATCTACGTGAAAGTCTTCAAATTGTAGTCTTCTGGAAGTCGTCAGATTGTAACTTTCATCATCGGTGTTTGATGGAGGATAAGCTATCTATTATGATTTTTAGACAGCCTACAGTATACTTATATATACTTATACATATATATACTTATATAAGAGAGAGTATACTTATATATACTTATATACTAAGAGAGAGTATATATACACACACATATGACATATTATATATATATATATATATATAACCGGGTTTTCAGGCTGAGGCCGGGCCCGGGTGGCGGGCTTTTTGGACACCCCTACTCTTAGGGGGTGTTTGGTTCAATTTCTAGAAATTATAGGAAATGTTTTCCACCTAAAATATGATTTCCTTGTATTTCTTAAAAAAATTATAGGAAAAGTTTTGAGAAATTAAAAAGTACCAATTTTTTTGTTTTTTGTACTTAGCTTGTTTGGTTCAAAATAAAAAAATAGCTCATAACTTTATAGAAAATAACAAGATCTGGTAGGTTTTTTATTAAATATGGTATGTGTCAGATTTCTGGTGATTTCCTCTCATTTTGAGAGGAAATTGCTTTTTGTAAAAATTGGTAGGTTTTGATATTTTATAGAAAATATTTCTGTAAATTTTTTGTTGAACCAAACACAATTTACAGAA
The DNA here is from genome assembly GCF_001876935.1 of Asparagus officinalis. Lineage (NCBI taxonomy): Eukaryota > Viridiplantae > Streptophyta > Magnoliopsida > Asparagales > Asparagaceae > Asparagus > Asparagus officinalis. The sequence continues at coordinate 7,108,322 of NC_033802.1, forward strand.
ATCTCTGAAAAACTTTTAATTACAAATTTGTCATTTACAGATGTTTTGAGAAAAGTTTTCTCAAAAAGTGTGCAACCAAACAGCCCCTTAGGGCGTGTTTGGATTTCATGAGGGGTAAGAGAAGTTAAAAGGGAAAAGTGGGGAGAAAAGAGGAGGGAAGTTAAAAGAAGTTTTATTTTTGTCCATTTCACCCTAATTTGGGGAGGAACAATTTTTATATTGTTAAGGGTGAACCAAGGACTTTTCCAACTACTCAAACAATGTGAATGCGTTTCCTAACCTTTCTTTTCTTTCTTATTCACCCCAATCCTAATACGGCCTCAGTATTCAGCCTATGAAAATGATAATGGGCTATTTGGGCTGGCTTTTGTATACAGGCCGTAGATAGGTGAAAAAGGTAAAAGGTCTAGCAGGATACTTAAAGCCTACGTCACGTCCTCCACAATTCCTAGCGAAAAAGCTTTTGACCCAAAAGTAATAGAGCTTTAGAATAATGAATTTATGGAAATGGAAACAATTGGATAAA
>NC_033802.1:7108857-7109082 GCF_001876935.1 Asparagus officinalis
CAATACTTTTAAGGCAAAAAGACCAGACCATACCTTCTTTTAAGGTAAAGTGGGCCGAGCCCAACAACTACGATTAAAGCATGTAATAAGTAATAACCCCAGCCACTGGGGCCTGACACAAATACTTTCAAAACATGAGGACCAAAAAGGAAAAAAACCAATCTGAGAATGGATTCCTCAAAGAGACCGTTGACTGGGCTGTGCAGTTACGTACACGAGCCGGTA
>NC_033802.1:7109094-7129094 GCF_001876935.1 Asparagus officinalis
AGCCGGTAGCAGGTGGAGGTCTTTCGGTCGGTTGGGTTTGAGAAGGCTGAGGTGGACGATAGCGACCTGACCTTGGCCTGGCGCGGGGCCCACATTTTACGAGGCGTGAGACAATGGGCGAAGAGTGGGGTCACGTTGCCAGCTTGGTCTTTGCATGCGTTTGCGTTCGATCGCTGCCCCCCTACTATGGGGCCCACGTTATTGGATCAAAATTCCACGATATATATTCATCTTCGAGAAATCAACAAAACATGAAAACAAACGAAGAAAGCCTTCTGAGTAGGGGTGCATTCGGTCCGGATACGGCTCGGATATGATGCTTATCATATCCATATCCGCTTACCCATCTCGGATACGGATACGGATACGGATACGGATACGGATATACCTCGGTAAGAAAAACTTATAACTATATCCGCTAAAATCGGATACGGTTACTGATATACATGCGGATATATAAGCGGATATGCATGCGGATACAAAACAGATATGAGAAAAGTAGATAGTATTGAGAAAAACATAGTTCATGTGATACAAAAAAGTTCGTTAATATATCCATTATAACTAAATAGTTAAGATTAGTCATCTTGATCATCAAAATTAACCACAAATCCATAATCTAAGAATCGAAACTATCGTAAGAGTATGACTAATATGTATTCGGATATTTCGGATACGGATACGGATATTTCACTACAAAACCATATCCATAATCATATCCTATCGGTTATAGATTTGAGTAACCATATTCGTATCCTAACGGATATGGTTACGGATATTTCATCGGATACGGATACGGTTTAGCACCCCTACTTCTGAGAGTTCTTTTCAGCGTCGTTTCTTGAAGAATTTTTTTTTTCGAAAATGGGTTTCTTAGAATTAAATGTCTTTCACCATCCATCTTGATATCACAAATAAAAAGCTGTATAGGAAAAGAAATAAAGGGAAACTTTATAGGAAAATTTCCTATAATGTAAAATTTTCTTTTCTTTTTTGGCAACCTAACTTGACTGATTACGCAACAAGTTGATGCGTGCTATTTTTTGTTAAATTATTCTTAAAATCAATACCTAACGGAAATATGTATCAAATGATCAATAGATGGTCTCAATAGTTTTGATTTAAATGTATTTAGTCTACTTTTCTAAGACCATCTCCAATCGGGCGTTATTTTGCCGCAAAAAGGAGAAATGCCGCTGATGACGAGCTCCAACCAGACGCCAAATCCCGCTGCATTTTAGCGGTGATGAACAACGCGACGCCATATTTGGCGTCGCACTGTTCATCACCCAATTACTGTTTGTTTTTATTTTTTTATTTTTCTTTTTTTTTATTTTACCTTATACTTTTATGTATTTACAATTTGACCCTAATTATTTTATTAAATGTATAAAACAACTCCAATAATATTTAAATTTTATAATTTTACCCCAATTGTATAATTTGGACAAAATAAATTATTTTTAAAAATTAAAAACAATGCTAAAATTTAAAAGACATTATTATTAATTATAATATTAAAATCTAGATATTAAGTAAAGTCCCATGAAATATAAAGAGCAATCCTAATACATAATTCAAATATAAATTACATATCTGAAATACATAACATATAAAAACTGACACGCATAATATAAAACTTCATTAAAATAAAACATAAAATACAAACTAAACATGGAACATTTCCTGAGATGGACAAGCAACTCTCAATAATCTGGTAGATCGGGGCCAGAGTGTCCAATATCATTGAAATAATTGCCAAAATTAGAAGCAGACCCTTGTTCTTGTTGATTTCTTTTTTGTATTATTTTAATCTGTTGAGCTCGAACGTACTCACGCACGTTTGGATCAGCAATGGAATTCAAATCTTTCATTATAATTTTTCATTCATCTCTATCTTTTTTCATGGCTATCTTTTCTCGTTCGATATCAAACGCTACTTGCCTGTCCAAGCTCGCCTTGTCTAACCTGTCTATAAGTCGATTGTTGGAGGTCTCGATGGAGTCCACTACACTTGACTCATGATCATCATTTTTCCTTTTCAATTTAGCTTTTTTTACCTCAATAGGTCGTTCAGATGGAGTAAATGATGATAGTCCAGGAGATGTTGATATAGGAGATTCCGGAGTGGGATTATCTGATTGTGACGAATCGAAGTTCACACTTTGGGATTGTCTTCGACTAACTTGTCTTGCTGTGGGGACATCATCTTTGAATTTTTCGAAATTTTTAACCATATTCCAGACATGATCAAATTTGAAACCTTTTTTGTACTTTGGTTCTTGCATAAATAACATCTTTGCTCGAACTAACTGCAAATTATAGTGAACATCAAGTTATGTATTTCAACAATAATAATAAAATTCAGACGATAATTAATAGAATACTTACAATATCTTCATCTGAAGCACCACTTGGATTCAGATTCTCTACTTGTCTCAAGCACGCATTCAATTTCCTTACTTCATTACTTATGATTTCCATTCGAGAACGAATTGATCGGCTCGTACGCATCTCAAAATGCTGATCTCGAAGTTCATTGTATTTGTCCTCCACACGAGACCAAAATGCATCTCGAGACTGGTTTCTACCGATAATAGGGTCTTGAGAAATATCCAAGAATACTTGACAAAGGAGCACATCTTCAGTAACCGTGTATCCAGTTGATCGAACATACATTTTTTTTGTAAAAAGTGGTTGGTTTGGAGATCAGAAATACTTTGAAGAAATACTTCGAATTGGGTGGTTTGAAGAAGAATTCGTGAATGTTATTTATAGCCAATCCAAATTTATTTTTTTTTGTTTGAAATTGAATTTGAATTTGAATTTGTCGGTGGCCAACATTTGAAATTGAATCATTTTGTACAAACTGATCAGCTTTACACATTATCCAACGTTGTCGGTGGGAATCAAATTTTGAAATCAGGTCAGCTTTACACATTATCCAACGTTGTCGGTGGGAATCAATTTTTGAAATTGTGGTCGCTTTACACATTATCCAACGTTGTCGGTGGGAATCAAAATTTAAAATTAGGTCAGCTTTACACATTATCCAACGTTGTCGGTGGGAATCAAAATTTAAAATTAGGTCAGCTTTAATACACAGCTCAGCTTTTCTTGAATTGTGTGAAAGCTTTGTACGAGTGGGAATCATTTTTTGAAATCAGGTCAGCTTTACACATTGTCCAACGTATACAGCTAAGCAAATTTGAATTTTGTGACAAATTGATAACAGCTGGAAAGCATTTCCTAAAATCAGCTCAACTTTACACATTGTTCAATGTATACAGCTAAGCAAAGTTTTATAAATAGCATACTAGATTAGGTACATCCACACAATTACTCGTTGTTGTGTTAAAATTATTATTCTCCATTTCTGCATACTTCAGTCATTCTTTTCTTACTTCAAAAATGAATTTAGATGTTGGAGGTCCATCATACTTATCATCATCTTCATCTTCGGATGATGATAATTTTCTGTCCAATATCATTGCAGAGATTGATAAAACCGAAGAAGTAATTTGTGAGTACATCAACAACAACATGATCCTCGTTAACAATTTACGTCAACAAAACTATCAACCGATCCATGGTGGCTCGATTCCCGGTCATGCAGTGATCAACCGCGATCGAGAAAATGCGCATCAGAATTTGGTCATAGATTACTTTGCCGATAATCCACGTTTTGGAGAAGATATGTTTCGTCGTCGATATCGGATGTCAAGAAGTTTGTTCCTTCGTATTGTTGATGCAGTGAAAGATCATGACTATTACTTCCAACAACGAAGTGATGGACTTGGTAGAATGGGATTATCACCGTTACAGAAAGTAACAGCTGTTTTTCGCATGTTGGCATACGGTCTACCAGCTGATGCTACGGACGAATACGTTAAAATAGGTGAGTCAACAGCAATTGAAAGTATGACAAAATTTTGTCGTGCTATGGTGGAAATATTCGCAGAGCGGTATCTACGAACACCTAACGCTAACGATATTGCTAGGCTACTCTATATTGGAAAAAAAACGTGGTTTTCCAGGAATGTTAGGAAGTCTTGATTGTATGCATTGGAAATGGAAAAATTGTCCAACAGCATGGTCTGGGCAATACACAGGACGTAGTGGGTCACCAACTATTATCCTCGAAGCTGTGGCAGATTATGATCTTTGGATATGGCACGCATATTTTGGTATGCCAGGCACCAATAATGATATCAATGTGCTGGAGTCATCTAATCTTTTCTCTAACCTAGCTCAAGGTATTGCTCCTCCCGCTCACTATGTTATTCAAGGAAAAGAGTATAATATGGGTTATTATTTAGCTGATGGTATATATCCGAAATGGGCTACTATTGTACAAACAATCCAACAGCCACAAGGTAGGAAGAAAAAATATTTTGCCATGAAACAGGAAGCATGTAGAAAAGATGTAGAACGTGCGTTCGGAGTTCTCCAATCACGATTTGCAATCGTGGCAGGATCAGCACGTTTTTGGAAAAAACATGTATTACATGACATAATGACTGCATGCATTATTATGCACAATATGATAATCGAGGATGAACGTGATCTTTATGCACCAATTCAAGAAGTGAGGGAAGCACCAACACCAGAAGTTGATATGGTAGCAGATGAAACTACAAGATTTACTCAATTTATTGCACGTTACGGAAAAATCAAGGATAAAGATGCCCATATTGCGCTTCGTAATGCATTGATAGATCATCTATGGGAGGAATACACTAATTCAGATAGTTAAGTGCATACTAAATTTGTAATTTTTACATTGTTGTTTTAATGTTTAATTATTTTCTTATATTTTATTTTCTGTTGTGTTCTTGAATGTAATATTTTGGCAATATCAATAATAAAAATATAATATTTTAGCAATCAAGTTATTTTAATTAATAAAATAATATTTTATTGTTTTATTAGTTTAATTTTTAAATAATAAATCATTTTGTTTGGAAAATATGTGAAAAAATAAAATTTGATATGTGGGGTTAATTGTTGAAATAGTTAAAAATATAGGGAATAAAAAATAATCATATAAAAGTAGATAAAAAGAAAGATACTGAGAATATTCTTTTTTGGTGCAAAAAATGGTGCAGTGGGTTGGAGATGAATTACTGTTAGATGTGACTTTTGCACCATTTTGGTGCAAAATTTGCACCATTTTGGTGCGATGGGTTGGAGATGCCCTAAGGTTTTTAATGTATTGGTTACTCATAAGTACATAGCAGTCTAAAAATATGTTCTTGAAAAGACGTTATTTTGAAGAGTCTTTTCAAGTCTTTTATATCCAATCAGGAAAAGTCGGATTTAAGAAGAAATAGAAGGGTAGATTTAAAAACTTTGAGAGTCTAGAGAATGAAAGAAATTTTATTAAAAAAATTATTGTTTCTAATAGCGAAAAAGAAAAAGATCTTATTGTTAAAAAGGCCAAGTTAAAATGCCTAAATGAGGTCGGGGTTTAAATGAATATCATATTGAAAAATGCGATCAAATTTGAATATCAATCTAGTACCTAATTAAGCCAATTCGTATATCAACAACATTATTCATAATTTTCTTGAGAATAAACATTACCTTTCTTTCTTCATTTTAGCTTCCTAGCTAATTAATCATCTGTGCAACGTCAGTTCTTGCATTGGATCCAACAACATGCAACTTGCTTTTTCAGTCATACATTCCTTCTCATCTTTTAATATAAAGTCAAGGGTCGTTCTTTGGAAAAGGGTACTAACGGTATTAAAAGGATAGCTTTCCATTTAACTTTGAATCTTATCTCCAAAAAAAAAAAAACCCTAAGAATCATGTAGAGAATTTCATGAATTCATGCCTTTAGGACACGAGACAAAATTTAGAGTGCATATGCTCTTTTTCCACCTCTTCATCCTCAGGTCATTTTCTAAGCTTTGATTCTCAAAGCGAGAAGGGCCCCGCATTCTATAAAAAAAAAGTATATAACGAAGTTAAGCAGAGTCACACAACTAAAGGGCTGTTTGGTTGTATGTTTTTACTGTGTAAAAGGATGGAAAATGTAAAAAAATGGGTCCCAATGTCAGCTTTCATCACTTTACATTGTTTGTTTAAATTCTCTTTTACATAAAAAGCTTATCCCTTTTGATGAGGTGTCACCGAAAGCAAAATCACCAAAATTAGGAGTGATTTTGTTGGAAAGCTGACACAATGTCATAAATGTGTCCAAAATAATAATAAAAAAGTCAAAACCTTGTAGAAAGTGGTGAGTTAGATAACCACTTTTTATTTTGTGCCATAAATACTCTAGTTTACATTATACTATCCAAACAATGTAATACTATTATTTTAGGATTCACAAAGATTCTTAACCAAACAATGTAAACACTCGAATGGAAAGTGACGAGGTGGATAACCACTTTCTATTTTGTGTCATATAAATACTCTAGTGTCCTCAAGTCATCCAAACAGCCCCTAAGATTTGCTTTGATACGTATTTTTATGGGTTTAATTTCACACAACCCGTAAACTTTGTGGGACTGTTGTACGTAGCCTCCCTAAACTTTGTTTATCTCATACAACCCCTTGAATTTCAGGGTGTCTAACAAACCTCCTTAAACTTTAACAGTATCTCATCCGACCCCCTCCTTGTAATTTGCATCCCCAAAGCTTATTTCTTTTTTTCCGGTGGGTTCTTTGTTGTTGTTGGGTGGGGTTGTTGTTTCCTTAGCCACAAATTATTTGACATGCGTTTATTTCTCAGGAGAGTGCATAGCAAGCCCCTGCAAAGATGCGTCTAGCTGACTTTATGATACCTGCAAATAATGGACCACAAAAGTGGGGAAAACTCACATTTAGACCTTTGTTTTTTACTGCTAGTTAGTTTGTGCTAAAGATATCAACCCCCTTCAAATTCTTTTTTTTTGTTAATTGGTAGCTAAACAAATTTTGCAGGGAAGCGACTTCTACGTCTCTCCTCGAGTTTTGCTTCCCTTTCTTCATTAAATTCCATCTTGTTCTATATATGACTTCTTGGGTTAAATTTTAGAAAACCCCCCTTTAACTTGGGGATTGTCTTAGACAAACCTCTCAATTATTTTAATTTTAGTGAACCCCCAAAGTTTAGGGTGTTGTATATACCCCCCTCAACTTTAAAATTTTGAGAAAATCCCCTTGACCTTATGTCACTAACCGCTCTAGCTAATACCGCTAAGTCAAACATGTCACGTGAATAGCACGCGACTTAAAAAGACCAAGACACCCTGCAACCATAAAAATATTAGTGTAGATTTTTGCAGAACAAGAGAAAAGAAGAAGAGAGAGAGAAATGGGTACTGCAGTTCACGAGGGTCTTGTTTTTCCGATTCAAAGTTTTATTGTAACTAGTTTTTGTTGGGAATATAAGTTGTTTAGACAATAATTAGCATGAAATACAGTTAATAATTTTTAGATAATAATGAATTAATATTGTAACACAGATGTAAGAAATAATTCAAACGAAAAGAAATGAGGGTTAGAAATACGGCCTGATGGTCGAGGCGTGCAAGCACTGTCCCAAGAATCTAATTGCGCCCTCTCGTACAGGGCTACATGGCAAAAGTTCCTGGAGATACAACGACCCTCGGTCAGGCGACCTCCTTCTCGTCGGCACGAGCTTCAAGAAGGCTTTGCGAACTCTTCTAGACTTTCAGGGAACCAGCAGAATATAATAGCAAGTATAAAGCAGAGAAGAAGAAGTTTTGTGTTTTTCACACTGTGTTTTCTACCCTCGCAGCTTGCTGTTTATATAGAGGTTAAGAATGAATATTTTTAATTACCGAATTAAATCCTCATAAAAACCCTTTTCCGTTTTGATTCTGTTTTAATTCTCATGAATATTACCGTTTCATTTACATTTTAATTCAGTTTTAAAGTCCATAAATCTCCCTAATTAATTCTGACTGTTTAACGTTTTGAAAATGAAATGTTAATCACATTTTAAACAGTTCTAATTAGCAAAAATTAAAAATAAAAATGTAGCAGATTAAGGGCCCATTAATCCGGAGCTGCATTCGTGTGCGCGCACCACCCGACCCGACCCGAACCCGAGCCCGAGCCCGAGCTCGGCCCAGCCGGCACGCGCGCGTGTGGTGTGGAGCATAACCTTTATTTTCTTCTAGGCATAGAAGAGAAAGGGAAGACTTATAAAGAGCCTATCTTCCCATCTCTTTTCCAATATGGGACTAAAGTTTTCCTTTTTTCCTCTACAAACCCAAGTTTTAAGTTACAACTCCAACAATCCCCCACATAACTTAAAACTTAAAATAATTCAGAAATAAAAGTAGAATAAAAACAAATAAGTAAGATTGCTGGTTCCTTTATACTATGTAATAGGTGGAGGTACCTTTCGGTTTGAACCTTCACTTAGTGACAATTGTATAGATCCGTGAGAGCTTGGTGGACTTCGCCTTGAACCAGTCTCATTTATCGGATTTCTACAGAAAGCACACATAGTACAGTTTTGAAGAATTCTAAGCGGGTTGCGCTATTATCGGCCTTGCGCAAGTATCTTTCATGTGTGTTATTAGGGATCAGCCCTGATCCCATAGTCGCGGCCTCACAACTACACACATATAGGTGAATCCTAATAAGGATGCGAGCAAGTAAGCATCCTGCCTCATGGGTGTTGGATTCATTAAGAGTTAGACTCAACCTTTCACTTGCTTTTTATGAGCACTGATCACCCTAGGGATGGGAGCAAATAAATTCAGTGCTCCTCACAATTAATCACTCATTCAGTTTGTTTCTACCCATTGAACCTCTGCGAGGTTGGGTTGCCACTGCAGTGATTTTTCTTATGAGCTTAACCCCATCCCCTTGATGATTCTAGGACCACTGCCCTAGATAAGCCTTTAGTTAAGTGATCTGCAAGATTTTTCTCTTTTCTTACAAAGTCTAAGGCTATTATATGATTTTTTATCTTATATCTCAAGGATTTGTGTCGCACTTTCAAGTGTCGATTCATTTTCACATCTGCATTCTCTTGATGGCATTTGTCAATCGCTGACCTGCAATCACAATGAATAGAAATAGCTGGTAATGGTTTTTGGATTAGTGGAATTTCAGTTAGTAAATCTTTCAACCATTCAGCTTCTATACTAGTAGTATCAAGGGCTATCATTTCTGATTCCATTATACTTCTAGCCATTACAGTTTTTAGTAGATTTCCATGAAACAGCTCCTCCTCCTAAAAGGAACACAAATCCTGTGGTGGATTTTACATCTACTGAGTTACTAATCCAATTTGCATCTGAATAACCTTCTAGTACAGATGGATAACCTTTATAGTGTGAACCATAATTCATAGTTCCTTTTAGGTATCTCAAAACTCTTTCTAGAGCATCCCAATGACTCTTATCAGGATTTGATGTATATCTACTAAGTCTATTTACTGCATAAGCAATGTCAGGTCTGGTATAGTTTGTTAGGAATCCTAGTGATCCAATTATTTGTGCATATTCTCTTTGTAATTGAGGATGACCTGTATTTTTCTTTAGATGTACATTAGGATCATATGGAGTGGAAACAGGTTGACAGTTTGGATCATAAAAATTCTTAAGGATTTTCTCTATGTAGTGTGATTGTGATAGCACATATCCATTCTCATTTTTCATGATTTTAGTATTAAGAATTAGGTCAGCTTGACCTAAATCTTTCATGTCAAAATTTTGTGATAAAAAGTGTTTGATATCATTTATGATTTGTATGTCAGAACCAAAAATAAGAATGTCATCAACATATAGGCATAATATCACAATTTTGTTGTTTTTATCTATTTTATGATATACACACTCATCTGTTTGATTAATTACAAATCCATAAGATAGTATAATTTCATCAAATTTCATATGCCATTGTTTTGGAGCTTGTTTGAGACCATATAGTGATCTAATAAGTTTGCATACTTTCTTTTCTTGTCCAGAAGCAATAAATCCCTCAGGTTGATCCATATAGATTTCTTCATCTAAATCTCCATTTAAGAATGCAGTTTTAACATCCATTTAATGTATTATTAATTTGTGAATAGATGCTAGAGCTATAAGGACTCTAATGGTAGTAATCCTAGCTATTGGAGAATAGATATCAAAATAATCAATACCAGATTTTTGGGTATATCCTTTAGCTACTAATCTGGCCTTATATTTATCTATTGTTCCATCTGGTCTGAGTTTCTTTTTAAATACTCATTTACATCCTATAGTTTTACAGCCTGAAGGAAGATCAGTTAGTTCCCAAGTATGATTTTGAACTATAAATTGTATCTCATTATTTATAGCTTCCTTCCAAAATAGAGCATCTACTGATTTCATTACATCTTCAAATATAATTGGAGAATCTTCTACAAGTAATGCATAGAAATCTTCATGAACCTTTTCTATTCTAGTTCTTTTACTACTTCTAGGTTCCTCTGGACTTTCTAGTGGTCTAATTTATTTAGAACTAGTTTCACCTTGGTTAGAACTATGATATGAATTACTAGAGCTAGGGCATGTGTTGTTTACTCTGGTCTTGTAAGGAAAAATATTTTCAAAGTAATTTTCAAAGTAATGTGCATCCCTAGCTTTAATTATGGTGTTTTTGGCTATCTCATTAATGTCAGAGTTGATTATTAAAAATCTATTTGCATTACTATCAGAAGCATAGCCAATAAAAATTCCATCTACAGTTTTAGGTCCAATTTTCTTTCTCTTATTTTCAGGTATTTTAACTTTTGCTAAGCACCCCCACACTTTCAGGTGATCCAAATTAGGGTTTCTATTCTTCCAAATTGTGTAAGGGGTTTTATCAGATTTCTTGAATGGAATTCTATTTAGTATATGACAGGCAGTCATGAGAGCTTCTCCCCACAAATTTTCTGGCACACCTGAATTAATTAACATTGAGTTTACCATGTCCATTTGTGTTCTATTCTTTCTCTCAGCTACTCCATTAGATTTGGGTGTATATAGAGCAGTTATTTCATGAATAATTCCATTCTCTTCACAGAATTGTTTTAATTCATTAGAAGTGTACTCGCCACCTCTATCTGATCTTAGTATTTTAATTTTCCTATCCAACTGATTTTTAACTTCTGCTTTATATATTTTGAATTTGTTTATGACTTCATCTTTGGTCTTAATTAAGTAGAGGTAACAATATTTAGAGCAATCGTCTATAAAAGTTACAAAATATTTGTTACCTCCTCTAGTTGTTCTTCCTGAATCACAAACATTACTATGGATGAGTTCTAATATCTCAGAATCTCTATCAATAGTTTTAAATGGTTTCTTAGGAAGTTTGGCTTCTACACATATTTCACATTTTTTATCATCTTTTATATTAAGCATTGGAGTTATATTGAGATGCATCAATCTTTTAATTAAATTATAATTCACATGTCCTAATCTTTGATGCCAAGTGATAGAATGTTCAATATTCAAAGCTATTGGAGATGCAAGAGTAGAATTCTTAACATTCAATTTAAAAAGACCATCACATAAAAAACCTTTACTAATGAAGTTCAATCCCTTAGTTATTATAACTTTATTTGATTCAAAAACAAGTTTGTAGCCTTGTTGCACTAATAAAGATCCGCTAATTAGATTTCTCCTAATATCTGGTACATGATGGACATCCTGCAGGATCAAAGTCTTATCCGAAGTCAGCTTTAGGTTGATCCGACCTATTCCAGTTACAGGAGCCACATTATTATTTCCCATTATCACAGTTCCTCTACTTGAGACCTGATAGGTGGAAAACAAAGATTGATTAGAGCAAACGTGAATATTAGCTTCAGTGTCAATCCACCAATCATTTGCTTGAAAGGTCATGTTTACTTCAGGGGTGAAGAGAACAGACCTGAAAGCAGTCTCAGCTTAACTGGAAGTCACCATGTTTACTTGTGACTTATTAGGTGGAGGTTCTCCCTTCCTAGGCTTGGGTGGTTCTGTCTTCTTGTAAAAGCAGTCATTAGCAAGGTGGTTGTTTCGTCCACAAACGAAACAGACTCGACGTTCAGCTAGCTCCTTCCTTCTTTTGAAAGTGGACAGGGTTCTTATTTTGATAAAAAGATTTTTTTTTCTTAAATGTTTTATTTTGATTTTGGTGGAAGGGACGTTTCTTGTGTTGGGGAAAGGGTTTGGATTCAACATTGTTTACTTTGGGTTCTTTGGGTTCGGATTTTGTCACATTTTTCTCCCTGAGTCTATGTTACTCTTCAATTCTAATGGAATTCAATACTTGCTCTAGTGTAAGATCTCCTTGGGTATGGTTAAGATTTTTGGCAAAATCTGACCAGGACTCGAGAAGTTTGTCTATAAGACAGGCTATCTGAAACGTTTCATCTAAGATAGATCCATTCACTTTTAATTGGTGAAGAGGTGTTCTCGGGATAGGAATGGAATCTGTGGAGGAAGATGAGGAAGATTTCCTAGTAACTGGTCTAGATGAAGATGGGTTGTTTGGTTCTATGGCTGTTATTAGATGTAGAGTTGTTAACCAAAATCTCATTTTGTTTTGCCAATGACGGAAATTGTTTCCATCAAACTTCTCTGGTTTAGCAGACATAATTTCACTTGTAGCCATAATCTGATAATGAATGAATAATTTTGCTATTATAATGCAACAGAAATATATAAAACATTCATTCAACAGAATTATCATGTAGTGTAACATTTCGTTTTTAAGAATTGCAGACAACATTAACATAAAAAGCAGAATGCTAATCATGATACTATTCTAAACAACACAATTCGATTCTTGGATTGTTGGGAATATAAGCTGTTTAGACAATAATTAGCATGAAACACAGTTAATAATTTTCAGATAATAATGAATTAATATTGTAACACAGATGTAAGAAATAATTCAAACGAAAAAAATGAGGGTTAGAAATACGGCCTGATGGTCGAGACGTGCAGGTACTGTCCCAAGAATCTAATTGCCCCCTCTCGTACAGGGCTACGTGGTAAAAGTTCCTGGAGATATAACGACCCTCGGTCAGGCGACCTCCTTCTCGTCGGCACGAGCTTCAAGAAGGCTTTGCGAACTCTTCTAGACTTTTAGGGAACCGGCAGAATATAATAGCAAGTATAGAGCAGAGAAGAAGAAGTTTTATGTTTTTCACACTGTGTTTTCTACCATCGCAGCTTGCTGTTTATATAGAGGTTAAGAATGAACGTTTTTAATTACCGAATTAAATCCTCATAAAAACCCTTTTCCGTTTTGATTCTGTTTTAATTCTCATGAATATTACCGTTTCATTTACGTTTTAATTCAGTTTTAAAGTCCATAAATCTCCCCAATTAATTCTGACCGTTTAACGTTTTGAAAATAAAATGTTAATCACGTTTTAAACAGTTCCAATTAGCAAAAATTAAAAATAAAAATGTAGCAGATTAAGGGCCCATTAATCCGGAGCTGCATTCGTGTCCGCAGGTCGTGTGCGCGCGCCACCCGACCCGACCCCGACCTCGGCCCGGCCGACGCGCGCGTGTGTGGTGTGGAGCATAACCTTTATTTTCTTCTAGGCATAGAAGAGAAAGGGAAGGCTTATAAAGAGCCTATCTTCCCATTTCTTTTCCAATGTGAGACTAAAGTTTTCTTCTTTTCCTCTACAAACCCAAGTTTTAAGTTACAACTCCAACAGTTTTTTCCTAAAAAATATTTAGATCATTTTCACAATTTGAAATAACATTGTTTTTTTTTTTGGGTGGGGGGAGCGGGGTTGTTCCGAAAAAAGTGTAAATATCATGCGGGGATTTATGTGACACCCTATTTTTGAGGGGGTTTATCTACAACACCCCCAAACTTAAAAAGAGATTACTCAAACTAAAATAGTTGAGAGTAGTTTCTAATATATTACCATAGTTGAGGGTGGTTTTCTAAAATTAATCCCCCTTTTCTTCTTTTCCTCATTTTGATCATTTGACATGTAAAACAATAAATGATGTTGATTGGTATATCAAAATCTATCTATTGTCCAAGATAATAATATCATAAATGAACTTTACAAAGTAGAACTAAGCTTTGAATATATGAATAATATCAAATTTGGTTCTAAAGTGACTATTATTCCTCCATTATTTTACCACATTTTCCGGCCACGGGATGTTTCGGCTAAGTAGCACTTATACAGCCTATTGTTTGATCTACCTTTCATTTATATACCTCAACTTGTATTTGATAGCAAGAAAATGCCCTAAAGTTTTTTAAACTTGCACATATATACCATCGGTTGTTTTTTATAGCACTTATATATCCTAAAGCTATTAAGGCTTATACTTAAATACTCTAAACTTTTTAAATCTGACACTTAAATACCCTAAAGTTTTTAAAACTTATGCTTAAATACCCTCATGTTTGCATAGCTGAGGGTATTTATGTGCAAGTGTTAAATATTTAGGGTATTTAAGTGATAGTTGTAAAAACTTCAGGGTTTTTAAGTGCCGCTAAAAAAGTAGGGGTATATAAGTGTGAGTTTAAAAAATTTTAGGGTAACTTTTTGCTATCATATACAAGTCGAAGGTATATAATTGAAAGGTAGTTGAAACATGATGCGACATAAACATGTACCAAAAAAAAGGTTGCAAGTGCACAACCGTGTCAAGTTATAGTATTTAAGATATCGATCCCACGAGGAAGGTGTTTTGTAGGAGAAAATATGAAATCGGTTCTTATGTTGTGTGCATTACAAGTAGGAGTGATAAGTGGATGTGATTGTGAAGAGATTGAGAGAATAAAAATGGTGTGTGAATAGGTGCAAAGTGTAAGTGAGAGTGGATTTGAGTATGATCAATAAGGTGAGAAGGAAAAATGAAAAAAATCAAGAAAAAAAATAAAAAAATCAAGAATGAAGAATAAAATTTAAGAATAAAAGAAAATATAAGAAATTAAAGATGGTGGATTCAATTATAGATATGGATAATCTAAAATTGAACCCACTTCTTAGAAAAGGGTGATTCCCTAGAGGGTTCTAGCCTAAAGGCGAATCAAAAAAAAATAAAAATAAACAAAAAGAAAAACTAAACCCAAGAGGGTTCTAGCCTCAAGGTGAATAGTATAAGAAATTAAAATCTAACTACAAAATAAATTGCAAAATCTAAACTACAAAATAAAATTGCAAGAATTAAATGCAAGAAAATAAATCTACTCTATAAGCATGAAATAAATCTAAGGCAAGAGGGTTCTAGCCTCTTGGCTATTTAACAAGAAAATAAAATCTAAACTACAAGCATGAAAATAAATCTAAACTAATAAGCAATAAAAGAGAAAAAGAAAGAAATGCAAACCTTCAAATAATTCTCCATCTTCATCTTCATCTTCATCATCCAACAAAGAGAAGAAGAGAAAAATTTAAAGTGGTGAAAAAATTATTATTATTAATTGCAACTAAAGTTACAATTTTGGAAGGCCTTCTCAATTAAGAGTAGCCCTCCTCTCCAAAAGGAGTTACAAAAATTTTCACACCTCTAACCCCTCACTCTCTACCCCTACACTCTCAACCCCTATTTATAGTAAACATCAGTGAATGAGAGCCCTTGGATCAAACTTGAGCCCTAAGAATGCAATTTCGGCCGTTGATACAATCTGGATGACTTCGCATCGATACAGGCATCGATGCCAGCATCGATGCTGACATCGATGCTCGAATAAAAATTCTGACTTCATGGTTGGCTTCGCCTCGTCGAGATAGGCGATTTTCATATATTATATGTTAAATTCCGCCTTCCGGATTGAGAGATATTGTCGTTTCTTTGCAGCCAACTATCTTGATACATTTTTTTTCATATTTAATTTTTTTATTTTCTCCGGCTTCTACAGGCTACTCGGCTTGATTCTGGACTTTTGGATAATTTGGAAATTGATTTTCCAATGTGCTTCTTTGCTTCATTTCTTCATTTAATCAATGGGTTTTTGTTGAGAGATGAGAGTTTGAGATTTATTCTTCATTAACCTGCAATTAAAAGATAAAAATAATTATTAGTGGTATATTTATTCATATAAAATAGATAATGAGGGTATAAAACTGTAATAAAATATGATTATCAAATACCCCCACACCTAAACTTTTGCTAGTCCTCTAGCAAAGAAAATAAAAAGAAAATCCTAACTCACTTTCGCAGGAATCGCGGTTGTATTTAGCGCATACAACAAGCCTTTAAACCCCTAGGTTACCCTAGTGGACGAGTTGTAGTCTCGTGAGGGTTTGCAGTGAATATACCCACAAAATTCGGTCAACTTGCCAAATTAAAGAAGTCAGTAAATAACTAAATTCACTTGATAACTTTTAGATAATCTAATTGGAGCCAGTTATCACTCAAGAAAACATTTTTATATATAACTCTAAGGTATATTTTTAAGAAAATCTTCTTATTGTAGCAATACAAAACTAAGCCAGACTTAGAAATTTAATTTAAAATTTTTGAAAAGAACATGCTAACTCTTTGTTTTAAATAATTTTCAAGTTGCTTGATTTAAAATATTTTCCAAGACCATATATACAACTATAAAACATTTATTATTATTATTATTATTTTTTTTTTAACTATTTCTTTCTTGGTGATTTTTTTTTTCTACTTTAACGGGCTTTCTAAGTGACCATTTAACGAGTTTTGGGCCAATGGATCCCAACCCAAATGGGCTTAGGTCATTAAGTATGAAAATACTCCTTGGGCTTAATTACTCGGTCAGCTTAGGCTTAATAAGATAGAATCACCTCGAATTCAAGAGTTTTTTTTTCTTTTTTTTTGTGTCCATTTTTCGCACTCTTCTTTTGCAATTTTTTTTTTTGTATATGTATATATATTTTGAAAATATGTAAATCAAGACACTTTGAAAAAATTATTTTTAACTTTAAGCTAAGCATGCAAAAATTTTATTATTTTAAATAAAAGTCCAAGTCAAGGCTTAAGTAAAGTATACTACTTTGAAAATTATTTCTTAAGAAATTTATTTAGAGTTATCATAAAAGGTGAACTTAAGTAAATAACTAACTAGGGATTAGAAAATTTCAAATTTATCAAATAAATCAATTATTACATAACTCTATCAATTTGGCAAGTGATGATATTTTTATAAATTTTTTTTAAGGAAAAAGGGAAAAAAATGTAACTAAAAATGTAAAATAAAGAGAAAAAAATAACTAATTCCCACCCCCACACCTAATTTTTGCATTGTCCTCAATGCAAACTCTATGATGCATAAAGTAAAACAGATAAGAAGTGAAGCACTTACATTTGGTCGGCTGATAAAAATCTGCAATTACCTTTGGTCTGAGTAGGATGAAAACAAAAATTTCTTTTTTTTCTTTTTTTTTTCTTTTTTTCTTTTTTTTTCTTCTTTTTTTTTCTTTTTCCCTTTTTTTTTGAAAACTGAACAAGAAACTCTCACATGAGAGAAGAATAAATTCTTTTTATTATTCTGAAATAAACAAAATAAACAATGTAGAATGAAATATTCAACATGAAGAGTTCATGTTCTACATTGAATCCTACCTTATTGCTGAAAATTCTCCCACGGATTTTAAATAAATTCAACATGATATAATCAACAATGTGCTGAAATTCTAAGCATTCCGGGGTGTAGGTATTATTGGTGTCATGCATTTTGTATTTCTTAATGAACTTAGACTCTTGTACTGTGAAGTTTTGTTTTCTAACAACCAATTCTTCTGTGAAGTTCTGAAAATTTGGTTGTTGATTATTCTCCAAGAATCTAAGTTCATCAAGAAAGAGTTCTTCAAAATTTAATTCAAAGCAGCAAATGTTTAACACAGTTTTATTATTCTCAAGGACCTGATCTGCTTCTTCTAAAAACTCTAACTCTTCATCAAAAATTTCCTCAAAACTTAAATCACACTCTTCTTCTTCTTCTTCTTCTTCTGATCCAAATCAGACTCTTCTTCTTCTTCTTCTGATTTTTCCTGAATGTAGTTTATTTCTAGAGGCTGATTATTTGGTTGGTCCCCTGGATTAAAAATGTTGAGATCAGCAGTCAAATTCCCAAAGGACAGTTTTATTTGACCAGTTCTACAGTTAATGAGAGCATTAGAAGTGACTAAGAACGGTCGTCCTAAGATGACAGGTGTCTGTCCTTTGGGATTGGAAACAGGCTGTGTTTCCAAGACTACAAAATCTACTGGAAAAATAAAATCTCCAACCTTAATCAGAACATCCTCTAACTCACCCATAGGGACCTTAACAGATCTATCAGCCAACTGTAAGGTGCATTTGGTTGGGTTCAGTACACCTAGACCCAATTGCTGATAGACTGAATATGGAAGCAAATTGACACTGGCCCCTAAGTCTAAAAGCGCCTTATCAATGTGAGTATTACCAATGATACATGAAATGATGGGGGAACCTGGATCTTTACGTTTCAAAGGTATGGGATTTGACAGCATTTCACTGATATTGGCGGCTAAAAAGACTTTCTTTGGAACATTTATTCTCCTCTTCTTAGTGCACAATTCTTTTAAAAATTTAGCATAAGATGGAATTTGTTCAATTACATCTAAGAGAGGAATGTTGACCTTAACCTGCTTGAATGTCTCTAGGATTTTCTCCTCCTGAGGAGAGTGTTTCCTAGACCTGAGTCTATCTGGAAAGGGAGCAACCGGTCTAAATCTATCAAAAGCAGGCTCAGGTTCGGGTTCAGGTTCTTGGTCATCTGAGGGGAGTGATTGTTGAATAGATTCATCAGAAGGAGAAGGAGAAGGAATTTGTACAGGATCAAGAGTTTGACTTGGCGGAGTTCTCACTTGATTATCGACCTGTCTACCTGACCGAAGTGAATGGATTGCATTCACTTGAGCTTCATAGGATGAACTGCATCCTGTGTTATTAGGGTTGACCACGGGTTGACTCGGAAATTTTCCTTTCTCTCTTTCACTCACGGCACTAGCTAGTTGACCAAGTTGGGATTCTAATCTAGCTATAGCTTGAGTGTTGGAGTTGAGCATTTGTCCGGTTGATTGCATGAAGGAATTCAACGTGCTAGATGTTTGAGTCAACATATTCGTGGTTTGAGTAGAGGCCTTAATTATGGTTTCTAAACCCCTTTCCAAGACATTGAGACGTTTATCCTGATCTGGATTGTGAGGAGTCTGAATTACAGCTTGATGAAGAGGAGACTGATTTTGATACGGCAGATTGGGTTGTTGAAATTGTGAATGAGAATTGAATGGAACTGTGTTTCCCCTAGGAAAATGTTGGGTCGAAGCGGGAGTGAAATTTTGAGTTCCGGGAGAATTTCCTAGATTCCATGCAAAGTTGGGATGATTTCTCCAACCTGGATTGTAGGTTGGAGAAAATGGATCATTTCTAGGGTGCTGGAATGCAGCGTTCATCTGTTCTAATGAATGATTGTTTCCTAAGAGAGGGCATTCCTCTGAAACGTGGGTAGGAGACTGACAATTATGACATCCTGGGAAAGAAACATGATTGAGTTGAGCTGGAGCTCGTTCCTTAATTTCTAAGGCTTCTAACCTCCGCAGAATTGTCGCCATCTTCGCTTCAGAAGCAATGTTTGACTCCAAGGAAAGACCACTAGACTTAGAATGGGGAACTGATGAAACCCTGTCATCGCACTGTTCCCATTGCATTGTTTTTTCAGAAAGACTCTCCAAAAACTCCCAAGCTTCATCAGCATTTTTCCTCATAAAATCCCCGTGGCACATTGATTCTAAGGAAGTTTTTGCAGAATAATCTAATCCCTCATAAATTATTTGGCACAATCGCCATTTCTCTAAACCGTGATGAGGACATTGGATGAGAAGATCTTTAAATCGGTCAAAATACTTCCAAAAAGGTTCTCCCGGGATAATTTTAAAGTTTTGAATGCTGTTCCTAAGCTTTACCGTTTTATGAATAGGAAAAAATTTCTTAAGAAAAACGGTGACAAATTCATCCCAAGTTGAGATGGAATTTGTTGGTAAGCTGTACAGCCATTTTTTAGCTTTATCCTTAAGAGCAAATGGAATAAATCTAAGCTTAACCGCATCT
>NC_033802.1:7134094-7136594 GCF_001876935.1 Asparagus officinalis
TACAGTGCGCAATTGCCAGTTCGCTGTTTGTTGAGGGTAGAAAAGAGAAATGTAACAGATGCAACAATTCTTCGCTTCAGACTGAAGAACATGGATCAACCAAATGGAAGTTGTTTCAGCGCATTTGCCCATAGATTTTCTAATGCATTCTCAGAGCTTTACTTTTGTATTTGATAAATGGCTTCCACCAAGTTCGCACGCAGAGTCCAATATATTAGATGTAGGCATCGCCAAAATTACCTCTTTAATATATTCTACCATGCATGCCAGTTTGCCCCAGAGTGTGTTTTGAAGTAAGTAATCTCCATATCAGCTTTAATGCCACAGTTTGACATAAATGGCATCAATTTTTCTCAGTCCAAATCCTCCTTCTTTTTTGGCGACAACATCCTTTCTAGTTAATAGCATGAAGCTTACCAATCCACAGGAGAATTGCAAAATATAGATTCGCAGACTTTTCACAATTGATTGGAAAGTTAAAGACAAAATACCAGTAAGCAAGGTACTAAATAGGATTGATTTAATAAGTTCTAAATCTTCCTGGCAAATGATAAGGTTGTTGTCATCGGCATCCGCTTCAATCCTATTTCTGATTTTGTCAAAACTAAAGGGAAGAAAATCTTTCGATTTGGAATAGTTAACAGACAAAGGTAAGCCCAAGTATTTTCAATACGGCAGTTCCGCTCTGAAATTCCCACAATAGAGCTTCAATTCTTGAGTTTTCTGTGTAGGAGAACTGCCATTGCAAGGCGAGCTTGACATCGTGCGGCGAGCAAAGCATTTAAGGGCGGGTTGGAACTGGTGATGGGAGCTTAATGATTAGGCGAGGCTTGGACCTCGTGCTGGCGATTTCAAGGCAAAATGGGCGGGCTTGCTCAATGCGGCGAACCAGCGTTTGCTCATGTGGGCGTCCCAATTTGTTCAGGCAGCCAACTAGTGCTGGCTACGCCTGAGTTATGGCGTGTTTGGCGAGCGCTCTCTTACGCTCACGGAGCTCGTCAGGCCAGCTTTGCTTAGCTTTGCTTGAGCTGGCGGGCGGGGCTCAATCGGTTGTTTGGAAGGTGGGGACATCAGGCGAGGTTACAAATTTTCACGTCCTACACCTTGTGTGGTCTCTTGCTTAACATTGTACGCTGATCTCAGAGGCAGTGCAAAAATGAATCGGTGTTAATTCTCTTTTGCATGGAACTCCAATTTAGCATCTTCAACCGGCTTTCGGATTCTTCTCGCCGGTCTATCCCCAAAAGCTGTATCAAACACCATGCTGCACAAGAATATTTGAATCTATATATACATTCATTACTATAATAATGTATCTTCTGTTAAATAGGCGGAAAATCAAAGCTTTAGACACAAGAAGTCTCATCCAATAAGGCCGAGCGAACCAGCAATCAAAATTAAAATCAATCAATTATAGAGATTGAATTTTATAAAAACTGCAACATAAAAAAATAACTCGGCATGTGAAAAACCTATGAATGACTTCCTTGGATCACCCAAATCTCCTCCAAACCGCTTGATAAGATAAAGTCAATACTGCACGCGTCGAATTGATTTATAGTTTGTAACCAAACCCTTCACCCGATGTGAACAGTATTCCTACCGGTGCAGGCTACAGTAATGCTATAGATTCCCCATTCTGTCAGTACCTTCAACTACTGTTCAAAACATCTATAGACCGTCGAATCCCTCTCTGATACTACTTTTGGGACTTTAGATGTCACAAAACCCAAAAAATCATAAAACAACAATAGAATCACACAGATTTTAATGTGGAAACCTTAATAGCAGAAAAATATAGGATCAAACATCAAATCCACTATCATCTCTAAATTATAAATTTTTTACACGAACAAAGATAGTCAAACCCTCTCGTCTCTCTCACAATACCCTTGAACTCGTTACACCCTCTAAAAAACTGATTACATGAATATTGTCCTCTCCTTCTTTCTACTCTCAAAACCCTAGGAATAGTAACCGCCGTTAATTTAAAAACACCTCTGATTTGTTCTTCCAAGTTAACTTGCCCCTCAAATAAAACTACTTCGGACTTGGGCCTAGCTTCAAACCCACATCTGACTTAGAGATTGATCGGCTCCCACATAAGAAGTGGTCATCCTAGTTTTTCTAACATCATCCTGGATGTTGATTAATAGCCATCTAATTTCAATTCCAGTGCTACTACAATAAGTTCTTTTAACTTTATGTGAAAAGTTATAGTTATTTTTCTTAAGTTTTTTCCATAAGGGAGTTTCATTATCCTTAAGTGTTTCATAAAGGATGAGACGAGATAATAAGTAAGCAGTTAATGTGCTTGTAGGGGACATCCATTTGGTCCGCAAGCTCGGGCCGGAGGTCCGGGCCGAGACGCCGCGACCCAAGCACTGGGCTTAGCCCTCGAGAACCCAGGCCTAAACGCGGTTCCGGGCCGGCGGGGGCCCTCGTTCGCGTACGGCCCAATAATAGTATATATTATATATATATATAATATATATTATAC
>NC_033802.1:7139094-7197498 GCF_001876935.1 Asparagus officinalis
TGGCTCGGCCAAGGCCGAGCCGCCTTGAGGTGGCTCGGCTTTGGCCGAGCCCCCGCGAGCGGTGTTTTCCGACTTTTTCGAGTCGTTTTCCGTTGTCTCGTTTGTCCGTGTTCCGGTTGATCTGAGACTCTGATTTGATGATCTGATTTGGCAGTAATTTGGATTCCTGATTTGGCAGTAAATCCGCTTCTGAGTTCGAGTCCGAAACTGATCTTGATTCGATCGTGGTTCGTCCGAGTCCGCTCTCGGTTGGATGACTCGTTGATTCCTCAACTCATTAGCTTGATTCTGCACGCGGGTGGATTCATTCCGTCGCTTCCGTGCGATTCGTCGATCTCGTCGCCTCGTTGGTTCGTCGGTTTGTGCCGAGCTATGCTAGGGGACCTATAAGCAATTTTATATGCCTACAGTGGGGACTGAACCTCGTAAACATATCGTATGTTTGTGTTTTCTTAGCGTATATTTTATTTGTGCTTATTTTTCACATTGTTGTTCATATTTATCTCATATATTTCTTACAAGAACAAATTAATCAATATAATTTTAATTGGCATATAATCGGAATTATATTAGCATAAGACTGTAATCACCCCCCTCTAGGGTCTAATAACCCCTAGGTTCACACAAGGCTATAATCTAAGGTGAATCCAAGAATGTCAAACATGCTGTAATTAACACCGTGCAATAACATATTTCACTATCACAGTTACTATCTCTCTATAGGAATCAATAAATAGGTGTAGGTACAAAACAAACAAAGAATAGTGAAATAGTACAATGAACAGCGTAAACACAGAAGAAGTGTAAAAATAACCCTCATGAGGGCCCAACTGAAAAAGAGTAAAATAACTTTGAATCAGAAAAAAAATGTAAATACAAGGGTCAAATGAAGTGTCACTAATGCACTCAGCCTCTATAAAATAAAAACACAAACTCTAATGTCTGAGAATAAACATCTATTGTGGAGCTCTGAAAAATAACTATAAATATAATATATTAGATGGAAACTAAGATGCAAACCCATTAACCTGTGACTCTCCGTGAACTTGACTCGCTGCTTTAAAAGAGGAGAAACAATGAGCATCAAAGCGCTATTGAGATCATCTCTACCGCCCCCAGGGGGAAGGGGTAGGAGTATATAAGAAAATACTTTTAGTACATATAGATATAAAATCATTCATATAACTCTAAATGGAAACTGGTATTTAGAAACCCACAACATGAGAATTAGTACGTCGAGCGAAATAATCCAAACAAGAAAACCCTTATGTATATACCATGTCTCAAATTGTGAATCGTTAAATACCAATACCAAACCTACGAATGAAAAACAGTAATTAAAGAAAAAATACCACAACTCCAAACCTCAACCATACAAAGCTAATGTCACAATCTCAAACTACCCTTGGGTAGTTGGCGTAGCCATAGGAAATATCATCCAGCATAAATATTACCATAGTCCATACCATGTATGCCAAGTATCTGATGTGTACCCTACTCTTGGGTAATCTAACATGAGAGCAAACTACAATTGTACATATATGCATACATACATACATATAATTTTTTTTTTTTTGAAAGATAAGTAAATTTCATTAATAACAAAAACACTAGTACATTAATTACAAAATTGGCTAGGCTACTCTGAGGATCCAAACCAAGAAAACTATAGAGAGGGGGGAGGACCATGGCCGTCACCCTCTACTATAGAGAACCTGGTAAAATTTCAGATTGACCCAAAGCCAAAAGATTGCTACTACAGTACTATCAAAAGGTAAACAAAGAAACTAAGCTCTACAAAAACATTTCTTCACATTTTGTCAAAAACCCCAATTTGATAGGATCTTAGAATTTCCAACCTTCCAATTGCACGTTCTAAGCAAAATATTTATGTCTTCATATATTCTCCTGAATACCATAATCTTGTGCATTTTTTGATTCTGAAAAATCCTTCTAATCCTTTCCTGCCATACATGCCAGACAGTTGAATTCAACGCTAATCTTTATGTCTTCATATATTCTCCTGAATACCATAATCTTGTGCATTTTTTGATTCTGAAAAATCCTTCTAATCCTTTCCTGCCATACATGCCAGACAGTTGAATTCAACGCTAATCTTGCCAATATATAAGATTTATCTTTTAACTTGAAATTTCGTTGAATGTTTTGAGCTTCAGTGTTCAGGTCTCTGTCATCTATGTCGTTCATCTGCAGTTTTAGCTTGCACAGTTTCCAGATGAAAATCGAGTAAGGGCATTGGAAATAAAGGTGGTCTCTAGATTCCTTCGCTAGATTGCAGAGCACACAGATATCAGAAGATGAGATTCCAAAATTAATCAGTCTGTCTCTGGTTGACAATCTGTTATATAGAGCTTTGAGTAAGCAATAAGACATCCTTGGGTTTGAAGAAGGAAACCATACCACATTGTAGAGTTCAAATACAGCACCAGAGCTACGTATGTGATTCCAAGCTGAATAAAAAGAGAACACTCCGTTACCAGTAGGCAGCCATTTGCAGCTATCCTTTTGACCTGTAATAGAGATGTTAGCAATAGAAGGCAGCAGAGGAATTAGGCATGGAATTATAATGTTCCATTGGGAGTTATGTATGAGGCGTGATACAGTCCAATTGCCAGTTCCTGTTTGTTGAGGGGAGAGAGAATGTAACAGATCAACAATTCTTCCTTCCTGAATCCATGGATCAAACCAAATGGAAGTTGTTTCACCATTGCCTATAGATTTTCTAATGCATTCCAGAGCTTTACTTTTTGTATTTGATAAATGCTTCCAAGTTCCAGAGTCCAATATATTAGATGTAGCATCCCAAAAATTACCTCCTTTAATATATCTACCATGCATCCAGTTTGCCCAGAGTGTGTTTGAAGTAAGTAATCTCCATATCAGCTTTAATGCCACAGTTTGACATAAATCATCAATTTTTCTCAGTCCAAATCCTCCTTCTTTTTTTGGCCGACAAACATCTTTCTAGTTAATAGCATGAAGCTTACCAATCCACAGGAAATTTGCAAATATAGATTCCAGACTTTTCACAATTGATTGGGGAAAGTTAAAGACAAAATACCAGTAAGCAGAGGTACTAAATAGGATTGATTTAATAAGTTCTAATCTTCCTGCAAATGATAAGGTTGTTGTCATCCATCCCTCAATCCTATTTCTGATTTTGTCAACTAAAGGGAGAAAATCTTTCGATTTTGGATAGTTAACAGACAAAGGTAAGCCCAAGTATTTCATAGGCAGTTTCCCTCTTGAAATTCCCACAATAGAGCTTAATTCACCTTTATTAATGCACCCTTTACTGAAGAATATTTTACTCTTGCTCCTATTTATTTTCAATCCAGTATTCAATTCCATAGAGGACAGCAAATTGTTGATACCTTCAAAAGACTTTTTATTTGCTCTACAAAAGACCAACATGTCATCCGCAAATAAAATATGAGAAATTTGAAGATCCTGATGCTTATGGAAATTTTGAATATTCCTTGAAATAGTAGCTAGTTCCATGCCAATTGACCAAAATTCCATAACAAAAACAAATATATATGGAGATAGAGGATCTCCCTGTCTTATACCTCGATTACTTTGAAAAAAACCTGAGGAGGAGCCATTTAGGAGGACAGAAAAAGAAGAAGTTGAAAGGCATTCCTTGATCCATTCGATCCATTTAACTGGAAAACCCATGCGATGCATGATATAATAAACAAATTCTCTGTTGATGCTGTCAAAAGCCTTGTGCAAATCAATTTTCAGACATGCATGATATATGTATGTATATATATATATATATATATATATATATATATATACTATTATAATATACTAAAGAACTGGAATTGAAATTAGATGGCATAGTAATCAAATCCAGAATGATGTTAGAAACTAGATGGACCAATTCCTTATGTTGGGTAGCGATTCAAACTCTAAGTCAGATGTGGGTTTGAAGGCTAGGCCCAGTCCGAGTAGTTTTATTTGAGGGCAAGTTAACTTGGGGAACAAATCAGAGGTGTTTTTAAATAAGGCGTTCTATTCTAGGGTTTGAGAGTAGAAAGAAGGAGAGAGACAATATTCATGTAATCAGTTTTTTAGAGGGTGTAACCGAGTTCAAGGGTATTGTGAGAGAGAGAGAGGGTTTGACTATCTTTGTTCGTGTAAAAAATTATAATTTAGAGATGATAGTGGATTGATTTTGATCCCATTATTTTTCGCTATTAAGAGTTTTCCACATTAAATCTCGTGTGATTCTATTTGTTGTTTTAGTGATTTTTTGGGTTTTGTGACATCTAAAAGTCCCAACAAGTAGTATCAGAGAGGGATTCGACGGTCTATAGATGTTTGAACAGTAGTGAAGGTACTGACAGAATGGGGAATACTATAGCATTACTGTAGCTGCACGGTAGGAATACTGTTCACATCGGTGAGGGTTTGGTTACAAACTATTAAATCAAATTCGACGGTGCAGATTGATTTATCTTTTGATCAAGGGTTTGGAGGCAGATTTTGGTGATCCAGGAGTCATTCATAGGGTTTTTCGACATGCCGAGTTCATTTTTTATGTTGGTTTTATAAAATTCAATCTCTATAATGATTGATTTTAATTTTGATTGTGGTTATAGGATGATGACTTCTTTGTGTCTAAAGTTTGATTTTCCGCTATTTAACAGGAAGATACATTTTATAGTATGATAGTGTATATATAGTTCAAAATATTCTTGTGCAGCATGGTGTTGATCAAGCTTTGGGGGAGAAGAAACCGAAAGGGTTGAAGGATGCTAAATGGAGTTCCATGCAAAAGAGAAGTTAACACGATTCATTTTGCACTTGCCTCTGAGATCAAGTACAATGTTAAGCAAGAGACCACACCAAGGGTGTAGGCAGTGAAAATTGTCAACCTCGCCTGATGGCCCCACCTTCCAAACAAGATTGAGCCCGCCCGCATGCTCAAGCAAAGCTAAGCAAAGCTTGCCTGATCGAGCTCGTGAGCGTAAGAGAGGCTCGCCAAACACGCCTAACTCGCCAGCACTAGTTGGGGCTTGCCTGAACATTTGACTCGCCCACATGAGCCAAACGCTTGGTTCGCCCGCATGAGCCAAGCCCGCCCATTTGCCTGACTCGCCAGCACGAGTCAAGCTCGCCTAATCATTAAGCTCACCATCACGAGTTCAACCCCGCCTTAATGCTTTGCTCGCCCGCACGAGTCAAGCTCGCCTGCAAGGAGTTCTCCTACACAAACTCAACTTGTCAACGAACACAGCTCGGAGGGGCCCGCCAGCCGACCCTACCTGTTCGCCAAGCTCGCCTGCAAGCTCACCTGAGTATTTAGATAGCTCTTGAGCTCGCCTACTTGCATGTCAGCCTCACCTAAATAGTGAAAGCGGCTACTTGCTTAGGAGAGTGGGCCCACCCACTTCCCACATCCTAGATGAAGAGGCATGGCTCCCATCACCCCTCTAATGGTCATATCCCACAGCTAGAGGGGAGGGCATGATGCTCCTCACCCATTAGTGGTCACATCCCACAAATCAAGGAATGGCCCATGTCATCCCTTGCCTATTTAAAGGACCCATTTGCTAATGTGGAAGAGGTTTAGACACGGGCTGATCATTTGCTTCTTGGAGGCTAGCTATTTTCCACTTCTCAAGAGGTTCCAAGGCTCTTCATACAGAGGATCTTACTAGCTTGCTTGATAGAACAATCTGGGCCTTTTGCTTGGATTGTTGAAGTAGACTCGTCTGAACTCTCAGATTTGAGACTCTTAAGCACTTTTGCAAACTCTTGCATTGTAGCTCACTCTAAGCATTCGGCCTTGATATTCAAGCTCGGGTAATTAAACTCAACCACATTAGAGCTTCTACCATGCACTGAAGCTCAACTGCAATTTTGATTATATCATCCAAGGAAAGCAGACTCGATGCAAGCATTCGGGGGAGGCATCCTATCTCTACCAAAGACTCCACGCTAAACAAGGAGGGCCTTCCCTCCGCTTCTATTGTAATCTTGGATTTCTTAGATTTGTAATAAGCCATTCTTATTAATACAAATCTCGCATTCGAGACCATTTTTACAACCAAACAGAGGATGACGACCACAGTGGGAGAAACCGTTTCTTCAACGAAATGGTGGTAGCACAGTACGACAATGTTGTAGTAGGGACAACCGTCGAGTCCCTCGTGATCAAGTTTGACCAAGCTAAGTACAAAGTGTACTTAGCTTCCTCTTCCTTCAGCGGCAAGACGTCCCGTCGATACCGCCGAGTGGTGAGTGTGACCCATCCCCAAGTGGCCGAGGCAACCACACCCAAGAGCTCTACCCGAGCAACAGCAAGGGGTTCTATCTCCCCCAAGCCAATCAAGGCCGAACTAATGGCCAAGTAAGCAAGCCAAAGGACTGCTTGTTAGGTTGCCAAGCAATCCACGTAGTCCCCTATGCAAGAGGAGATCACGGTTCGTGTGGGAGAGCTCACCTTCACCATCAACATGAACGCCCCCCTCTCTAAGAGAGCCAAGCGGCGACGATGACAAGCCATCGCTCCCATCGCTCGCCAAGAGGCCTAAGCCTTTGTATCCTATGACAGCCTAAATTACTATTTAGGCCTAAGAAGAGCCAAGTAGGAATGCAAAGTTCTCAGCTTTGTCGGACTACCTATTCTGGCGAGCCCCATTCCAGCAACACCTATTCAGGCGAACTTAGCATTTTAGGCGAGCCTGACATTTTAGGCGAGCCCACCTATTCAGGCGAGCTTCGCTCTGGTGACCAAGTTCCCAAAACTGGCGAACTTAGCTTTTCAAGTGAGCCTCATTCCAATATCAAAGTTCCTCGTTAGGGCGAGCTTAGCAATACAGGCGAGCCTACCAAATCAGGTGGGCTTCGCTCTTCAAGTCACATCTTCAGATCAGGCGAGCTGCCTAAGTTAGGCAAGCTTCCCAAGTCAGGTGAGCCACGCCCTCAAGCAGGCGAGCTCCACACATCAGGTGAGCTTCACCTCACAAATAGAATCAACCATACAGGCGAACCCCAGCAGGCCCACCTGAACACAAGCCTTATCTAAAAAGGAGCCAAAGCAAGTCAAGCATGTTGGGTCCTTTTGTTTTGATGATGATTTAAAAATAATTTACAACTAATATTATTTTTCTAGTGTTTGTGTTTCTGTATTTATTCTAGGCAAACAATATGTTGGAGGATGGATGAAATTGCGCCATAATGATCATATCAAATGGAGGTTGGCGAAAATAGTGGATTGAAGCCTTGTAATTCAAGTTGAAGATCCAAGTTCAAGCTTCATCCGCAAGTTTACCAAGAAGAGCTCAAATGAAGATCTATCAAGCTAGGATATATAGTTTATAGTATTTGTAGTATAGGTTTATACTTGTGTGTTAATACTTCAAGCTCATATTAATCACACATACGTATTTGTTGATTTTATCAAAATATAGGTGTTTTTGTGAAAATATTATTTTATTTGTTTATAGACTTCAATATCAGTTTATACATATTTTATTAAGTCTATAAAATCACTTTATAAAGTTTCAAAATATGGTTTAGTCAAAATGACAAAAAACAAGTGTTGTTGTATTTTCATGTTTTGGACATTTTTGTAAAATAACAAGTTTTTACAAATGTGAAGTGCAATTCTAAAAATTCTTTTCAAAACATGTTCATTAACATGTTTATAAACATTTTCCAAAGTTTTATAATTTTTAAAATTTATTTGCTATTTTAAAGGCACTTCAAAGTTCAGATTTTCTGTTTCAATCAGGTTGATACAGTGTTATCAGTCGACTGATGAATGTGTTCAGTCGACTAACAAAAGTACCTGGAATAACAAAAAGTTTCTGCTTCTAGTTTGGTCGACTTACTAGTCGACCGATGAGGTCATCAGTCAACTGAAAATATCGTCAGTCGACTGATGAGCTGGAAAATACCTCTAACGGTCAGCTCGTTAGTCGACTGATGAAACCCGTCAGTCGACTGATGGGCTAACAGCTAGTTTTTTTTTCCAACCTTTTCTTTTTTGTCCTTTTGCTGGATTTTCTTGGGTTTCGTTTGAGCTTTGGGGTTCCTATAAATACCCCCACATACCCTCAGTTTTATTCTACTATTAAGAAAGTTTTTAAACAAGTTTAAAAGGTGTTTAAGCATTGTTTAAGAGTTTGTTTGTGAAGCAATTCTCACAAGAGGAAGTGGAGATCATCTATTAGTGTTTGAGCATTCAGCCCTTCTCCTTCTCACTCTTGATCCATAAAGAAGTTTTTCTTAAACTCAGTTCTAGCATTTTTATATGTTTGATCTTAATTTCATAAGCTAGATTTCATATTGAGTTTAATTGTTTTTATTGAATCTCTTTGTTCACACGCAACCATTGAGCTTATTGTATTTACATTCATAGTATAATTTGGGTTGTGGGTTTGTGACTTAGAGTGTGAGCTTTCATTGTATTATCATCCATATTAGAGAACAAACCATTTGTTGTGAGCCTAATTGTGAGGATTCACTTTGTATTACACTAGTATACCAAAAGGAGTGTGTGGTGAGAGATGGGGTCATCCCAAGAGGAGCAGGGTAGGTGGTAATGCCTAGAGAGAAGTGTTTGGAGGAAAATTTATAGTAAAAAGAATGAAAGAAATTTGATTTGTATTCTCTCAATTTCAATTACAATTTGGATTTCCGATTACAAAAGAGAGGAGAATGATCTGGATTCTCCCATTTGTTTAATTCTGGGTTCTTCAGAGTAGCGATGAGATACCTCCCTCAAATGCTTGCGTCAAATTTGCTTCTCGTTGACGATCCGAACGTCTTGTTTCACTGGAACAATTAGAGTGTTGGCCTTCTTATTTTGATAATTATTTACAAACAATTTACATCTAATATTGTTTGTCTAGTGTTTGTGTTTTGTTATTTATTATAGGCAAACAATATGTTAGAGGATGGATGGATTGCGCCCATAACGATCATATAAAATAGAGGTTGGCGGAATAGTGGTTGAAGCCTATGCAATTCAAGTTAAAGATCCAAGTTCTAGCTTCATCCGCAATGTGTACCAAGTCAAGCTTATTGAAAATCAAGATCAAGCTTTGGTAAATTAGTTTAGGTGTTATATTATGTGTGTTCAATACTTCAACCTCAATTTCATACACACACACACGTTTATTTTTGATTTATCGCTGTTTTGGATTATAGACTTATTAACATGATGCTATATCTTTTATTAAGTCTATAAACCTATTGGAAAGTGTTTTGAAACTTGTTTGGAATAAAGTTGTCAAAATCAAGTTTTAACAAGTTTTGTTCGTGCATGTTTAAAGTTCATGTTCGTGCATGTTTTTACAAAACAAATGAGTTTTCACAATTGGGAAATGCAAATTGAAAATTTTCTTCGTATACATCTTTATATTCATATATACAAACATTTTCCCAAGTTTTACTAATTTTAGAGTTGGTTTTTTATTTTCAATTGAATTTACAAAAACAAGTTTTCAGCAGATTTTCAGAAACTGTATATCTGTGTTAAAAAAATTATTGCTCATAAATGCGAAGTGATATTTCAAAAATTCTTTCTCTGACATGTTTATATACATGTTTGGAAACTTTTATCAAAATTTTATGATTTTTGGAGTGGTTTTACTATGCCCAATGGATTTTACAAAATCGTGTATGTCAGTAGATTTTGGAAACTGTATATCTGTGTTTAAATAATTATTTCTCACAAATAGGAAGTGATATTTAAGAAATTATTTCTCTAACATGTCTTTATACATGTTTAGATACTTCTAAAACTTTTTCATAATTTTTAGAATTGATTTACTATTTTTAATTTATTTTATAAAGACAGATACGCAAATTTTCAGAATGCTGGATTTTGGGGTATTTTGGTCTTTTCACTCTATAACGGCTAGTAACGGGTAGAAACGGCTAGTTTTGATTTTTGGGTGTTTTTTGCTGGTTTAAGAGGCTATAAAAAGCATTCAACTTCTATTGTTTCTTTTGGATGTTTAAGAAAAAAGTTTCAAAGAGTTTTTACAAGTTTGTTTAAGGGTTTCAAGTTTGTTTCAAGTTTCAAGTTTGTGAAGAAATTTTCACAAGAGCTAGAGAAGATCATTCATTGGTGTTTGAGCATTCAACTCTTCTCCTTCTCTCTCTTGTCATCATAGAGAAGTTTTTCTAAACTCTTATCTACCTTTTTATATTGCTTGATTTTCATATCCATAAGCTAGAATTTATTTGAGTTTAGATTTGTTTTGATTTGTACTCATTGTTACACACACCCACTTGAGCTTATAGTATTTGCATACATAGTATATTTGGGGTTGTGAGAGATAGTAACATTAAGTTGAGCCTAATTGAGTTCTCACCTTATTAAGAGAACAATTATTTGTTGTGTGCCTAATTATGAAGTTCACTTTGTAATATACTTGTACACCGAGAGGAGTGTGTGGTGAGGACGGAGTCGATACCGAGAGGAGTGGCGTCGGTGACCTAGTGACAGGTGATAATTCCGAGCACTTGGGGGAGTCGATACGTGAGGACCAACACTTGAGGTTGTAGCTTGTGTATGTACATTGTGAGGATTTGTGAGAGTTGTCGGTTGACTTGATAACCGAGTGTGTAGAAAAGTTCCGGCTTCCAAACCGGGTTATGTAGTGGATTCTCCTCGAGAGTGGGGAGCGGGGACGTAGGACGGAAGGTCCGAACCTCGTGAACATATAGCGTGTTTGGTTTGCATTGGCGCACTTATAATTGTTCATCTTATAGCCTATTGCATCTTGTTTATATTGTCCACTAGTTTGTTTCACCCTTGTGATAGTTTAAATATATCCTTGCATATACCATATAATATATCTCATTGCTAGGATATATCACCTTAGTTATATTGCTTATTCTTACTCATATCATATTATATATCTATCTTGCAAGAATAATTTGTTAATAAGTTTTATATTGGCATAAAATCAGATTAGATTAGCATAAGACCCTAATCACCCCCCCCCTCTATCTTTACGAGTTTTATGACTATCACATTGTATATC
Source organism: Asparagus officinalis (assembly GCF_001876935.1). Classification (NCBI taxonomy): domain Eukaryota; kingdom Viridiplantae; phylum Streptophyta; class Magnoliopsida; order Asparagales; family Asparagaceae; genus Asparagus; species Asparagus officinalis. The sequence continues at coordinate 7,150,134 of NC_033802.1, forward strand.
TATCTTTACGAGTTTTATGACTCAGAACGAGTGCAAAACTCTGTTAAAAGAGTTGTTTTAACAGAATAATCGGTTAATACGCCGAGTATATGAATTCTTTCATTGCTGAAGAATGCCTTCCAAACCCCAGCCCTTGATCTGGACTTTTGTAAGTTTGATCTCCCAAGACCCTAGCGGAAAGAATCCTCCTCAGATCATAAAAAAATCTGATCCCTTCACTCTGTGGAGTTTGTTAGGATTTATAGAGAGATTAGGGGTATAACTGCCCCCTTAATCCGCTCCTAAATGAGGGTTTAGTAACCATATTAATCGGGTGTAACAACCCACTCGAACCACTCCCCAGATCATGGGTGAAAAACGGTTTTGGGAACTGTTCAACTCGTGTTTGAACGAGTCAAACGTAGGTCTTGCATTCTGGAATGAAATCTGCATTTGAACACAGTGTTTGCAAGCTGCGTTAGGCAAAAGATGGAACTTGCGTTGGTAGCTGTTAGAAGCTGCGTTGGAAGCAGTTAGATGCTGCGTTTGGCAGCGGTTGAAAGCTGTGTTTTACAGCATTTAGGAGCTGCGTTTGGCAGCGAATGGAAGCTGTGTTTGCAGCATTTAGGAGCTGTGTTTGCATAGCTTTGACTCTGGAATGAGGCCACTTGTGCTTCACCTCTGGGATGCAAGGATGAGTCCTGCGTTTTGGATTGAAGAGATCGTTGACTTGTAATCTCTTCTGTCAGAACGTCGCGACGATCGTTGTTTTGTAATCTTCACTTTAGCTCTTTGAAATGTGAGAGTCGTCAGATTACAACTCTCATTATTGGTTGTGAAGACCATTGATCAGAGCTTTCATCGATTATCGTGAAGGTCATTGATTTGTAACATTCATCGATCTACGTGAAAGTTTTTAAATTGTAGCCTTCTGGAAGTCGTTGAATTGTAACCTCCATTGTTGATGTTTGATGGGGATAAGCTATTTAAATTGTAGCCTTCTGGAAGTCGTTGAATTGTAACCTCCATTGTTGATGTTTGATGGGGATAAGCTATCTGTTGTGATTTTTGAATTGTAACCTCCATTGTTGATGTTTGATGGGGATAAGCTATCTGTTGTGATTTTTAGACAGCCTACAAGAGGTTGTAATTCCTAACACTTGAGGGAGACACAGGCTAGAGACCAACACTTAAAGTGGTAGTTAGTGTGTTTACATTGTGAGTGATTATAAACGTTGATCGGTGAGCGTTGAAAACCGATATTGTAAGGTGTAAACATTTTTGGGTGAATGTTGAAAACCCGGTGTGATAGTGGATTTCTCCTCGAGAGTGGAGAGCGGAGACGTAGGACGGAAGGTCCGAACTCCATGATCATATTGTGTGTTTGCATTGTTTATTTGCGCACTATCACTCTTGTTTTGCTTATTGTTTATTTTACCCTTGTGTTAGTTTATATATCCTTGCTCATATCTTGTTGAATATCATTCTTGCTTTGTGTTAGTTTATATATCCTTGCTCATATCTTGTTGAATATCATTCTTGCTAGGATATATTATTAATTAGTTTTAAATTTTGAATATCATTCTTGCTAGGATATATTATTAATTAGTTTTAAATTAGCATAAATCGGATTAGATTAGCACTTTGCCCTATTCACCCCCACCCCCTAGGGCACTTTCAATTGGTATCAGAGCACTTTCAAAGCAAGCGCACCTCGCCTAAATGGACAAGTGGCTTGAGCTCGCCAGGAATTGGCTGAAGCTCGCCTGAACTCGTGACCTCACCTGTCAAGGAGAGGTCGCCTGAATTCAATACTTAGGGAATTTGTCGAGTGTTCTCACTTAAGTTCTTTTGAACTTTCTTCATCCAATTGCACCCTCGGTCCTTTTGACACTAGGGCTTGTCACTATCGGCCTACGGGGGATCTCCAGGATCATCTGATTCGTAAGTGCACCATTCACAAGGCCAATCCTCGGTGCCACTATGAGAAGCTCATTCAGGTGGTGCTTGCTGATTTGCCAGTGTATCGAGTCACCTAAACCATAGGTGTTCGAGAGGCTCTCTCAATAGCCAAAGCCACCTCGCAAAAGACGCAATCGTCAGAAGAAGCGAGTTGTTGATGACTTAGAGCTCCTGACAGCCATGATCAACATGGCAGGGAAAGACAAATCCAAATATTCGGATTCGTTCCATCTGGAGTTTTCCCAGGATTCAGTTGGCCCCCTGTTGAAAATGAAGGCGTGTACCTACGCACCCGCCTTCAAACAGGAGCTGCCATCCCACTTGATTATAACTGCTTGTTCCCCGTCTACAACAAAGATGACGAGGTGTGCTCGGTGGAAGCAACATCTTAGACTTCAAGTTCAGCTTATGGCAAGCACGCAAGGGTGAACATGGCAGAAATCCCCGAGGATGTCGCCAGAAAGTTTGAATAGCAACAAACCACCATCAACTCTCTGAAGGAAATGATGGAACAACTTCTGAAAAAGAAGAAAAAGAGGGCTTTACGAAACCGGCGAAGACCTTCTAGGACCAGAGAACGGGAGACTACTCCTCCTAACTCAACTGGAGGGGAAGATAATCGTGGATCACATTCGGATTATTCCAACAAGTCTTCAGGAAGAGTGTCACATGTTGGCAGCACTCCCCGAGATAGGAGGTCCGATGAGTTCCATAGTCAGCTCAACGCCCTCAAGCTCCAGAAGAGCATGAATGAGCTGGGGGTGGTCAGACCATATCCAGTCGAATGGGATACAATCATCTACCCGACGAAGTTCAAACCAATAAGCTTGGCCCAATTCGATGGCAAGGGCTCTCCCTCGCAGCATATCTACTATTTCCTGTCACAAACAGGATTCCTCACCGGGAATGATGCCAAATCTTTGGACAAATAATTATTAATCAATAAAATTCAAATAATGACAAATCTCATATCAAGATATCTAGTACAACATTATAACTTGAGAACTGTAGTCACTCCAGCTAGCTACTTTGAATGTCAACGTTCTCGTTTCCTTATATGATTTCTTGTGACATCATAATGAAAATAAAACTACACAGTGACAGGAACCGACAACTTATAGCTGTAATTAACAAGATGATGCTCATTTGAACATATTAACTGTATTAATATGAATATCATAAATTTGACCTATTATTTCACATTTCTTTCTAGGGGGGAAAACTGAACTCATAGGGCAAACTGGTGATATTTCAGCGCAAGGAAGCTCAAACAACTTCCAAAAGGATCAGCATCAAACCTGAAGAAAACTTTAGAGATACAAGAAAAATCACCATAAAGTTGTGATGCCACGACAAAAACTGCTCCAAAACAGGGAACAGACCAATACAGGGAACTGTGAGACATAACTGAGGCCCATGCGTACACTTCTTTCTCCATTTAACATTATTCTGTCATAGATACGACTGAAATGGTAATCACCTGAGTTTGAATAAGGAAATTCTGGCTTCATTTCTAATATTTCTGAAGTAAAACACAAGCAAGAACAATGCGTAAAAAGAGCAATCACGTAAAATCAGAATTAATTAGCAATCTACCAGCTTGACGAAAAACACAAGCAATTCCTACTCCCAGAGAGCCTAGCTGCATAAAAATATGTACTCATCGACCTACTGGTATAATCGCCCAAATTCCCAAATATTCACGCAGCCGATCGGATCCTATCAGCTTCAGGCAACCACTGTATAAAAAAGGAAAACTGAAACTTTATACCCCCAATATACACAACGCAACAGACTTAACAACTCCATTATTTTTTTCTATAATGTATCACAGCAGTTTCTATAATAGCTTATGCATATGGGGTCTTTCACGCTATACATTTTCCCTTCTGCATTTCACTTTAACCCTCCTTCCAATATCTATAAATATATAACTTCATTATGAACACATATACTACCTCTTCATGCCATCTCTTTTCTCAGATCAACGACGATAACGCTGATATTATCTTCACTGTTCCTCGCGAGTGCAAGCCTAGCAAGCAAAGCAGCTGCAAGATCGCACTGAGACTGAGAAGGATATTCCTTCTTTTTCTCCTTTGCACTGTCGCTACTCCCTTCTATTGCTTTACCCTTGCCTTTGTCCTTGTTGTGTTCTTCATCGCCGTCTGGGTCTCCGTCCTGAAGAACACGACGCTTTACCCTTGCCTTTGTCCTTGTTGTGTTCTTCATCGCCGTCTGGGTCTCCGTCCTGAAGAACACGACGAGCTAAATTGCACGCCGTCGCATTGGACATAACATCCCACAGCCCGTCGCTGGCGATCACCAAACATTCATCTTTCGGGTTTCTGTCCATGATGCGGATCTCGGGTTCGGAAATCACGACCGGTTTGAGAGACATGTCTCCTGTAAAAAGGTAAAAGTAGCGATGAAAGTGTTTTGGTTGTTAAACATAAGTATATGAAAAAGTAAATGCATAAATGTTAAATTTCTGCACAGAGATTGCATAAATATAAGGTCATGAATTTGCCAACCATTGTTCTGATAAAAAGTAGTTAAAGTTAAATTTCAAAAAAATAACCCAAAAAACTTTAGGACATTTCCCACAACCAGCAACAACACACACACCCCATCCCCGCATGCCCCCCAAAAAACAAAAACAAAAACCAAAACAAACAAACAAACAAAATCTTTGTTTATTCTAGTAAAACCCAAAACTTTTCCTAGCTTCTAATATAAGCGACTCGTTGTACTATGAGGTATCGGACATGTGAGCCATCTTTGAATTTTTTGTTCTCAACAATAGCTGCAAAGCTCCTATACAATCATATCGGTTTGGTCTAGACCATATGCTGAGGGGGAGGGGGGCAGAAAAACTTTATCCAGATTAAAGGCCTCCCTGGCAACTAAAACATATATTGGTTTGGAGGAACAAAACCAACTCCGGGCCTTGGTTTAAAAAAAAACTGGACTCGACTTAAATTGGCTATTTGCTAGGCCAATTTTTGGCCTTAAAATAGTTTAGTTCTGGACCAAGGAGAGGTGGTCTAGAATTAAACTGGTTTATGCTAAAACTGAGGGTTGCCAAACTTACACTATTGTTCATCAAAAGACGACAAAAAGTGAAATTTCCTGGCAAACTAAAGGATAACACTTCGAAGAACACTATTGTTCATCAAAAGACGACAAAAAGTGAAATTTCCTGGCAAACTAAAGGATAACACTTCGAAGACCTACACAGCGAAGAAACTCAAATTTGAAAAATGCAAGTGCAATAACTCACCAAAGGCTTTAAAGAGCTATCTGTTGTGCGTAGCGGAAATTTCGGCAGCACAACTGGTGCATAACAAGAGAGTAGATCTCAACTAAATCCCTGTTTCACAAAGGAAACAAGAACCAAAAGTGATATATCTCAACAAAGTGGGATATACACTCTTCCTCTCATCAGTTCTAGGACTGACTTGTCGAGGGAACCTAAACAAGCTATTACAAATCACAGCAAGATAACAAATTTTACGTGGTTCGACAAGTTGTCTACGTCCACGAGGTAAGGAGGGGGGAGATCTACTATTAGAGAGAGAATACAAATAGAATTTACAATCATACAAATTAAACTCTCAAACAAGTTCTCAAATCTCACAAAAATATCTCCCTCAAAAGGATGCTCAAACTCTAAAAACAGATGCACAAAACTCCTCTTCAAAACAGCAGCTATCCTCTGCGTTTTCACCAAGCCCAGCCACAAAACCTTCTGCGATTTTCCCCTGCCTTGCACCAAACCCAAGAAAAAAAATATGCGTTTGTATTTATAGGAAAAGAAAACACGTTTCGTGAACGTGTTAGTTGAAGAATTGGTGTGGCCCCCAGCCGCCAAAACGTGTCTCGTGACGCGTCCCCACGATGAAAACGCAGTGGGGGATTGCGTGCTCGTGGGTGTGGCCCCCACGCCCCCACGCATTCACACTATCCGCATTTGGCTAAACAAAGTGACAAATGAAGAAGGGCAATGAAAAAAAGGATCCAAGGCTTGAAGCAAATCAGAATGAGTTAGCGCCAGAGCGCAAAGTTTCTAATGTAGCAGGTTAAATTGAAAGAACAAGTAAAAGACGTATTCAAAGGACTAAGCTCTTCGAAGTTTTCATAACTTAAAAAACGAGTTTGACTTGTAATACAACGAGCTACTGTTGAGGTTCCGTTTAACTTTGGACTTGTACTAAAGATTAGCATCAACTCATAATCGTTGCAAACCTCTTAAATATCAATACTTAGCCATAAATGCCTTAAATCTCTATCACTTTGAACAGCCAGTTAGAACCGACTATAAGGAGTCATGTGTTAAGTGAGGAATGTGTCGTAAGAAAAAAGCCAATAAGAATTTAGAGAAAAGTGTGTGATGAAAAATAAAATAAAGGAAACGCGGGGTGTTACTGTAAATGAAAAATAATAAAATGTTTATTACCCTACCTCATTAGTTCCACTCCAATCATACTACACTAAATAGTAAATGGAATTAGATATGTCGCCCATCACAGTGAGATCAACATGCTAAATAACGGTCGAAGAATGCACACACCAACTTAATTTTATATAAAACACATGTAGCTCCTTACTTGTGTAGAAAACTTTTAGAAGTCTTTCAGTCCACCGTCAATAATATTTCTTTTGATCCTCTTATATGTGCTCAAATAGTTTTGGCAACTATCCTTATTCGACATTCTTAAATTTAGTTCCTCTAACCATTATACCAAAACTCCAAAGTTATGGTAAGAATCAAGAATTATAGTTTTATATTAACTATAACATGCCCCCACAGGTCGAGTGCCCTTTTTATGGGTCGAAATCTGGACTCACGTAGTTGTGTCCATTTTTAGAAAATCCGCATTTAATTTGTGGCCGGTGGGATTCTACGTTACATGGACTCGGGTACGAGTATCCGATACGGGTGCGGATCCGAGTGTCCGATATGAAATTTCTAAAAATTTTGGATATGGGGACACCGTCCTAAATTTGGACATGGGTACGGGGATACGGCAATAAAAAAATATTACAAGCATTCCTCAAAATATTACAAGTATATTGTTGAAATGGAAGGTAAATATTACAAGTATGCAAAATATACCCAAATTTTTATTTACAAATGTTACACATACAAATGCTACCCATATAAATATTACAAGGTAAATATTACAAGTTTTATTTACAAATTTTTTATTTACAAATTTTACCCATATAAATGCTACCCATACAAAATGTTACAAGTATATAATTTTTTATTTACAAAGACTACCCATATAAATAGGTTCTAGGGCTAGGGTTCCCACATTTTCCTTTTTTCCCTGTGCTCCTTTCCGCTGCCTCCTTCAGATCCAAGGATCGTCTCCTCTTTCCTCACTCTTTCATCTCTCTCCTCCTCCGGATCTCACTCCAAATTGATGATTCTAGGGCTCCTTCCTCTCTCCTCCTCCAGATCTCGCTCCAGATCTTATTGTTCTCCCGCGAAGCTCATCTCCCCTCAAATCTCGTCGCCGAATCCTCCCTGGAATCTCGTCGCCGGCTCCTCCCTCGTAGCTCGTCATCCCTTGAAGCTCGTCGTCCCTAGAAGATTGTCGTTTACTCCTTCCTCGACTGTCTTCCCTATTTTCAAGCGAATTTGGTATGTAATTTCATCTTTTCTTTCTCTATTTTTTGGTTTTTCGATTCACAAACCTCATCGTATACGAGGCCAACCACCGTATCCGACCCGTATTTCGTACCCGGATAGGTGTCGGGTCGTATCGACGCTGGTACGACGGCCAAACCGCCGTGTCCGAGTAACGTAGGGTGGGATTTGAACCTGAGTTGCTCTGATACCATCTTAAATTTAGTTTCTCTAACTATTACACTAAAACTCCGAAGTTATGGTGAGGATCAAGGATTATAGTTTTATATTAATTATAACAGACATCATCCCTAATCATCTTTTTATAGTGACCAGTTCTCATGTGAACATGAAGAATGGATAGGTGTGTTGTTGGCTAATGGTTGGTGAAGCAGTATTGTATCTAATCTCATGCACACACACTAAAATTAATGAGGAAAATCCAAATTTTATTTTGCTTCTTCATATTTAAGATCTAACAATTATCAAATTAGGCTTGAAGATGACAAATTGTGTTATACCCTCGCCACTACTTTGGAGTTGTGGGGTAGATGCAAGGACCATGTACATGGTATCTAGCAACCAGGGTTCGAATTTACTGCCCACAAATTCCAAAACAGATTTTAAAAAAGACATGGCTTTGCGAGTCCAGGTTTCTGACCGTGAAAGGGCCCTTAACTTGCAGGAGGCATGTTAGACTATAAAATTATAATCTACAAGCCTTACTACCTGAGCCTCACAATAGCTCTTGAACTCCTTGTATGTCTTCTTGATCGGATCTTAAGGCCTTTATTTTGTACCTTTTGTTTTTCGACAAACATTTTGAGCTTCTTGAAAGCTTAGAAAACTTTAAATCTTTTCACTTAAGAAATACACCTAAATCTTTCTACTAGAAGTATCTATAAAAATGTGGACCTGGTCGAGCGACGGTGTGACCATACAGTGTTGGCTCGAACTATAAAGTGATAGTGGTGCCGCGGTGTGGATCTGGTCTAGCGATGGTGTTGATCTGGTCTAGCGACGGTGCAACGGTGCAGTGTTGACTTAAACATTCAAGTGGTGGTGGTGCTAGCTCGACTGGGCGGTGGCTGGCGGTGGATGAGCGTCAAGTGGCGGTGGGCTAGGGTTTTGGATGCGGTAAGGTTTGGGCTGTCGACAGTGAGCTGGCTATTGGAAATACTATCAAGGTCGAAATTAGTATCGAGACAGTGAGGTTCAGGATGAACAGTAACTCGAATAGGACAATAGTCTGTGGGTGAATAGTACCCCAGGGTGAACAATGTCGTTCGAAAAAGGTTAGGGCAAGGGTTTTGTAGTGAGCAGAGGACAGTGAGAGGTTGTAAGCGATAGGGCGGTACGTCAAGATTATATCGGTTGTCGAGGTTGATGAGGTTGAGGTCTTTGATGATGGGCAACCATTAGAGGGGTAGTGGGTGTCTAGATCGGCGAGATTGAGGTCGAGCAGAGTCATCGAGATTGAGTCATGGGCCGTCTATCGCTGACGGACTGGGCTGAGAGGATTTTGGAAATGGGCAGCAGATCAGGTCATAGCCGAGGTTGAGGACAAAAAAGTGGTATCGTTGAGGTTGTCATAGGTGAAGAATCTCAGCCGGATGATGACGTCGACATGGATGACATTGAGGTCGACTGTCGGTAGTGTTGAGAATGATGTTGAGGGATGGTATGGGCAGTAGAGCTAGGATTAGGGTCCCTACGGTGTGGAAGGCAGTGTTTGAGCGCGATCCCTAGATGCTCAGGTCACAAAAGGCACAGGAGTTTGAATCTAGTATTGAGGTTGCCGAGGAGAAGTAGAGAGTTTCTGACAAAACCCCCTTGGCAACTCGATGTAGAGGAAGAAGAAAGAGGTCTATTTGGGATCAAAAGGATGGCTCTAATACCATGTTAAGAATAGAGCCTTTGGAAGAAAAGAGACTTAAGAAAGAGAAGGGACTTGTTTTATTCATTGTATTGTACTTCTTAAATACAAGAGTAAAAGGAGTAAATCGATGTATGACTAAAATAAAGGAAAGCAGTTACCCTAATGCTACTATATCTAACTGTGGGGTAGATGCAAGGACCATGTGCATGGTATCTAGCAACCGGGGTTCGAATTTACTACCACAAATTCCAAAGCAGATTTTAAAGAAGACATCACTTTGTGAGTCCATGTTTCGGACCGTGAAAGGGCCCTCAACTTGTAGGAGGCATGTTAGACAATAAAATTATAATCTTCAACCCTCACTACCTGAGCCTCACAATAGCTCTTGAACTCCTTGGATGTTTTCTTGATCGGATCTTAAAGCCTTGCTTTTGTACATTTTGTTTTTCAACAAACATCTTGAGCTTCTTGAAAGCATAGAAAACTTTCAATCTTTTGTCTTAAAAAATACACCTAAATCTTTCTACTAGTAGTATATATAAAAATGAGATTACCAACTAACCCAAAGTTATTATGTTATTCTCCATTTTCGTCACATAATAAAATATTGGAAATAACTTGTTGATTTCCATTTCTGGCACATAATTGCTCTAGGTAATTGCTTTGTATGCTCAATTGTTGGAAGTCTTTTCACCATCTGTTTCTTTGACAATAGTTATGCGATCAGAAAAGTTAATATCATCACCATGTAGTTTAACATTTTGTGCACTTTACAAAAGCATTTTGAATTTTCAATGAAATGTTCTATTATTTCATCTGTCTACTTTGGTTTCTTGTAAAAAAACTATAACTTTTCATGTGAATATGATGGCCATTTCATGAGTTTCCCAAATTTAACATATTAAACTTCATTTTATATACATAATAAATTTTGGAAACAAATTGTTGATTTCCATTCTTCAAGCGATTAAGATCTTATATATCCATCTTAGGAAATTTTAGAGACCAAATATATAATAGCTAATTACGATTCATTAAGCCATGCAAACATACTTTTTTGCTTACATATGATTCTTGGTCCAGTACAAAGGAACCAAAATTTCTTTTTCTTTTTTGCCAACAAGACAGTGAGTACTGGATCGACATATCTCCTCCAAACATAATTGACATCAGCATCCTATTTAACATGGTTAGTATCATCTTATCTATACTCTTAAGCAAAAACAATCATATTTCTTACAATTGAAGTATTGGATCATCTTCCTTGACCTCTACATGTTGACTTGCCTCTTCTTTTTTCATTCTTCGTGAAGAGTTTTGTTTGCCAAGCTTTCTCTATTTGATCTTGAATTTTTCTATACCTTGACCTTCTTATAAAACTCCTCTTCCTTGTCCTCTTGTTAGTAGTACCTATAGTTTTTTTTTCACATTGAAGTGATATTATCCGTCTCACCATCCGTGATGCCGACCTTGTTTCAATCTTCCTTGACCTCTTTGAGTTGATTTGCTTCTTCTTCTTTCCTTTTTCATGGAGAGCTTTGTTTGAGAAGTCTACTCCATTGGATCTTGATTCTTATTCTTAATATGCTTTGATCTAAGAATTTTCCAATGCTCGTGAGATATACCACTCCCTTGTTATATATAACCCTTTAAACTTTTCTTTAATGTGCTTCGTCTTGGAGTATGCCAATGCTCATGACTTATACCACTACATTCTTTGCTACAACCATAATTTGGATCCAATGATCTTAAAAAGTCTTTTATGACCCGAAAATCCTTTAACTCCTCCATTTCTTCTTAATTGATTTAACAATATCCAACATTCTTGTAGAATAGGAGAAATTGATTCAACTCTTTCCTTTGTACTCTTCGACCTCACCACTTTTTTTTTGAAGATCGAATTCTCTTGGACTTCTTGAGTCCTTTATAAGAATTTGAAGAATACCCTAAGCTTTTTTTTTGAAGATCGAATTCTCTTGGACTTCTTGAGTCCTTTATAAGAATTTGAAGAATACCCTAAGCTTTCTTTGTAGTAAGTTGGCGCTCTTGGACTTCTTGAGTCCTTTATAAGAATTTGAAGAATACCCTAAGCTTTCTTTGTAGTAAGTTGGCGATCTTCATGAAGATGGTGTCATCCAAAGCTTGTCAAATGATGGAGGGCGCTAATTGATCTATTCTTCTTGCAACTTGTAACTCTCCCCTTAAATTCTGTATTAATGTAGCTACATCTTGGAGCTCCCAGTAGCCTTTCTTAAAGATCTCCCATGCTTCCTTCGATTCAAGCACCACCTTCATCCAAGTGCACCAATTTAATAGTTATCGTTGGAGAACTTAGAAACTCAAAACATGATCATGTTTCTTACCATATTTTACCAAGGCTCTAATAACAATTTAGAATCTCAAGAGGGTGTTTTATGGTTGACTAATCACCTTATGGAGAGCATTCATTTTAAAGTGGAAACAATATTGACTCTCTTTATTGAAAAATCTTCTTCAACAGCTTGCCACTTTAGAAGGACCCGCTTACTATGTTTTATCATAGGCTTCATGCAATCAAAGCACTATCTTCATCTAAGTAACAAGAGATCATAGTTACCCTTAGAAAATTTATGAACTTCAATGGGGTTAATCTTGCTTGCCATATTTACTATTACTAGGATGCCTAATATGTTGGAATTTGAAGAGACTATTCTATAGTGGATGAATTATTTTATAGAAGAGATACTTGTAATGGAATTACATGTTGGACATAATATTAAGGGAAAAATCACTTTGTCAAGAGTTTTACTTCTATGACTTATAACTTCAAAAGAACTCTCTCAATGGATGAGGAAACATGAGATTTAATCAACTTATGAAGATATTAGATTTGTTAATTTTCATGTCAAGAGCATCTCCTTGTATGTTAATTTGTTAAAAATTTTCCTTCCAAGAATTCTCTCAAGAGGTCTTTCAACAAACATCTAATTTCATGTGATATTTCAAAAAATTGTACAAAAATTCAAAAAGTCTTAGATCAAGATATTGATGATTATACTTTTGACTCTCTACACTTCACTTCTTATATAGTCTTTCAAATATAATCCTGAAGATTTAGCTTTTAAAATCACACGCACTAGTTTATGTCAAACAATGTTTTAAAAAAAACGTAAAAGCATTTGTTCTTTACCATTTTATGTAAATACTTAGTTTCCAAGTATGCAATAACACTTAGTTTTTGGCTAATCTTTATAGTTTCTTAATAGTTGTAAAAACTTATCTTTTTCTTACTTTCATCTAAGCTCTTTCCAAAAATGACATTTATTTCTTATAAGTTTGATTATGTACATAAACGCATATTTAAATGAGCGTTACATTAATTTCACATTACGTTTTTTGCAGTAAAAGTTCACTCAGTTAAATTAGGTTTAAAACTATTAACAAATCCAACCAAATTAGAGTTTACCCGAAAAAGAAAGAAAAATAACATTTTTAAGATTTTTAATCTTACTGCATGCACCAAAAGAGATTGCCTCATATCTAGCTTGAGCGTTTGCGCTAGAAAGGGAACCCAAAATAGATCATCATTCACTAAATCACTATCAAATAAACGGATTCAGATCCTCTTCACTACCAAAAAAGTAGTGGATGGACCACTATATAATCACACTCATTAATTTTCTAATGTATGGTTCTGATTTTGAGTGCAAATTAAAGAATGAGTATAATCCATGATGGTATGATGAGTGTCAGATTTAGAATAAACCACAATCACCCAATAGATAATCAATGATTGTGATTAAAAGTAGTGATCTCTCCACTACTTTAAGTAGACTATGCTATGAAAACAACATCACCTTATCTAGCATGATATATATCCCAATCATGAATCCTTCTCCATAATAAATTTAGCACAAATATTTCCAAAAACTACAAGATAATGTGTAAACTTAATTAAGAAAACCAACAATAGGCATAGAATTATGTGATTTTCTCTAACAATTAGGATTAGGAAAGAAATGAGCAAACCTAAAGCCCGAGACATTGCCAGGATCCCGCAGACTCGAGCACCATTCAAGTAGAGCACCCATCCACCTGCTGACCTTATTCTTGCCATCTCATTGGGTCTATCGGGCTGTTGTCAAATTTAAGTTTTGTTGCATATCAGAAATCTTGCAATTGGATAAACATCATAGCTAATTATTAACTTGTTCTATTTATGTGAATAACACATGCATAATGTTTATCCAAAAACATCAAGACAAAATAATGTAAAGTTTAGTACATTGAATTATAAAATGTGTAACTTTGAGAACATTCAAAAGGTGAGTTCCTTTGCAATACAGAGTTGCACCACGTAAGAGTCTTTAAAGTGTGATTTTAGTTCATTAACAAGGTCAAGTTCATAATTTGCGCAAGCAACCCTTCAAATAATTGACAAAATAGGATATATCATTTATTTTCAAACCATTCACTTTCGAATTCCCTCATAAAGCCAATACAAAAATGAATTTCTCTCAGGCATTTCCTCAAAGAAATGCCTGAGAGAAAAACACCAACCTTCCAAACTCTAGCATACACAACCACAACACATTGCAACTAACGACATCTCTCAGAAATGGGCACTATGCAAAAACCCTGCTATAACTTTCCACCTCATAACAATCACTATAAAAAACAAATCAAACTATTGCTAGTGTAGAAATTCAATAAAACCCAAATTTCACAAGATGCGTATGAACCTCCAAATCTTCAATCACCAAAAAAAAAGAAAAAAAAGAATCAAATGTGTAAGTGTTGTTATTGGTGGGTATCCAGCTTTAATGAGGGTTTTGGTTTTTTTGAGGCATCCGATGAGGTCATTGGAGGCAAAGGCATTGGGCTTGTTAATATGATGGGTAGAGAGCAAGTAGGGGATTTGTGTGCAAGTTGAAAGTAGAGGGACGAAGGAGGAAGAGGGTAGATCACATATTTCAGTTTTCAAAGTTGTTTTTTGTGTGTATATCTTATTTAGACTTTAAAAATAATAGGTTGTTAGATATTAGTCCGATCAATAATTGTGTATTAATACCTCAACTGTTGAAAATTGCATATCAATTCCTCAAATCCTCTAGGGTCTACAAAATGTCATTCTAATTAGTTGGAAGCAAAGTGACCATTTTACCCTTTTATTATATTCCCAAACTCATTTTTTAATGGGTTTAAACTACAATAGTTGCTTAAAAAATATCCAAACCCACTCGAGTTCTTTAGTTCTTCTACAATAATTAGAAGAGAACCCTTCAAAAGTTGAGCTTCATAAATGTATGAAACACTAAAGAGGAGGGTACTTTGGTGATTATAGATGTTGGGTTAGGAGTTAAAGTATGAAACACTAAAGAGGAGGGTACTTTGGTGATTATAGATGTTGGGTTAAAAGTTAACCTATCTTTGGTTAGGATTTTTAATTGAAAAATAACAGAATTACTAGACTCTATAAGATTTAAGGGACTAATATGTAATTTTCTAGATTTGAGGGACTAATATATAATACCCTTCAAAAGTTGAGCTTCATAAATGTATGAAACACTAAAGAGGAGGGTACTTTGGTGATTATAGATATTGGTTTAGGAGTTAAAGTATGAAACACTAAAGAGGAGGGTACTTTGGTGATTATAGCTGTTGGGTTAGGAGTTAACCTCTCTTTGGTTAGGATTTTTAACTGAAAAATAACATAATTACTAGACTCTATAAGATTTAAGGGACTAATATGTAATTTTCTAGATTTGAGGGACTAATATATAATTATTGAATATTTAAGGGACTGATATCTAAAAACCCAAAAATAATTTATCTCCCCCCCCCACCCCACCACCCAAAAAAACCATTTTTTAAACATGATTGTAAAGTATTTGAGTTTAAAGATGAAAATATAAAAAACTTTTCAGTTTCTTTTTATGCTATCTTTTACCTTTTTTGGTTAATTTAAATAAGCCCCTAAAGTTTTTTTTATCTCAAGCAATCTTTCTAGACTTGAGGGTGTCCCAAAAGGCTTAATTACACTTAAAAGTATTAAACAATGTAGAAACAAAGACCTAACTAAACAAAGAAGACAAACTAAGAAGAGTTTTTACATGAAAATCATCTTAACTTTTGCGCAAATTATAACTTACCATATTTATTTATTTATTTTTAATATAAACCATCTTAATTTGCTCACATGTTCTCAATATCATACTTTTTGGTATTTTCTGTTTTAGAAAAGTGTGAAATTACTATAATATCCTTCGATCTAACCCAAAAGAAAAAAAGGAGAGGAGAAGAAGAAGGGGAGAGGGGAAGGAAAATTGGTAGGATTAGTAGCAAGAAATGAAGGGGAAAGAAGGTCACCAGGGAGAGTTGAGAGAGAGAGAGTAGGGGGAAGGAGGAGGAGGAGGCAAGGAAGAAGTTGAGGAAAGTGAGAATAGAGGAGGGGAGAAGGGAAGAGAGCTGGGGGATGAGAGTAGGAAAAAGGTTAGGGTTTGGAGAAATCCTAGAAATAAAGGAGATGATCGAAGAGGTGGGGGAGGACAGGGATGGTAAGAGGAGAAGAAAGTGAGAAGATGGTTAGACCATTGGTGGAAGGGGAGAAGAGGAGAAAAGAATATAGGGTTTGGAGATACCCTAGAGGTGGAGGAAATGGTGAAGGAGGTGAGGGAAGAAGAGAAGATAGAAAGGAGAAAGAGAATGAAAGGATGAGATGAGGGAGGACAGGAAGGGGGAGAGGGGGTCAAGGGGTGGGGAAGATAGGAGAGAAGGAAGAAGGTGGAGAGAGGAGAGGGTAAAGTGGGTATTTTAAAAAAATTTAGGTTGAATAGTGATGAATGTGTGATATTGAGAATATGTAAGTAAACCAATGTGATTTACAACAAAATAAATATATAGAGGTGGTTGTAGGCATTAAAAAATACCAAACTTCAAGATATGATGAAGGTCGTCATAGGGACGAACCTCATCTCAATCAAAGATGAGACGCGCCACTAGCGAGGATCCATATCAGAAACAAGGCTCGCCATGCAGCGAGGCTCGACGAAGCTCGTCATTGGAAATGAGGTTCAAAGCTCATCATTGGAGATGAGGCTCGTTAGTAAAGACAAAGCTCATCATCAGACTTAAAACTCGTCAGTGAAGATGAAGCTCGTCAAAAGGAAATTCACAAGACTTGTTACACAGTTGGACTTAACTATTGAAGACGAAGCTCGTCAGATGAAGTTAGTGGATACAAAGTTCGCTATACTGCAAAGCTAGCCTTATAAGACGAACCTCATTGTATATTGAGGCCTGTCCAATCTGACGAACCTCGCCATACAATGAGGCTCGACATTTGTAAAAGATCCAACTGTAACGGATTTGGAGGCTTAGTTAGCCACGTGGGCTAAGCATCAGGAGCATGTTACGCCCCATTAACCAACATGGGCTAAATTGAAAGAGGCAGTTACGCCCACTACCCATAATTCTAGCATGTCAGTTACGTGTTATGAACTCTATAAATAGTCATGAACGGCTATGAAGAATGGACTTTAGGAGGATTTTTAGCTATCACGTGAAGAGAGATCAACGTCTGCATTCTTGTGATCTAAGCCACCATCAGAAGATTTTGTGATCTTGATCTGATCGTCAACGGGAAGCAGTCTCAACTTGAGAATTGAGAGAAGTATCCTTTCGCCACCAAGAACCCACTTTTAAACAAAAGAGAAGTCAAATCTATCTTCTCTTCCTCTGTAATCGAGAGTGAGTGATTGTAAGGGATTCGTACTAAGCGATCGAACCCATTCTTAAAACAAAGAATTCAATCATAAAATTTTCGACCCTACAGATGATGGCGATCATAGTAGGAGAAGTCATTCTTTCTAACGAACTGATGGTGGTTCAGTTAGAAAAGATTGCATTAGGAACCAAGGTTAAAACTCTAGTCATAGAGTTCGACCAGACAAAGTATGAGGAGTTTCTTTCCTCTGGTAAGTCCAGTCCCACTAAGGCACGAAAGTGTCGTCGAGTCTCTTATGAGACTTCAGCCCATGTGGCTTCTGATGATTCAACTCGAGTTAACCTCAAGGAAAAGTCTATGCCTCTCAAGGATGAGGCTCTAGCAACTAGCCGTCAGGCTAAGAAATGAGTTGTCAAACACCCTAGTCGAACTTCGGCTTTTGTTAACCAACGTGGCCAAAACCTGGCTACTCTTGACAAACCTCACCCAGTTTTGGCTGAGGTAGTAACTTATGTTGGTCCACTTTCACGATGTACACGACAATGTCAACGTCAAAACCAAGCTCGCCATAGGGCTCGAGCTTTGGTCTCGTTGGACGGTTTCCACTATCGACCGAAAGTTGACCAATCCAAGTTTAATAAGTCTGTCGATGGTCAACTGGCCGAGGAACGTCAAAATGACGAATCTCGTCCCTACACCCAAGCAGACTTGGAGAAAGAACCTCTTCCTCAGGGTGAGGTTCAATCAATTTAACAAGTTGTTCACACCGAGGTTCATCAAGAGAAAAAACCTCAAGTTAAGAACCGACCAAGAAGGCGAATGCGCCAAGCTCGTCCTATTGATGAACCTCGTCACAAACATATGAATAACGAAGTTCATCCAGCTACCCCAGTTCGTCAACCTCTATCATGTAGAGGGTCTCGCTCGGGTAAAACTAAGTCGACAGAGCCAGCTGGAGGTAGTCCTACTGTTGACCTCCGTGATTATCTCACACACAAACGTAACATGAGTCAGATGCAATCTCATTGCTGCTATGAGAATCTTATATCTGTAATGCTTTTCCAATGCTCATGTGGGGAATCAGCACACAAGTCTTTAGTTTTTGAACGATTGACTAAGACATCGATGATTTTGTCATCTAGAAGGAGGTGTTTTCATCCAAAGAAACACGCACCCAAGAATCGCCACATTAAAGTGACGATTAATATGGTTGGCAAGGGTAAGAATAAAGTCTCAGCTGATTCGTCAGAATCTTTTGATCCTGAGTACTCTCCAGGTCTAGGTGAAATGCTAGTTGATGGACAAGGGGTGTATCGACACACTCGTACTCATACTAGTGTAGTGATCCTACTAGATTACTGATGATTAGCAGGCATTACAAACGAGGCTGACGAAGAACCTGAAAACTCAGCCATCGCAATCTCTCAGCCTTTCAATACCGATCAAAGTGAACATGCAAGTACTCACATGGCTGAAAGTGAGGAAGACATGGTAAGGAAGATGGAAGAGCAACAATCAACCATCCTCTAACAACAAGAATATATCACACTCTTGGAAACAATGGTAGAAAGCAATGGTAGAGAGACTACTTAGGAGAAACAACAGAAAAAGAAGAAAGTCCATCCCCAAGCCTCTAGACGACCTTCACCCACCGATGAAGAAAATAGCCGTCGAAATCAAGATGGCAATGATGAAGACGATGAAGAGGAAAAAGTTGTGAAGATTCATTCTAAATCGTCTAAAGCTGAATCCAATCCTCGTATGAAAGCACGGGACAAAAAATTGGATGATTTTCAGAAACAACTTGATGCATTGAATCTCCAAGGAAGATTCAAAGACATGGGGGTAGCTAGACCCTATCCAGTTGAATAGGATACCGTCCCATGTCCCCCGAAATTCAAGCCGCTCAATCTAGTATAATTTGATGGCAAGGGCTCTCCTACCCAACATATTTACTATTTCCAGGCGTAGACTGGACACATAGTGGAAAATGACCCTATCGTGACTCGACTATTCATTAGTACCCTAAAAGGGGTTGCTTTTGAATGGTTTCGCAGACTAGAGCCTAGGTCTACTAAATATTGGAGGGATCTAGAAAAGCTTTTCCTAGCCAAGTTCTTTGATGATAACACAGAAGTGTCCATGGCCACTCTGTTAGCCGAGAAGTAGAAAAAGACAAGAGTCTGTTAGTGACTTTGTCAAAAGATTTAGAAATCGATCGTTGTACTCACGCGATCAAGTCTCGAAAGCTACCCTTGTGGAGATGTGCTAAAATAATCTTTCTATCAACATATTGTCAAAGATGGGCGCAGTTGAAGCTCGTTCGTGGAAGGATTTGGTTTGGTAGGAAGAGCAGGTTAAGAATATGCTCAGGAGGATAGATGCCGAAGAACCTCAAGAGTTTCACCCTAAAAAAAGGGGGAATAAATACAACTTCAACTCTCAAAAATAGTCAAAAAAGATACTTTGGATGTGGATACCAGCCCGTCCGCTAAATCTTTTGCAAAGCAAAAGGGCAATTCTTCTAATAATCGTTTTCAGAAGAAGTATGATTTTAATGATGAGCACATAGTCCCGATCCTTAAGTCTTTGATAAAGACAAAGAAGATCAAACTCTCCGATTTGAGGCGACCTGAAGAAGTATCAAGGACAGATGATCCTAATTACTGCATGTACCACAGGATGGTGCATCACCCAACCAAGGTATGATATATCCTAAAATATAAGATTCAAGCTTTGTTGGATGCAGGTGTTATGACCCTTCAGGTAGATCAGAAGAAGGTATCCGCAAACATGGTCTCCTTGCAGTTTGGAGACTTTGCAGAAGTTCAAGTTCAGGATGGTGTGAAACCAATTCCTCAAACAGAGACCAGGGTCATGAACCTCGATCCTTATCAGCAAAAAGAGAAGGGTATGGTTCCTTATACCACTCCCGAAGGTGAAGTCATGTGAGTTCATCCTGACCTACTAATGGATGGGAAATGGACATCAGCAGGCACAAAGAAGTCTAAATCCAAGCAAAAATCCTGCAATCCTGTGTCTGTCATTCCTGACGAGGAAGTTGAAATTACGTCTCTCAGTAGTTCTGAAGATGAGCAGCTAGTGTTCACTACACAACCTGTGAAGATATCAGGAACCCATGGAGAAAACGAGTATTTAAAGAAGTACCATGAAGCGGCAGTTGCACCGCTAAGACAGGAGAATGAGATGGCAAATAAAATACAAGCGTCTCCCCATGATCCCAAGGTGAAGGAACTTCGTTACAACAAGGCACTCAGGAAGGATGCTCCAGAGAGCTCGAAGGGTCTTTTTCGGTTTGATGTGTTAGCTTAATTAGCCAACATCCCAGCAATGATTACCTTGTTTGAGCTCTTACGCTTATCGTGATCAACAAGAGAAGCTCTCCGCAAAGCATTGGCAGATAATGAGACATTCCTTGCTCACTTTCCATCGAACCTGATAGAGGAAACATTGGAGGCCTTCCCTCAATGTCATCAAGTCTTTCAAGGATGGATGTCATGCATTACTTTTTCTCCGGAGGATATGCATGCGAGAAATCCGAAGCATGATAGACCCTTATACTTCATAGGGTACATCGGTTCTATTAGGGTAGATCGAATTCAGTTTAACCCTAGTTCTGTTTTGAGCATCATACCTTTGAGGCTCATTCACCATCTTGGGGTCCCACTTCATCGGTTGTCAACAACGAGAACTACCATTTATGGCTTCAATGCTTCCAAGACTAGTCCCTTAGGTAAAATCAAGCTCAAATGCTCGCGAGAACCAACATAGGATTAGCATTTTTCCTATTCCAACGGAATGTGGATGAGTTACAGAGTGAGGTGGCATCTTTAAAATAGCTGCTGATGCTCCCAAGAAGAAGGATAAGCGCTTTAATGGGTCTGTAAAGCTGCCACATAAGCTAAGGTCCAAATAAAGGGTTGCATGCTTAGGGGTGTATGTCATGTTGAAGGAATAAATAGGATTGAACCTGGGATTTCTCTTTGGGGTGGTATTCGAAAGTCCAACAAGTTGCTAAAACACATCCTGACTTCAATTCTAAAAGATTGAGAAATTCTCAAATGAATGAGCCACTGCAAAGAGTAAAAAGACAAAGTTAGCACGAGGTTCGGTAACAAGTGGACCTCGTCAGACAAGTGAAGATCGATAGACAAGTAAGCCTCATCAGACAAGTGAACCTCGTCAAATAAGTGAACTTCGTCAGACAAGTTAACCTCGTCAAACGAAGGAGCCTCATCAAACCAACAAATTTCGTTGGAAAGATAGATATCTTTCAACTGAGGAATGGGGTTAAAAGAATGAACTTCATTAAACCAACAAGTCTTATCAAATAAGAAATGCAACGAACAGTTAAGAGAAAGATTGTTCATCTACCTAACAAAGGCTTAATTGTTTTAAGCACAAATTTTGCGCTTGCAGAGAGATGTACTATGTAATCAGAGTTTACCTGAAGTAGTAGCGTCGATCAAAGAGACCATGATATCAATTTTGTCTACCTCACCGACGACGATCATTGAAGATAGAAAATGTGAAGGGGATAAAGAGGAGAACATTGAAAAGCAAAAACTTCTTTGAGCCATTTTGTTACAGGGCTCAAAGAAGAAGGTGATGATTATTCTTGAAGAACGATGGCCTACTTATAGGCAGAAAAGCCAACCAAGTGGCTGGGATCCGTTACACGAATCCCTTAGCGCCAGATAGTCAAGAGGTGCTGGAACTGAAGAGACATATTCAATGCGTTCGTACTTAATGCAGATATAGCATGATTTGGAAAGGACGCATTAAGTATTAAGTACTTATTGCTACCCCCAACGAAGCAACGAATTCATGTGGATCAACAGCTCGAGAAGTGTTGGAGCCTGATTGACTTCATTTAATGAGATTAAGTCCCGTTCCAAATTCCAAAATGACGAAGGTCACGTTTCCTGTGGAGCTCGGATTTCGAGACTCAGTTGAGACCTGTTTGAACCTCGTCTTTGAAGGTTAAAATGACGAAGGTCACTATTTCGATCGAGTTCGAATTTCGAGGTACAATCGAGACTAGTTTGAACCTTATCTTTGAATTTCAAATGACAAAGGTCATTATTTCGATCAAGCTCCAATATCGAGACTCAGTCGAAATCAAGTTGAACCTTGTCTTTTGAAGTTCAAAATGACGAAGGACACTTGTTGCAAACGAGCTCGAATACCGATACTCAATTGAAATCAATTTGAACCTCGTCTCCAAGGTTCAAAATGATGAAAGTCACTATTTCCTGAATATCAAGGTTCAGTGGAAATTAGTTTGAACCCAATGTACAAACATTGAAAGAACGAAGGTTATGATTTCAGACTAGACTCGAATAGTGAGATTTAGTTGAAATTAGGCCAAACCTCACCCTAAAACTTCTAATTAATGAAGTTCGTTATCGAGACTTATTTAGAACGAGGTTCAATAAAATTTGAACTTCGTCTTGAAGTTTCAAGATTAATCTTATCATGATGAAGCTCGTTGAAACTGTAGGCTATCTAAAAATCACAATAGATAGTTGATTCTCCATCAAACACGGATCATGGAAGTTACAATCTGACGACTTTCAGAAGGCTACAATTTAAAGACTTTCACGTAGATCGATGAAGGTTACAATCTGACGACCTTTGCAACAACTGATGAAAGCTCTAATCAACAGCCTCCACAATCAACATCGGGAGTTACAATCTGATGACTCTCACATATCAAACAGCAACGCTCTGACAGAAAGAGACTACAAATCGACGGTCTCTTCAAACCAAGACGTGGAAGTCCTCCCCGCGTACCAGCATCAAGACGCACCGCGTTCATAGCCACGAACGCAGCTCAGCGGCAGCCTCCCAAAGGCTGGCCAACGAAAGCAGCTTCTATCCGCTGCCGGACTAAACGCAGCCTCTTAAATCCTAGGCCAGACAGCAAGCTCTCCAAATCGCTGCAACCGAAACGGCAGTTCAACGCAGCCTCCGCAAAGCTGGCCCAACGCCGCAGGGCTTCTATCAGCCTGCAAACGGTACGGTGCCGTTGCCTTGGTGGCCTCGGGCGATGCGGCATGTGCGGCTCGAGGTGTGTTTTTGCGCGGTGCGAGCTCGATTTAAATCCTGCCAACGCAGCTTCTAACAAGATGCTAACGCAGCTTCCATCCGCTGCCAAACGCAGCTTCCAAGCCGCCAAACGCAGCTTCCAACAAGATGCCAACGCAGCTTCCAGCCGCTGCGTCCGAGCTTTCAGACACTGCGTTTGAACGCAGAATTCACACCAGAACGCGGATTTTATGTTTGACTCGTTCAAACACGAGCTGAACAGTTTCAAAACTGTTTCCCACGATCTGAGGGGATCACAACTCCACTCAGGAGTGATTTAAGGGACGGTTACATCCCATTATCCCCACTTAGGAGCGAATTAAGGAGGTGGTTACACCCCTTAATCCCCTATAAATAACTAAAAATTAATTCAGTTCAGGGGTTCGGTCGGTTGGAACTTCTTGGCAGCAACAGAAGAGATCCTTGGGCAGGCTTTTGAGGAGATTGACGTCATCCTTCAGCAACATTCGGCAACAGGAGCTTTCTTCATCCTTGGCATATAGACCGATTTCGGTTAAATCAACTCTTTCATAGAGTTCCAAACTCATCAAGAGTTCTAAAACTTACCACGCAAGTTCTCCACAACGACAAATCGTGAGGAGAAGATCATGTTCCAGTGAAACAAGACGTCGGATCGTCAACGAGAAGCAAACTCGACGCGAGCAATCGAGGAAGGCATCTCATCGCCACCGTGAAGAACCCAGAATTAAACAAAGGGGAGAATCCAGATCATTCTCTTCTCTTTTGTAATCAGGAAATCCAATTATAACAGAGAGTGGAGAGATTTGTAAACATTCTTTTTCTAAGCAGTTAGAGAGAATAAAATCAAACGCAATTCTTTCATCATTTTCATCATTACAAAATTTTCCACAAACAGAAACCAATGAATGTTGCCTCAACGAGGTAAGGCTCGTCAGGGCATCTTCAAAAAAATTCTAAGTGTTGAGGTTCGTTAAGACGAGTCTTATGCCATTGCGAAAGCATTGTGAGACTTATGAACTTTATTAAAGAATAACCAAAAGTGCACAAAGGAGAAAGTTGATAAAAGCATAACTGTATTGATAAAATGTCACTATAAAAGTTCAACAGTTTTGCAGATTTCCTCAGCAAGTTGGCCTATGAATTCTTGGTGGCCGCTTCAACCTCGCCACCACCTGCTTACACAGATCATCGCCTGAAAACACTTTTACATTACTTATGGCATTTTCTAGCTTCTCCAAATCATTAAGCTCAGCCTGAAGCGATATTTGATGTTGTGCCTGCTTGGTTGCCAAAGTTTGCCGCATTTCTATTACGCTCTTCAATTCATTCTTTACTTCTGTCAGCTTAGTTTGGATATCAGCAAACATAACTTTATAAGAGTCAACCAAGCGCTCTTGGTTACGTTTAGCATCAAGGACCTTCTTGTCCTCACTGGACAACTTTTCACTGACTTCCTCAAGCTCTTTGACTATCTGCTTCTTGTCAAGCACTTGGCGTTCAAGCTCAAATAGAGAATTATTCCTTTGCCTCAAGAATTGTATAGCGCGTTCTTCAGTTATAGGAAGGAGAGACTGACTATGGTGATCCTACCACTTTTTGAACAGACTTTCAACCTTTGTCGAATGCATATAATATCATAGCATGGCTATACTGCTAGTCCGGTCCTGCATCAGATACAGAAGAGGTTCTAGCACCGTCTTCATCCCAGCAAAATCCCCACCATGATCCAATACTTGAGTAGGTGATTCCTTAAAAATGGTGAAGAAATTATTTCAAATCATTGACACCCCAAAGTCTTTTGCCAAGTCGAAAGAGGAAGAGGGTGTAGCATTGGAAGGCACTACTTCCGATTGGCAACAGACGTAGTCATCACTTCTGCAGAAATAAACGATAGGGTGAACATAATGGTTGTTGTAATGGTTGCAGGAGCAGTAACAATAGATGCAGAAGCAGCAACGATAGTGGCAGGAGTAGCAGCAAATACGGTTGATGCTGGAATTAGAATTTTTATTGAAGTGGTAGAGCTTGTGGGTGCAACACTTGTAGTCATTTCAGTCTTAGCTCCGGAAACTACATCTAAATCAACTTCAGATTCAACAATTATCTTTGAAGCAACACATACATCCGCAGCTGCTCCAGTCTCAATACTTATGCTCGGAGCAACCTCAGCTTCGATAGAACTAACAGGGGCAACAGGAGTGTCCTCAACATTTACACTTGGTTCAGAGCGCAATCTCACACGGACTCGAGATAGTGGAACATCGTCTTCAGACTTTGACTCTGTGCCAACTCTAATTTGTTCGATGGGAGGAGAGATTATCAATGGATCTTCTTGCCTTTGCTTCTTCGTGAGACGTTTGAATTTTCACATCGACCTTAGCTCTTTGGATTTCTCCACTACTTTCCTTGAAGCTTCAGCTCCTTTAATTCATTATGTAGAAGGAATGTCAGAGGTTAAACATTAACAAAATGATAATTCAAAGCTTACGATAAGCTGAGACTAGCGTACCGATGGGTCCCATGGTAGGGTTGGGTTCTCCAAATACAGCTTCAGTGGATTGTCGAGAGAAACCTTTTGTAGCCAGGATTAACAGGTGAAGGTATACTCTCAGAAGCTTCATGCTGAAAGTGCTCAAATTGCTCGTCAGCATGAGCAAGATCCCCGAATTCACTAAAAGCTGCTCCGATTCCAAAAGCCTCACCATCACCAGCAGCAGTGGGTATATGACTCCCATATTTGTTAATACGAGGAGATCTCGAAAGTGTGCTCTCGTCCAGAGCCGCATCCACATCCTCCTGAGTGTCATGAGAACTAGAAGGTTGGGATTCTTCCACACCGACAATCTCCTCGACGTATAAGAATTCTTTGAGTCCCGGTATGTGACTCCTATTAGAAGCGTTCCCGGATCTATAACGACGCCGAGTGAAGCATAGTTCTGATGAGTTGACATTGAAGTTTAGGATCTCCGCATTCGTCATGCAATGATACTTGCAATAAGCAAGTGTTGTCTGGGGTCGAGGATTCTGTTATGGGAGTGAGAAACGAGCACATGTACCTCCGGTGATGGTCCAATACCAAGCCATTGCTCCGATAATTAGACTACAACCCTCAGAATGTAATTGAGTGGTAGGGTTGCTAATGTACAACTGGTCATAACCAAATTGGCAGGCAAAGCGACCAGGCAGATAGGGTTCTAATACACACACGGGGCCGAAACGATAAATGAGATACCCGGGATGAATGCTCATAAGCCACATGAAGAAACTGAGTGACAGCATAGTGTAACCCTGACCATTTGATTCGTCTACTATAGCTTTCTCGTAGCTAGTCCCGGGAAAATGAGGAAAACACCGGTTGAAATCGAAATTCTTATGATCCCGGAGAATACGTCTCACCAATGCCATATAATGCTTACTCCAATCTGAGTTTTTCAACCTCTAGATAAAAGAAATAATATGTCCCTCTACACGAGCGGAAGGCGTGCCCATAAGTGTGGGACAATGCATGACGAACCACGTCATGAGATAAGCGTAGGGCAATTCCACCTTTAAGTTCTCAGCACCTTGGCAAAAGGCATAACATAATCGCCGTAATCCCCAATGGATACATGCGATCATGGTAGGAAGGAGGGCATAAGAACGATCGTACGCTAAACAAACATCCGAGAATACTACATCTCTTGGTAATGCATCAAAGCGACCAGAAGGAACAATGATATGCTTGAGCCATAATATGAGATATCTCGCCAGTAAGGCTTTGGAAGAAATTGGCTCTCCGCATTGGAAAAAGTAACTATCAAATATTGTGCCTGTAGGGTAGCCATGTTCATCTAAAGATGTTACCTAAGACAAAGCTAGATGGGCAAGTATACATCGAGACATTTCACCTGCCCCACAAGGACCCAGTGGTACTATTGGATCCTTTTTATGATTCAAGTTTTTAAAAGGTAATGTGCCAAAATGTTATGGCTAAGAAGCTTCTCACCTTTCTTATCAGCCCATCTCTCCATGTTCATACAAATGTAGTAGTGGCACATTATCTCCCAAAAGGTTTCAACCACTTGAGGGTGTTCCTTCTCCAAATCAGTTAATTCTTTATACCCCGGGATATATTCCTCACAAGGGTATCTTCCGTATGATAACCCCGAGACTTCAGCCATTTCATGAAGAGGAATTCTCAATTCATCGTCTGGAGTGAAGAAGGTACAGGTGTTAGGATTATATAGATCCAACACGTCAAAGAATTTGTGAGAGTTATTCCTTAACCCGAGTCGTGTCACCCTAATGGGCGCATAAAGTCCAAATCTCAACAGATCTTCCTAATTTTCCTGCAAGATGTATTCGGAACACGAGACCACCACTGGGTCGGACTCCATCGGGACCAATCAGGAGTCCTAAAGTCCTTAACGGGGAATTACCCCTTTAATTTAAAGAAATTACGGCCAAAAGGGTTAGCCTCATCAGCTGTTTCATCGACAGGTAATTCTCTCTGAAATAGACCTGGGTGCAATCCGGTCACGTAGCGACTACTATTATCTATCTTGACTCTATTTTTAGAGAAATAGCCACATGTCACCCCTATCTTGTATCAGGGTTAAGTCTCAATCCATCTTCCTTGGGGCAGAAACAATTTTTAAGACAGTGAGAGAACAGTCACGTTCCATCGGGGGCAAGAACATACATCGTCCATTCACAGTCCTAAGCCATAGGTAGGTTCCAACTTTCAATAAGTCTGGATCCTCTGAAGAGTCTCCAAACAGAGAAACAGGATTCACGATGTGATCACGATTGACTGATTCTAAAGGAGCATCCGTGATCAAACGCCTAAAAGTGGAAATAGAAGGTTCAGAAAGAAGTTGAAGTTCTTCTTGTTCTCGATCCCCAAACAATGGGACATTTTCAAGGGAGGAATAATATGAGTCATATTCCGTCGCTTGAATACCATCTGATCCGAAATCACCACGTTGAGGAATTAGAGCAGAGGGATGCACAACTGCACAAAGGATAAACAAAGTTAGTCCAGAGGATGAGTTGTTGCCCAATGATACAAAGGTCACTCCTACTATGAACTTCGTTAAATAGACGAGCCTCTTCCAACAACGAACTTCGTTAAATAGACGAACATTGTCTAATAACGAACTTCGTTAAATAGACGAACCTCGTCCAACAACGAACTTCGAGCCGTATTAGTTGAACTAACTTCATCTGTTGGATGAACCTTGTCAGTGAAGACAAATTTCATCGATTCAACGAACATCGTCAGTGAAGACGAAGTTTGTCAGTCAAACGAAAGCTCATTTGATAGACCTTAAGAATGAACCTCAACAGAATAGCCAACGTAGTTGGACATATAAAATTCAATCGGCAGACGAGGTTCGTCAGAAAAAGATAAAATATGTCAAGACGACAAACTTCATCAAATCAAAAGATGTCATCTTTCATATGAATTTTGTCTCAGAAAGAGAGAAACTGTTCATCTCCCTTAAGAAACCTAAGTCTAAAATAGACAGGGTTCATCTGTGTTGAAACGTAGATCTTGCATTCAGATCTATTACCTGAGAAAGCGGGCAAAGCCGTGGGATCATCTGAAGGACCAGCAACCTTCTTGTCCTTTCCTTTGCCTTTAGCGGTTTTAGGAGTCATTGATCTCGGATTGGAAGCTTTCAAATAAGAAAAGTTTAAAATTTGGGAGGTGAAGGGTTTTGATAACTCAAGCAATCAGAAGAAGAAAAGACTCTTCATAGGATGACACCATATATACATAGGCGGAAAAAATCGAATCAAGGGTCGAGATCTTCGATTAAGACCGTTGGATAAGTCCCTTTCCCAACAAGATCTGCGGACGAGATCCATGGAGGAGATCTCGAGGCACCAGCTGGCAGCCACCTATCGAGCCTAGAAAAGGTGTGTAACAGTTACTGCTGATAAGGCTATAAGGTGTTATATAGGTGTGGGTGTGACAATGTTCACATGGAGAACCAAGGGTCAGCCAATTGTCAAACTTCGTGGTGAAGCTCATGGAAGCATTGAATTGTGAAGCTAAGTTCGTCCAGACGAACCAGAAAAATTCAACATAAGAGGATTCAAAGTGTTTCAGACTCCATACAACCCAAATCAAGTCTGAAAACTTTGAAGGGGATTTTATAGGCATTAAAAAATGCCAAACTTTAAGATATGATGAAGGTCGTCATAGGGACGAATCTCATCTCAATCAAATATGAGACTCGCCATCCAGCGAGAATCCATATCAAAAACGAGGCTTGCCACGCAACGAGGTTCGGCGAAGCTCGTCATTGGAAACGAGGTTCAAAGCTCATCATTGGAGATAAGGTTCGTCAATAAAGACAAAGCTTATCATCAGACTTAAAACTCGTCAGTGAAGACGAGGCTCGTCAACAGACGAGCCTCGTCAAAGAAAATTCACAAGACTTGTTACACAGTTGGACTCAGTTATTGAAGACAAAGCTCATCAGACAAAGTCAGTGAAGACAAAATTCGCAATACTGCAAAGCTAACCTTATAAGATGAACCTCACTACATATTGATGCTCGTCCAATCTGACGAACGTCGCCATGTAGCGATGCTCGTCGTCCGTAGAAGATCAATTGTAACGGATTTGGAGACTTAGTCAGCCACATAGGCTAAGCTTCAGGAGCACGTTACGCCCCATTAACCAACATGGGCTGAATTGGAGGAGGCAATTACGCCCTCTACCCACAATTCTAGCATGTCAGTTAGGTGCTACGAACACTATAAATAGCCATGAGCGGCTATGAAGAAGGGACTTTGGGAAGATTTTTAGCTATCACGTGAAGAGAGATCAACGTCTGCATTCTCGTGATCTAAGCCACCGTCAGAAGCTTTTGTGATCTTGATATGATCGTCAACGGGAAGCAATCTTGGCTTGAGCATCGAGAGAAGCATCATTTCGCCATCAAGAACCCACTTTTAAACAAAAGAGAAGTCAAATCTGTTAGGGTTCTGGTTTTGAACCTACACTCTTGTTTTGTTTTGATGATTTTACAAACAATTTATAACTAATTTTGTTTTCTAGTGATTGTGACTTATTACAGGTTTATATCAGAGTTAAAGATCCAGATCAGCTATGTTTACAATCATTTAGGTATTATTGTATATATCGTGTGTTATTCTCTAAGCTCAATATATATTTATACACACACTTAACATCATGTTTACATTGTATTGTTTTACAAAAGTTTTACAATACACCTCTTTATCAAAATCAAATGTATATGTTTACATATTTACACATATATGTGCACATTTTCTAAAACGATGATCTTTTACAAATGGCAAATGTAATTTCCAAAATTTCTTCACAAATATGTTTAATATCATGTTTATAAACTATTTCTAAAGTTTTATATTTTTTAGAATTTATTTGATATTTTTTAACAAGGTTCAAAGTTAAAAAATTTCTGTGTACATGTTTATGAGTCGACTCAAGAACAGTATTGAGTCGACTCACAAACTGTTGTGTAGTTTAAAATTTGTTTCTGATGAGTCGACTCACAAACACCATGAGTCGACCCATCAGATTGAGTTGATTCATTCCTGTCATAAGTCGACTCACAAACTGTGCTGGAAAATAAGTTTTGTTTTTGCTGAGTCGACCCATGACTTCATGAGTCGACCCATGCATGATGAGTCGACTCATGAATTTTATGAGTCGACCTATAAGTTGATTTTTAGCCTGTAGAGGCTACTTATGAGTCTACTTATGAATAGTACTGAGTCGACTCATAACACTATAACGGTTACTTTCAGTTTTTGTCTTCTTCTACCTTTTTGGTCTTTATACTTGGGTTCTTGCTAATGTTTTTTGGGATGTTATAAATACCCCAGTACATTTAACATTCTGACCAACCAAAAGACTTATTTAATTAAGCTTATAAGTGTTTAAGATGTGTTTAAAGCCTTGTTTCATGTTTTGTTTCAAAAGAGAAGTTTTACACAAAGAAGAAGCTTTCAATTTCAATTGAGGACTTCATCCTCATCATCATTTCTTCAGTTCTTTGTGTTTGTAGAGAAGTTTTTCTAAACTCTTTTATATAGCTTATTGATTGTCAATTTCATATTCATATCTTTTTATATTAAATTGAGTTAGAATTTTATTATTCTCATTTATCACACACACCCTTATTGAGCTTAGATTATTTCATACAATATATTAGTGAGTATTGGCGTGTGAATTAGTGAGAGTGAGTTTTATTGTGTTCTCATTCATTATATAGAACAAAACATTGTATTTGAACTTATATTGTGAGTATCACTTGTAATACACTTGTACACCGAGAGTAGTGTGTGGTGAGAGACGGGGTCGAATCCAATAGGAGTGGCGTCGGTTGATGAACCTAGGGAGAGGTTGTATCCGAGCACTTGAGGAGGAAGACACGGGCTAGAGACCAACACTTAGTGTGCATAGTATGATTGCATAGTGATTGATTGTGAGAGTTTTCGGTGAGCTTGAAAACCGAGTGTGTAGAAGTTCCGGCTTCCAAACCGGGTTGTGATAGTGGAGATCTCCTCGAGGTGAGGAGCGGAGACGTAGGTCGTGGGGACCTAACTCCGTGAACATATTGTGTGTTTGAGTTTGTATTGGTGCACTTATTTTTGTTCATCTTATTATGCCTTTGTATCTTTGATTATATTACTCACTATCTAGTTTAGATTGTTTACCCTTGAGTTAGTTTCATATCCTTGCATATATCTCATTGTATATCTCATTGCTAGGATATTTTCCTTTGTTCATATTGCTTATTCTTGCTTATAACATATTGTATATCTATCTTGCAAAAAAAATTATTAATAAGTTTTAATTGGTATAAAATCAGATTAGATTAGCACTAGACCCTAATCACCCCCCTCTAGGGTCTAATAATTGGTATCAGAGCTTGGTGCTCTTTGATTTAAGGCTAATCACCTTGAGTTAAATATCCAAGTTATCTTTTGTGCTAATCATTTTTTTTTTTGATTTTTTGCTTGCATATATACATTATGGATATGCACGGTACATCTAGTTTAGGTTATACCATTAATGTTGCTCCTCATTTGGATATTTTTCCCTATACTCAATGGCATGTTAGATTCAAACTTTTTGTTCAATCTAAACAATTCGATTTATGGGAAGTTATTGAAGATGCTTATATCGTACCTACTTTAGAAAAATCCAAGTGGAGTAAAAATGATGAAAGAATATTTAATATGAACAAGCTGTTGTTAGAATATTTGCTTAGTACTTTTCACTCATCTTTTTCTAACAAATTTGTTCATTTTGTTAGTGCTTACAATTTATGAAAATTTATAGAAGCATATCAAGTGGGCTTGGAGGCGATCTGACAGGCTTCGGAGGCTTCCTCTTCAAGTTCTATTGGAGGATCATGCACACAACCACTAGGTGATAGCCCTAGTGAGGTATGTGAGCTCGACAACGATGATGATATTACTTTTGATGAGCTTGCGCATGAATTTGAAAAATTATATAATATTTATATTGATTTAAAAAGTAAGCATGATAATATGGAATCCTCTTTTATTGCATTTCTTCATCAAAAGTAAGCATGATAAAATCTAAACTAATAAGCAATAAAAGAGAAAAAGAAAAAAAATGCAAACCTTCAAATAATTCTCCATCTTCATCTTCATCTTCATCATCCAATAAAGAGAAGAAGAGAAAAATTTAAAGTGATGAAAAAATTATTATTATTAATTGCAACAAAAAGTTACAATTTTGGAAGGCCTTTTCAATTAAGAGTAGTCATCCTCTCCAAAAGGAGTTACAAAAATTTTCACACCCTTAACCCCTCACTCTCTACCCCTATTTATAGTAATCTTCAATGAATATGA
The DNA here is from genome assembly GCF_001876935.1 of Asparagus officinalis. NCBI lineage: Eukaryota > Viridiplantae > Streptophyta > Magnoliopsida > Asparagales > Asparagaceae > Asparagus > Asparagus officinalis. The sequence continues at coordinate 7,183,257 of NC_033802.1, forward strand.
GCCATTGGATTTGTCTTGAGCCCCAAGCAAAGCAATCTCCACATTTGAATTTGCTTTTTGTTCTTCTCTAGCCCAATCTTCATTTGATTTTCCTAGGCCCAATCTTCATTTGATTTTCCAAGAAGAAAATGAAAATCCGACCCATGCAGCATCAACATCCGGCCTATATCATTTGATGAAAATCCGGCCTATATCATTTGATGAAAATCCAACCTATATCATTTTCTTGTGATTCAAAGCTAAGTCCGGCCCACATGATTTACTTGTGATTCAAAGCTAAGTCCGGTCTTGTATAAAAGCCAAGTCTGGTCTCTAATCTTGAGAAAAAAATTCAGCCAGTTCGGTCCATGGAGAGATTCTGCAGCCTAATTCGCTCTCAAAACAGAAATTGATTTTCAAAATCTAATCTCCAACAGCCAAGGAAGGTCCGGCCCATGAGAATACTGATTCAGCATTTATTGAGTTCATCTATTGGGCCTTCAAGCTAAATTCGGTCCAATTGTGTTTCTCATTTGAGTTTCAAAATAAAATAAAAAAAAGAAGAACTCAGCAAGTCCGGCCCAGCAATTAAATTCAAAAGCCAAGTCCGGATTTGATGAAAGTCCGTTAAAAGGTCAATTAAGCCTAAAAGAAACAAAAGCTCATTTGATATTTGATGAAAGTCCGGTCTTGATGAAAATCTCACAACCGGCCCATTTGATATTTGAAAGTGATTTTTGACTTTTGGGCTTAATCTTCATGGGCTTCTAAAATGCTGCAAAATAGAGAAGAGAGAGTTTTAAGGGGTTTTTACATTTAATAATATTTATTTATATTTTTATTCATTTATGTGCAAACTAAGCTAACAACAATTATTAATGGTATATTTATTCATGTAAAATAAATAATGAGGATATAAAATTGTAATAAAAATATGATTATCAGTGTGCAAAGTACCATGTTAATTCTTCAAAGAAACCTATACACTATGCACACATGTATGACAAAATTCACAAATATTCTATTTGCGGTCTTAAAGGCCATATAGCTAAATTTTATCATAATGCACAAAAGCTTGACAAGCCTATTCATTATTGTGCATCTCATCAAGCTTCTTCATCTCATGCACATGTACACACACATAATGTAAATCATAAACATGCTCATGTGTACAAATGTGATTTTTGTGGTCGTTTGGGTCATTTGACCAAATTTTGTTTCGATTTGAAGAAGGTTTCTTGTTTGCAAAATAATTTCAAAGATAAACCTATTTTTGCAAATGATTTTCGTGCACCTTATGTTGGTCAACACATACCATTTAGACCCTTTCATTGCACTCATTGCAATCGAAAAGGTCATGAATACGAATTTTGTTTTGACCATATCCGTGCACCATATACGCCCAAATAGGTTCATAACTCAAAGGCCTTGATCTTAAATGATAGGGGTCATGTCCCTAACCCTATTGGTACCAAAAATATTTGGGTACCAAAATGCCTTGATCTTAAATGATAGGGGTCATGTCCCTAACCCTATTGGTACCAAAAATATTTGGGTACCAAAATGTGCTTAACTTCCATTTCTTAAGTCATGTCCCTAACCCTATTGGTACCAAAAATATTTGGGTACCAAAATGTGCTTAACTTCCATTTCTTAAAAAAAATTGTTGTTGTTTTTTGTTGCTCTTGTTTTTGACTTAAAATATTTCAATAAATATTTCAAGCTTATTTAAGATCTATGTGTAGGTTTTTATGACTCAAAATTCTTGTCAAAACATTTTATTGTTAAAACTTTTTCAAGTACAAAAGTCTTATTTCAGAATTTCTGTAAAATCTTGGGATTTAAGCTTAAGTCGACTCAGGGTCGACTCACATCCCTTAGTCGACTACAAGTCGACCTTCGGGTGATTGTTTTCAGGGTATCTGATTCTTTTTGTTTTGGATTTGGGATGTTTTAAGACCCGACCCGTTTGCCTACCTTAATCCTGACTCTACACTCATCATTTTGACCATATCTAGACCATTGATCTCATTCCAAAGCCCTAGCTCCTCTTTCCTTCATTTCTTTCCTCTAGCCGATCTCTCATTCTAGTCGACCTTCATCTCTAGCCGACTTATCATCGCCAGTCGACTCCTCAATCATCGTCTGCACTTAATCTCCTCGGTCTCCTCTGTTCAGTATAATCCCTTTTCCTTTATCATTTCTTTTTCTAGGGTTTTATTTCAATCTATGGCTAGTACTTCAACCAAACGCCCTAGAACTTCCAAAGGTAAAGCCCCTATTTCTCGTGATCGTGCATCTTCACCTCCAGAGCGTAGCAATGTACATTACAAACAATATCTAAATAGCACTGCTTTAATTGAAAATATCATGCTCTTTGTCAGTTAAAATTGTTTCCTGGTAGATATGTTAAATTCGATGACTTTAGTCATTTTTCTCTGGAATAACTTTTCTCTGCTACTAAACTCGCTGATTTAGTCTCTAGTCAGCACTCTGAAAAACTTTACCCCCATCTTATGCGTGTGTTTTACGCAAATCTTGTATCATTTGCTCCTGAGAATAGACCCTAATTTATCACTTCCTGTGTCAAAAATCGTCATATTCGTTTCACAGCTGACCATCTATCTGAGATCATTGGCATCCCTCGTGGTGACACCTTTCTTGATGATGTTTCGTATGATAATCCCGGTGTTGAAACCCTTATGACTCTTCCTGGCGAAAGCCTCCCATTACATGCTAAAAATGTGTCTGATTTGGCTACCATTGTTGGACGTATCATTTCTTATAATTTAATTCCAAAATCTGGGGGCTATAGTCACTATTCTCAAGATCTCACTAGGGGCATCTATGTCATTTTGGGTAATATTGATGTTAAATGGGGATATGTTATGTTTGATATCATTGCTTCTGGTCTATCCACTTTCATTCCTTTTGGTGGTCTCCTTACAAAAATCTTTAAATACTTCATTGTTGACCTATCTGATGAGACTCCCTGTGATATCCGACCTCTCTTTGATATTACTGCTCTTCATCGGATGAGAATTCCTGCGACACTAATGGCAATGCATGATCATCATGCTCGTAGACCCCTTCCTGAATCTCCCGTACATGAACCTCCTGATGAGCACTATCATTCCTCTTCAGATTCATCTGTACCAAGCCATATAGAAGATCTTTGCACTCAGATGACTGAATAATACTATAGTGACCAAGTGAGATTTCAGAGGATTGAAGACAGTGAACTTGGATCTTAGCATGAGACTTGGAGAGGTTGAAAGGGCCCAGGTGGAATTAAGGAAAGAGATAGCCTCTTTGAGGAGTGAAAGAGAAGTTGACATGGCCTCCATTCACAGTAGATTTGATGAGATCGTAAACCTTTTGCAACAACCTCATCCTTCCTCGGGTCCAGGATCATCGAATGCTTGAAGCTCTTTTTGATTTATGTTGAACAATATGATATTTTGGTTTATGTTATGTTGGCAAACTTTTATTTTTACGTTGGCATGTAATATTTTTATTTTGGTTTATGTTATGTTGGCAAACTTTTATTTTTACGTTGGCATGTAATATTTTAACTTGCACTTGATTTGCTTCATGTTGGACATGGCGTTGGCATGTAATATTTTAACTTGCACTTGATTTGCTTCATGTTGGACATGGTTTGAAAACATGTGTTTGAACTTGGTATGTAAGAGACTAGTAAATCTGGTTCTTTTAAATTCTTGTGTGTTTTCACACTTGATGGTGAGCTTATATCTTATATGATGATCATATGCTCTATTATGTTTGTGTTCCATATGAATATCCTCACTCATGTTTCTTTTCTGGCAGGGGGAGCGTAGCTCCTATTTGTTTAATTTTTTTTCTAACCTATGCATAAATGTAGGGGGAACCTTGCTCCTTTATTCCCCTTTTTGATGTTGCCAAAAGGGGGAGAAATGATATTGGTTTGTTGTTTATGAGTATTAAGTTTATATTTTATGATTTATATAATGAATTGTTTGTCATCATCAAAAAAGGGGAGATTGTTAAGGTTCTGGTTTTGAGCCTATACTCTTGTTTTGTTTTGATAATTTTTACAAATAATTTATAACTAAGTTTGTTTTCTAGTGATTGTGACTTATTACAGGTTTATATCAGAATTAAAGATCCAGATCATCTATGTTTACAATCATTTAGGTATTATTGTATATATCGTGTGTTATTCTCTAAGCTCAATATATATTTATACACACACTTAACATTATGTTTACATTGTATTGTTTTACAAAAGTTTTGCAATACACCTCTTTATCAAAATCAAATGTATATGTTTACATATTTACACATATATGTGCACATTTGCTAAAACGATGATCTTTTACAAATGGCAAATGTAATTTCCAAATTTTCTTCACAAATATGTTTAATATCATGTTTATAAATTATTCCTAAAGTTTTACATTTTTTAGAATTTATTTGATATTTTTTAACAAGGTTCAAAGTTAAAAAAATTCTGTGTAAATGTTTATGAGTCGACTCATGAACAATATTGAGTCGACTCACAAACTGCTGCGCAGTTTAAAATTTGTTTTTGATGAGTCGACTCACAAACATCATGAGTCGACCCATCAGGTTGAGTCGACTCATGTCTGTCATAAGTCGACTCACAAACTGTGCTGGAAAATAAGTTTTGTTTCTGCTGAGTCGACCTATGACTTTATGAGTCGACCCATGCATGATGAGTTGACTCATAAATTTTATGAGTCAACCCATAAGTTGATTTTCAGCCTATAACGGCTACTTATGAGTCGACTCATGAATTGTACTAAGTCGACTCATAACACTGTAACAGCTACTTTCAGTTTTTGTCTTCTTCTAGCTTTTTGGTCTTTATACTTGGGTTCTTGCTGATGTTTTGGGATGTTATAAATACCCCAGTGCATTTAACATTCTGACCAAACAAGAGACTTATTTAATTAAGCTTATAAGTGTTTAAGAGATATTTAAAGCCTTGTTTCAAGTTTTGTTTCAAAAGAGAAGTTTTACACAAAGAAGGAGCTTTCAATTTTAATTGAGGAATTCATCATCATCATCATTTCTTTAGTTCTTTGTGTTTGTAGAGAAGTTTTTCTAAACTCTTTTATATAGCTTATTGATTGTCAATTTCATATCCATATCTTACTATATTAAATTGAGTTAGAATTTTATTGTTCTCATGTATCACACACACCCTTATTGAGCTTAGATTATTTCATACAATATATTAGTGGGTATTGGTGTGTGAATTAGATTATTTCATACAATATATTAGTGGGTATTGGTGTGTGAATTAGTGAGAGTGAGCTTCATTGTGTTCTTATTCATTATAGAGAACATATTAGTGGGTATTGGTGTGTGAATTAGTGAGAGTGAGCTTCATTGTGTTCTTATTCATTATAGAGAATAAAACATTGTATTTGAACTTATAGTGTGAGTATCACTTGTAATACACTTGTACACCGAGAGTAGTGTGTGGTGAGAGACGGGGTCAAATCCAATAGGAGTGGCGTCGGTTGACGAGCCTAGGGAGAGCTTGTATCCGAGCACTTGAGGAGGAGGACACGGACTAGAGACCAACACTTAGTGTACATAGTATGATTGCATAGTGATTGATTGTGAGAGTTTTCGGAGAGCTTGAAAACCGAGTGTGTAGAAGTTCCGACTTCCAAACCGGGTTGTGATAGTGGAGATCTCCTCGAGGTGAGGAGCGGAGACGTAGGTCGTGGGGACCTAACTCCGTGAACATATTGTGTGTTTGAGTTTGCATTGGTGCACTTATTTTTGTTCATCTTATTATGCCTTTGTATCTTTGATTATATTACTCACTATCTAGTTTAGATTGTTTACCCTTGAGTTAGTTTCATATCCTTGCATATATCTCATTGTATATCTCATTGCTAGGATATTTTCCTTTGTTCATATTGCTTATTCTTGCTTATAACATATTGTATATCTATCTTGCAAAAAAAATTATTAATAAGTTTTAATTGGTATAAAATCAGATTAGATTAGCACTAGACCCTAATCACCCCCATCTAGGGTCTAACAATTGGTATCAGAGCTTGGTGCTCTTTGAGACGAACCTCGCTACATATTGAGACTCGTCCAATCTGACGAAACTCGCCAAGCAGTGATGCTCGTCGTTCGTAGAAGATCCAGATGTAACGGATTTGGAGGCTTAGTCAACCACGTGGGTTAAGCTTCAGGAGCACGTTACGCCCCATTAACAACGTGGGCTGAATTAGAGGAGGCAATTACGCCCTCTACCCATAATTCTAGCATGTCAGTTACGTGCTACGAACTCTATAAATAGCCATGAGCGGCTATGAAGAAGGGACTTTGTGAGGATTTTTAGCTATCACATGAAGAGAGATCAGCATCTTCATTCTCGTGATCTAAGCCACCGTCAGAAGCTTTTGTGATCTTGATCTGATCGTCAACGGGAAGCAATCTTGGCTTGAGCATCGAGAGAAGCATCCTTTCGCCATCAAGAACCCACTTTTAAACAAAAAAGAAGTCAAATATATCTTCTCTTCCTCTGTAATTGAGAGTGAGTGATTGTAAGAGATTCGTACTAAGCGATCGAACCCATTCTTAAAACAAGGAATTCAATCATAAATTTTTCGACCCTGCAGTGGTAACTTACAATTTGGATAAAGTTAAGGTGCTTTGCATATAAAAGCTCAATTTGGATAAAGTTAAGGTACTTTGAAATTATAGTTTAGTTATAATTATCCTTTACATTTAACATCCGAACAGTCCCTAAACGCAGACGTGGCATATTACCACAGCAGTTTAGTTATAATTATCATTACCTTATGATCGACGACTTCGGTATCACACCCAAATCAACAAAAAGTTTTGAATGCACAAGGTATAACTTGTAAGGCACCTAAAAATGAGATTTCTCCTCAACCTCAACCAGCAGCTAACTACATATAGAATAATCTCTAAACACTTAAAAAAGATTTAGAAGGCTGGTTTTAAAATATGAAGATTTTGGGATGAAACTAATTATTTCAAAATACGAAAGATTTCTACAGAGTAATATATATATATATCAACGGGAAGCCCTTACTAATTATTACCTTATGATCAAAGGACATCGGTATAGCGACTCCTGCACGGCTGAGCACGGCCCTAGAATCCCCACAGTTGGCAACCATCAACCGATGGGGCCCTACGACGGCGGTCACGGCGGTGGACCCCAAGAGATGGGAGGTGGGCCGGGAGCGATCGCAGGAGCACTTGATCCGGCCAAGGTACCGCCCGCACTCGCACGTCCACAGCGCCAGCTCGTCCATGCGGTCCATGCGGGCATAGCACCGCTTCACCGCCGACTTCGTCGCCCTCGTGTCCATCCTTTCTGGGGACTCCATCCGTACCAGCTCCTCCGTCATTAGGCGGCACATCTTTTCTTTGGCCAGCGTTGATACCTAAAGTATAAACGTTTCGGTTAATTAATTAATTTAGGAGGGGAAAATTATTTAAGTGACGGGGGTTTTCTAAAATTTACCACGAACTTCTACAAAGTCGAAACGGTTAAAAAAAATGTCAAGCTTAATGTTTCCAACCAGAGACTAAAATAATATTTTCTGGATATTTAGAATAAAAAACTCTATTTTTTTTTTTTAAATCAATCAATCAGGATGGCTATTAACTAATCCTTACGTGAGAGCCACCGTGGCCGTCGAAAACCCCAAAGAAATGCCACCACTGCCCACGGATCGGCTCAAAGAAGCGAGGCCGGACCGAACGCATCCTCCATCTTCCTCGACCTCCCCGAAATCGCAACCGATCCGAACCCCAAGAGCGGTACGGGCGCCGCTGGGCCGCGAACCCGAACCCGTTGATGAGCCTCAAAGGGACGGGTAATGACAGCGGATAACTCTTTCAGCTTCTTCGCCCAGCGCTCGCCGAGCCATCGCCGACCTCCAGCTCTCGTCCGGGTTCGACGGCGGCCGACGAGGCTCTTCCGCATTTGATCAGGCGGCGGCGAGCCTCTCGCATTTTCTCAGAGCGATTCGCCCATCGCGCCCATTGCTTTAATTGGCTGGCCTTGCACGAAAGCGTTTTCGGTTAGTGTGAGAGCAGCTTGGAGTTCGAAGAGAGGAGGGGGAGCGTCGTTTGTATAAAGAGGTTGGCTTTGTTTGCTGGTTGAGGAGAGGTGACACGTGTCGAGGGCGAGGGTTTCGCGGTGCAATTAATGCGTAATGGCAAGCTGAGGGAGGGGAATGGTGCTTGGTGTTGTTTTGGTGTCGTGTCGAGGGCTGTGTTGGTGCATGGTGAAGCACGTGTTAGGGGGGTTTAAGATGTAACGGAGCTACAAAGAGGTTACGGGTTTTTTTTTTTAAATACAAATTAAGGGTATAGTGAAGTTAAAGATGTGAATGAATAGAGATAGCATAGGAGTTGCCGTTGAAGATTCTTGTGTGAAGCTTGGTTCTTAGAGTTCTAGGCTTCAGTGGAGATAGCATTAGGAGTTGCTGTTAGAGATTTCGCTTTCCTCGTGTGGACAGGAGATCTATTTGGAATCCGATCTAGGGTTCAGCTAGGTAATTCTTAATTTCTATCAAAGTTTGATTCTTTCTCTATAACTTGGAGTTAGTTTGCAATGAGAGAAAAAGGTGAAAGCAACAAGTCGATGGCGAGTACAGTTCAAGTTGGTTTTCAGAACACAAAAATTAGTGTGGTGAAATATGACGGTAAAATTAACTTTGGTTTGTGGATGAGCGACGTACAGGATGCATTTAATGCTCAGAACTTGGAGGAGACCAATATGGTCCACGAGAGACCACCAAAATATGAAGAGGCGATATGAAAAAATATGAATAGGAACGCTTATGGGGTGATCAGGTCCTGTTTGAAACAGGAGCTGAAGTATGATGTGATTGGGGTGATGTCTGCGATAAAGATGTGAGAAATTCTCAACAATAAGTACATTATGAAGAGTGTTGAGAACATGTTGCATTTACTACGTAGGTTATTCAGATTCCAGATGTCCAGAGGCACCTCGCTAGCGGCTCATGTGAAAAAACTATACTAAGTTATTATCGGACTTGGCGAATGTTGATGAGAAGATTTCGGATGAGTACAAGACTATTATCTTATTGGGCTCCTTACCGGATGAGGAGTATGACATATTTGTGCTCATTTTGTTGAACAGAAGATCTTCTATTAACTATAGTAAAGTTACTAATGCATTGATAAATTATGATTTGAGGAGGAAGGACAAGGAGACTTCCCGTGCTAGTACTTCAGGCGAGGCCTTGTCGACGAGAGGTAGAAGCCCATATCATTACAACAAAAAAGCTAATCCGCGAGGAACAAGTTTGTCGTTGAAAGTTGAGATTTCATCGCCGTAGTGTGTTGGCGAGGAAAAAACTTTGGTCACCATTTCCTCGCGGTAGGGTGGTCAAGAAAAGTTTCTGCGAGGAATATTATAATTTCTCATGAAACCCTTTTTGTGATGAATATATTCTTTTCTCACTGTTACTCTTTAGACTCGATATTTTTCCTCACCTAATCTCATACATTTTTCATCGCTAAACTACAGTTTCCTCACCAATGATACATGAATAATATTTAATTTATATATAATAAAAGTTCTAAAAAAACTATTTTCGTTATTGTAAGTATCTTTCAGCGAGAAAATTGTTCCTCACCAAAGATAAATCTTTAACGAGGAAATTGATTTTATTCATTATATGTATCTTTTTCTCGTGGAAACAGTTCCTCAATAAAGGGACTCAAAGACGAGGAAATTTAAATTTGTCGTTGTAGATTGTACCCCATGTTGGAGTTGTAACTTAAAACTTGGGTTTGTAGAGGAAAAGAGAAAAACTTTAGTCCCACATTGGAAAAGAGATGGGAAGAATTAAAATATAATATTTATTAATAATTAAAATGTAATATTTATTTTTGAACAATTAACATGTGATAAACGTTTTGTAACAGTTAAGAGAATTAAATTTTGAAACGGTAATATTCATGAGATTTAAATCAGAATCAAAACGAAAAATAGTTTTTATGAGAATTAAAATCTGTAATTAAAATAAATTAATTGCGGATTTATGAGTAACGGATGTTTTAAACCTATAAAAGGACCTAAATCTGAAGAGTTTGAGACAGTGTGAAAAACACAACGTATTCTCTCTTCTTCTCTGTCATTCCTCTTCATATTACTATTGTTATATTTTTGTTGGTTCCCTGAAAGTCACGAAGAATTCACAAAGCCTTCTTGAAGCTCGTGCCGACGAGAAGGTGGTCGCCTGACCGAGGGTCGTTGTATCTCCGGGGACTTTTGCCGCGTAGCCCTGTACGAGAGGGGGCAATTAGTTTCTTGGGATAGTGCTTGCACGCCTCGACCATCAGGCTATATTCTAAACTCAGTTTAATTTTATATCTATTTTGAATCATTATCTAATTCTGTTAAAACTGCATTTTATGCTAATTATACTCTAAACAGTTTATATTCCCAACAATCCAAGAAACTAATTTTGTTGTTTAGAATAGTATCATGATTAGCATTCTGCTTTTTATGTTAATGATGTCTGCAATACTTAAAAACAAAATGTTACACTGCATGATAATTCTGTTGAATGAATGCTTTATATATTTCTGTCGCATTATAATTTGAATGAATGCTTTATATATTTCTGTCGCATTATAATAACAAAACTATTCATTCATCATCAGATTATGACTACAAGTGAAATTATATCTGCTAAACCAGAGAAGTTTGATGGGAACAATTTCCGTCGTTGGCAAAATCAAATGAGATTTTGGTTAACAACTCTACATCTAATAACAGCCATAGAACCAGATAATCCATCCTCATCTAGACCAATTACTAGGCAATCTTCCTCATCTTCCTCCGCAAATTCCATTCCTATCCCAAGAACACCTCAAGAAATAGAGTATCATTGTCTACACAGAATCTTAGGAGCTTTATCTGATAGGTTATATGATATATATTATACTATCACTAATGCTAAAGTTCTGTGGGAAACCCTAGAGAAAAAGTATGGTTTAGATGATATGAGAATTAAAAGATTTAAAGCTTCTGATTTTAACAAATTTAAAATGGTAGATTCTAAACCAATGAATGAGCAAATTCATGAATTCGAACATATAGTTCACCAATTAAAAGTGAATGGATCTATCCTAGATGAAACATTTCAGATAGCCTGTCTTATAGACAAACTTCCTGAGTCATGGTCAGATTTTGTCAAAAACCTTAACCATACTCAAGGAGATCTTACACTAGAACAAATGTTGAATTCCATTAGAATTTAAGAGCAACATAGACTCAGGGAGAAAAATTTGACAAAATCTGAACCCAAAGAACCCAAAGTAAACAATGTTGAATCCAAACCATTTCCCCAACATAAGAAACGTCCCTTCCACCAAAATCAAAATAAAACATTTAAGAAGAAAACCTTTCATCAAAATAAGAACCCTGTCCACTTTCAAAAGAAGGAAGGAGCTGAATGTCGAGCCTGCTTCGTTTGTGGAAGAACCAACCATCTTGCTAAGGACTGCTTTTTCAAGAAAACTGAACCACCCAAGCCTAGGAAGGGAGGGCCTCCACCTAATAAGTCACAAGTAAACATGGTGACTTCCAGTCCAGCTGAGGCGGCTTTCAGGTCTGTTCTCTTCACTCCTGAAGTAAACATGACCTTTCAAGCAAATGATTGGTGGATTGACACTGGAGCTAATATTCACGTTTGCTCTAATCAATCTTTGTTTTCCACCTATCAGATCTCAAGTAGAGGAACTGTGACAATGGGAAATAATAATGTGGTTCCTGTATCCGGAATAGGTCGGATCAACCTAAAGCTGACTTCTGATAAGACTTTGATCCTGCAGGATGTCCACCATGTACCAGACATTAGGAGAAACTTAATTAGTGGATCTTTGTTAGTGCAACAATGCTATAAGCTTGTTTTTGAATCAAATAAAGTTGTAATAACTAAGGGTTTGAACTTCATTGGAAAAGGTTTCTTATGTGATGGTCTTTTTAAATTGAATGTTAAGAATTCTACTCTTGCATCTCCAATATCTTTGAATATTGAACCTTCCATCACTTGGCATCAAAGATTAGGACATGTGAATTATAATTCAATTAAAAGATTGATGCATCTCAATATAATTCCAAAGCTTAATAAAAAAGATGATGAAAAATGTAAAATATGTGTAGAAGCCAAACTTCCTAAGAAACCATTTAAAACTATTGATAGAGATTCTGAGATATTAGAACTCATCCATAGTGATGTTTGTGATTCAGGAAGAACAACTAGAGGGGGTAACAAATATTTTGTAACTTTTATAGACGATTGCTCTAAATATTGTTACCTCTACTTAATTAAGACTAAAGATGAAGTCATAAACAAATTCAAAATATACAAAGCAGAAGTTGAGAATCAGTTGGATAGGAAAATTAAAATACTAAGATCAGATAGAGGTGGTGAGTACACTTCTAATGAATTAAAACAATTTTGTGAAGAGAATGGAATTATTCATGAAATAACTGCTCCATATACACCTCAATCTAATAGAGTAGCTGAGAGAAAGAATAGAACACTAATGGACATGGTAAACTCAATGTTAATTAATTCTGGTGTGCCAAAAAATTTGTGGGGAGAAGCTCTCATGACTGCATGTCATATACTAAATAGAATTCCATTCAAGAAATCTGATAAAACCCCTTACACAATTTAGAAAAATAGAAACCCTAATTTGGATCACCTGAAAGTGTGGGGGTGCTTAGCAAAAGTTAAAATACCTGAGAATAAGAGAAAGAAAATTGGACCTAAAACTGTAGATGGAATTTTTATTGGCTATGCTTCTGATAGTAATGCAAATAGATTTTTAATAATCAACTCTGACATTAATGAGATAGCCAACAACACCATAATTGAAGCTAGGGATGCACATTACTTTGAAAATATTTTTCCTTACAAGACCAGAATAAACAACACAGGCCCTAGCTCTAATAATTCAGATCCTAGTTCTAATCAAGGTGAAACTAGTTCTAAACAAATTAGACCACTAGAAAGTCCAGAGGAGCCTAGGAGAAGTAAAAGAACTAGAATAGAAAAGGTCCATGAAGATTTCTATGCATTAATTGTAGAAGATTCTCCAGTTACATTTGAAGATGCAATGAAATCAGTAGATGCTCCATTTTGGAAGGAACTATAAATAATGAGATACAATCTATAGTTCAAAATCATACTTGGGAACTAACTGATCTTCCTTCAGGATGTAAAACCATAGGCTGTAAATGGGTGTTTAAGAAGAAACTTAGACCTGATGGAACAATAGATAAATATAAAGCCAGATTAGTAGCTAAAGGATATACCCAAAAGTCTGGTATTGATTATTTTGATGTCTATTCTCCAGTAGCTAGGATTACTACCATTAGAGTCCTCATAGCTCTAGCATCCATTCACAAATTAATAATACATCAAATGGATGTTAAAACTATATTTTTAAATGGAGACTTAGATGAAGAAATTTATATGGATCAATGTAGGGTGAAAATTTGATTCTTCCGAAGAAAGGAGTTTCGTTTGTATTTATAAGAAAGCTTATTACAAACTAACAAATCAAATGTTTACAACAGAAGCAGAGGGAAGGCCCTCTTTGTTTTATGTGGGGACTTTAGGTGGCGATAGGACGCCTCGCTCGGTGCTCGCGCCGAGTCTGCTTCCCTTGGACGATCCGATCGAAGTTGATGCCGGAGCCGGAGCTTCGGTTCTCAAATGAGGGAGCCTTTGGCAAAGGTCCAGGTTCAACCTTTGGGAGATTAGCCAGCAGAATATGCAACGGCCAATCCCCCTTCTTCATGCTGCTGAAGATGGGTTTTAACAGGCAAGGGATGGCATGGGCTCTCCCTTGATTCATGGGATTTGACCACTAATAGAGGTGAGGGAGATAGCTTGACTGCTCCTTGAATTATGGGATGTGACCACACGTTGTTCGGAGATGGGTTTTAGTAGGCAAGGGATGACATGGGCTATCCCTTGATTCATGGGATTTGACCATGTGAGGGAGACAGCTTGACTGCTCCTTGAATTATGGGATGTGACCACACGTTGTTCAGAGATGTCCTGCTGTTCATTCGTACCGTTAGTGGTCATTCGAAGAGCTGTGCTCTGCATCACGCTCTGTAGGAGTGGGAAAGCCCCTCCTCGTATGCGTGACAACGGCTGTCAGATGCTTGCGTGGATCTGACCAA
>NC_033802.1:7198498-7204438 GCF_001876935.1 Asparagus officinalis
CAGCCGACGATCAAGATCCCCGTGGCGGAAGAGGTCGAGTACGAATTCGACCAGCAGAAATTTAAAGAGTACATCTCCTCCTCCTCCTCCAGATCTGCTCCTCCTCATAAGCGCGGGAAGATCTCCTCCTCCCAGAAGATCCGTCGGTCTCCAGATCTGAAGACGCAAGAAGTCGATCTCCCTGTAGTCGATGCTACAATCGTACCTTGCAACGGTCCGCCGGCATCCAATGAGACCAGATCCGTAGATCTGAACTCCTTCGTGATCAAGGATCCGACTGCTGAAGGCGCGACAACTTTATCAAAGAGAGCACGTCAAAGGAAACACCAACGCCTCGCGCGCCAATTCGCCAAGGCTTTGGATCAGGTGGATGGACTCCGTTACCAAGCAGATCTGGAGTTCAGAAAGCGCCAAGTGACTAAGCTATCGCCACAACAAGCATCGGGACCCTCCTCCCAACCTCTAATTAACAAATGGGTTCAGGTCAAACGAACCCGTTCTACCCTCGAGGAGCGCGTCCAGAAGCGCCGTGCACTTATTGCGCACACCCAGATCCTTGTGCGAGAGGCACGAGAATTGCAGCGGGAAGAGGTGATCAAGAAATCACCAAGACCTAAGCAGGTTTGGGTGCCGAAGGCTAAGTCAGCGCCCCTACCCGATAAAAGACATCAGTCGTGTCTCTCGGTCGATTCCAGATCCAAAGCTGGTTCCCAGCTTTCGTCAAGTTCAGATCTCGCTCCTTTTAATCCCACACCTCCGGTGAAGCTCCGCGACAATGTGGACATATCCAGAGGTAGGAAAGTGATAGCGGAACGCCTGGGTCTTTTGCACGAGGATCAAGGCAAAGCTCCAGTTAAAGAACGCTTAGGCATGATGAATGAACCCCGAGCAACTCATCGAGTTAGGGGTTGCACTCGCCCTTCCAACAAATCAAAGCCTTCCTATAATGGGAAAGCTCCTATAACTGACCGCCTCGGACCGCGAGTCATTATCCAAGAGCCCGTTGAGGTCTCACGCTCACGAAAGCGTGACTCAAAACGTGCGACTCTTGAGAGCACTGACAAGATGACGAATCCTCAGAAGGAAACATGTTCGTCAGACGACGACGTTATACCTGAGGAGTCATGCCAGCACACGATACGTTGCTCCGACAATCATGCCGATGAGTTGTACTATCAGGCTGGGGGTACGAACAAATCTCGAAAGAAAGGTACACGAAAAATGGACTCTCATTGTCCGTGTACTAAAATTATCAGGGCAGTATTATCAGCGTGTAGCTGCCCCAAGACCACTCCACAAAGGATCTCAGTATTTGAAAGGATCTTCCCCAAAATGCCCAGGACCAAGCCAATGCGTTTCTGTAGAAAAAGTCCAACTGCGCAAGATGACGAACTTCCAAAAGTCACAGTTAATATGGTTGATAAGGGGAAGTCAACGCGAAACTTCAATCCTTGTCATCTTTCGGACATATCCCAACGTATAACTCGGTTACGGTCGGGAACCGTTAGACAAATGGACTATCAGAGGATGAATCAAGGATTATCCTCGGATGATGAAGTGTCAGATGCTAACTCTGCAGTCGCTTCTGACAAAACGGTATCCAGCC
This sequence comes from Asparagus officinalis, assembly GCF_001876935.1. Lineage (NCBI taxonomy): Eukaryota > Viridiplantae > Streptophyta > Magnoliopsida > Asparagales > Asparagaceae > Asparagus > Asparagus officinalis. The sequence goes on from NC_033802.1 coordinate 7,200,105, forward strand.
TAGGTCAATCTCGCAAAGTGTTAATGATTAGCACAGAAGAGGTCACTAAAATGGTTGAGGATGCCTTGGCCAAACAAAAAGAGAACTTCAAGTTCGAAATGGAAATGGCCATGATGCGAATAAGGGAAGAGCATGATCAACAAATTCGGGTTTTGTCCAATCAAGTCAGAGTTAAATGCAGCCGTCGCACCCAGAACGCCGCAATTGACAGCGATCCATAAGTGGACGAAATCATCATGGCCGACGCACCTCCCAAAAATACTAGGTGTGGTTCAAATGCACCCCCTACAGATAACAACATTAGGGGTGGTTCTGCCAAAGATAATAACACTGGGGGTGACCGCATTATTCCTCTCGAAAATTGTCCAAAACAGGATATAGATGAGGACGAAAAGATGAAGGATCTCGAGAGCAAAATTGACGCCCTGATGTCTGCTCGAGAGGTGAAGAAGATCGGGATTCCGTGTCCTTACCCAAGAGAATGGGAATCGGTCCCATATCCGGCGAAGTTCAACCTAGTCAACTTCACGCCGTTCGATGGGAATGGGTCGCCCTCTCAGCACCTGATCTACTTCAGGTCCCATTTGGGTATGATCTCCGGCAATGAAGCCTTGATGGTTCGGTCATTCGTTGGCACCCTTCGCGGGCCTGCTTTCGATTGGTACCGCCGTCTCAAGCCCGGAAGCATCAATAGCTGGGAGGACCTGGAGAGCATGTTCCTCGCTCATTTCTTCGATGATGACGCCGAAGTGTCGATCAGGACACTCTTCGATGAGAAACAAAAAGACGGAGAGTCGGTGGATACCTTCATCAAACGCTTCCGCAATCAGGCAATGAACTGCAAGGATCTCGTCACGGAGGAATTCGTCTTTCAGACTTGTCATAACAATTTGTCCATTAACATCTTGGACATCATGGGAGTAGAGCCGCTCAATACCTGGAAAGAGTTGAAGGTGCGCGGAGAACAGGCCGAATGCTTCCTTAGAAGGAGGAAGGTCGAAAGAAACCAACCGATGGTTAACCCTCTGAATTCGAGTCTCGTGTCCCATGATGAAGGGATAGTACCTATAACAGTTGTTGGCGTTAATCAGACGTCGCAACAGTAGCCCTGAAGACAGCAGAAGACTTCGGATCCGAGGCTCCAAAAAGAGTACTCATTCAAGGACGAAGATGTTCCAACCATCTTCGAGACCCTTCTTGAAAACAACAAGATCAAGCTGCCACCCATCAAGAATCAGGAGGAAGCTAACAATACTGTGGACCCGAGGTACTGCGCGTACCACAGGAGAATCCTTCATCCCACCAAGGCATGCTTTACTTTAAAGAATAGTATCCAAACCTTGGTCGAAGCCGGTGTCATAACGCTAGGATAAGCCAAACGAGAACGGCAACACTCCGATAAGTATAAGAGTATAAACTGCTCCTTCCTAGACTCCGACAAGTATAAGAGTATAAACTGCTTCTCAATCCTCCGACCGGTATAAGAGGTTAAACTGCTCCCTGATACTCCAATAGGTATATGAGTCTAAACTGTTTCCCACTTTTGACGGGAAGTTCCTGGAGAATATTACGCTAATATTCTTAAGGATAACCCGGTCAAGTAACTGAGAATAATATCCGAACCAGTTGAAGCTGGGGGTGGATGATTCATGTAATGGGAAGTTCCCAGAAGAACGCTATATGTAATTTTCTTAGGGATAACCCGATCATTACAAACAAAGTGATAAACACTAAACCCCCATTGTGATTTCCGAACACTCTTTTGCTGAGACGAGATTCGATCGCTTCGTTGGATCAATCTTCCCTCACAAAACTCCTATTGGTGTTTGACGACAAATCAACCTTTCCTCACAAAATCCCCCACTGATCAAATCAATTGGCGGTGGGTCCACTAAAATTTCTATCCGTCAATTCATGGCAATTTTTAAAGCTTGGTGTGTTAAGTCCTGATCACTTAACATCAAAATCCTTCATCGAGTGGCTAGTACAAACCAATATTTCTACTGCTACTTATATTCCACTCTCTTTGCTTTCAGGTCAAACCTATAAAAGTTAGGGCCAAAGCCAGATTCCCCTCTCGATTCCTCCATCAAACCTATAAAAGTTAGGATTGTCTCCAACTTCACTTAGTCAAACCTGCAGATAGTTAGGACTAAGATTGAGTTATCCCTTTCGATAAACGAAAGACTTTCGTCTTTTCCTTTTTCAGCCAAACCTATAAAAGTTAGGGTCGAAATCGGAATTTCCCCTTAATAAATAAGGAACTCTTTTCTTGGATCAAGCAACCAATCTTATAAAAGTTAGGGTTACTTGAATCTTTCCGATTCTCGGAGTGGAGATCACACTCGTAGTTTCATCTTTCCGGATTCTGGGGGTGGAGATCTCACTTCGAGTTTCCTTTCCAACTAAAGATAGAATATAAAATTCTTCCTCTTCGGTGCCGGGAGATAGAATATAAAATTCTTCCTCGTTCATTTTGTGTTCGTCTTTACCCTGAGAAAAGACACAATTCTCAACTTCAAATCCGTACATCCTATGCACGGGGAACTTTATCTCGACTCCTAAATAGAGATAAGCCTACGTCTAACACACGTTGCCGGTTTAGTCTTTCACCGATTGAAGAAGACACCAGAATTCCGGTCTGGGGAATTTTATCCTGAATCCTAAGAAAGGATAAGTCAATGCCTAATACGCGTTGCCGGTTAGTCCTTAACCGTAAAAAGGACAAAAGCACACATATTCAACATTGTGGCGGGTTGTTATTAATAACGCCAAAATCCGTGCTTCACACGCACGGGGAAGTTTATCCCGAAGCCTAAGTAGGGATAAGTCAGCGCCTAACACGCGTTACCGGTTAGTCCTTAACCGTAAAAAGGACAAAAGCCCACATATTCAACATTGTGGCGGGTTGTTATTAATATCGCCAAAATCCGTGCTTCACACGCACGGGGAAGTTTATCCCGAAGCCTAAGTAGGGATAAGTCAGCGCCTAACACGCGTTGCCGGTTAGTCCTTAACTGTAAAAAGGACAAAAGCCCATATATTCAATATTATGGCAGGTTGTTATTCATAACGCCAAAATCCACGCCTTACACGCGCGGGGAATTTTATCCCGAATCCTAAGAAGGGATAAGTCAACGCCTAATACGCGTTGCCGGTTAGTCCTTAACCATAAAAAGGACAAAAGCCCACATATTCAACATTGTGGCAGGTTGTTATTAATAACGCCAAAATCCGTGCTTCACACGCACGGGGAATTTTATCCCGAAGCCTAAGCAGGGATAAGCCAATGCCTAATACGCGTTGCCGGTTTAGTCTTTTACCGACTGAAGAAGACACCAGAATCCGAGTCTGGGGACTTTTATCCTGAATCCTAAGTAAGGATAAGTCAGCGCCTAACACGCGTTGTCAGGTAGCCTATTCCCGTAACAATGGCGAAGTCTACGTATTCGACGTCGTAGCATCAAGTCTAAGGGAGTTCATTCCTTTAGCACAACGTCACATTCGGAACGGATTTCAACAATCCGCTTGCTAGCCCGACTCAAACGGTAGTCGATAAAGGCATATCAAATCCGTTGATGGCTGAGGATTTGCCAAAAATCCTAAGTCTACGTCTGATACACGTTGGCTGAGGATTTGCCAAAAATCCTAAGTCTACGTCTGATACACGTCGCTGTTTAGTCTTTTCATAGGAGAAAGACGAAGTCTACGTATTCAATATCGTAGCACTAAAAGGGTTAACTCTTTTAGCTTAACGTTACATGCGGAACGGACATAAAACAATCTGTATGCTAGCCCGACTCAAACGGTAGTCGGTAAAGGCTAATCAAACCCGTTGATGGCTGAGAATTTGCCAAAAATTCTATAAATGCGAGTCATTGACGTATCATCTTCATTAGTTGGTCTCGTGACTTGAGCATCCAACAACTTCAGGATAAGATCCATATCTGCAGACGAATCAGCTTTAACAGTTGGTCCTGCAGCCCCAACTGTTGGGACCGCCTGTAGGCGTATAAAACTGCTTATAGTTCCCTTAACACAGCTCGGCACGGTGATTCGACAAACCAACGAATCATCGGGCGATATAACCAAGCATGGGCATTAGATCACAACAACGAAGCCAAATGACACACGACGAAGCGGATTTATTGCCAAATCAGGATCCGGACTGCCAAATCAGAGTCCAGATCAACAATGAAGTTCGGATAAATCGTGAAACCGAAAAACGGCACAAAACCAAACACCGGGGGGGTTCGGCCAAAACCGAGCCACCTCTAGGTGGCTCGGCAAAAACCGAGCCACCTCTAGGTGGCTCGGCCAAAACCGAGCCACCT
>NC_033802.1:7204448-7206899 GCF_001876935.1 Asparagus officinalis
CCTTTTGGTGGCTCGGTGGCTGAGCCACCTGGCCGAGCCACCCAGATCTGGGCCCAGATCTGGGCCCAGATCTGGATTGAAATGCCTATAAATAGAGAAGGAGGGCTGATTTTTTAGAGGACTGGGAACTTTTGAGGTGAAACTCTGCCGGATTGAGAACTGAACTTCGGAGTTTTTGAAGCTTTGAAGACTCGAGCTTTTTCAGATCTGGTTCTTAGCGATCGTCCACGTCAAACAAGGCAGGAGTTCGAGAGAGATCAGATCTGAGATCCACACGGTTATCCTCCGGATCAAAACTTGGTTTTTGATCCCGAGAAGAGTATCGATTTCGCTTGGTCGATTTCGATTACTTAGGGCTATTATTTCCTTGGTGAAATAATCCCCTCGGCTGTTATTTCCTTCGTGAAATAACACCCGTCATACCGTATAGATCCGACCGGATCAAGATCACGTGGTGGTCCACGGATTAACCCCGGCGCAGGCAAAGAACCCACACAAGCAAGAGACCACAAAACAGGATCTTGCGATTTGTTCCAGAAAAGGAAAGTTGTAATCTTTTAAGATTTTTTGATTTTGTTGTAACCGGATCTTATAAAAAGACCGAATCTTTTGTAACCGATAAACTGTTGCTTAAGAAAATAATGACGTCAATGAAAATGATTTTCCCCGCGAACATTGACAAGCACTCTCAACTTTGAGAATTTGGTCAATATAAAGGGGTGAGACATGTGTCTTTGTTAGATTAATAGAGGGCGCGTACACTCTCAAATTTACATGAGGTGCTATCATGGTGCGACAACTCGCAAAGGCGATGGAGTCCACCGACGGAGTCCGCTATAATGCGGATCTGAAGAACAGGAGAGGCAAACAGCCTCAACAACCAATGAATGGTAGCTCCTCCAAGCCGCCAATGAACGCATGGATCCGTGTCAAACGGAATCGTTCGACACTTGAGGAGCGCATTCGCAAGCGCCGCGCACTGTCAGCGCAGGCACGGGCTCAAGTCCAAGAAGCCCGCAGAAGCCCGCAGAAAGAAGTGGCCAAAAAGCTACCACCAACCCGCCAAGTATGGAGGCCGAAGTCTGAAGCGGCGATTCAGGCTAAAGAGCAATCATTGCAGCCTTCAGCAAAAGTTCAACCTCCAGCGAACCAACCTAAATCGCCAATAATTCCCATAGCTGCTTCGGGAGATCCCGCAGGACCATCCCGAAGAAGGAGGTCAGTTTTGGAGCACCTCGGTCCACTTCCCGATGAGCGACGCAAAGCTCCAGTTCAAGAACGTTTGGGTCCGATAAAAAAGCCCTGAACGACTCAACATGCTGAGAGTCGCCGCCACCCTCAACATGACAAAGAGATCATGGCAGCTAGGTGCACCAATTTGCGAATTGAAGTCCAGGAGCCAGCTGAGAATTCACGCCCACAAAGGCATGTTTCGAGGCGTGTGACTCTTGAAAGCCTAAGGAAGGCAGTTCGCCCTCAGAAGGAAACATTGTCGTCTGATGACGATAGCGTTATACCTGAGAAGTCGTGCTAACACACGATAGGTTACTCCGACCTTAAAACCGACGAGTTGTACTATCGTGTTGGGGGTACAAGTAAAACCAGGAAAAGGAGTCCTCGAGAACTAGAAATTCAATGCCCCTGTTCCAAACTCATTCGGGCAGTATTGTCTGAGTGCAACTGCATCAAGACAGTCCCCGAAAGAATTTTGGTTTTCGAAAGGCTCAGTACCAAAACACCAAAACCAAGGTCTAGGCGTTTCCGACAAAGAAGAACAGTAGTTGAAGATGGGGAATTTTCGAGGGTCACCATTAATATGACCAGCAAAGGGACATCGACACAGGATAATTCCGAGTCGATTCCGAAAGCACCCCGACGTGTAACCTGTCTGCACTCTGGAGCCATCGTACGAGGAACTTATGGTAGGATTCGGACAAGATTACCTTCAGAAGATAAAGAATCGGATGCCTGCTCTACGGTCACATCAGATAATACAGTATCCAGCGAGGGACAAGCCCACGAGTCACTTATGATAAGTACGGAACAAGTGGCCAAGATGCTCGAAGAAGCCATGGCTAAACAACAGGAGAGCTTCAGGTTCGAAATGCAGATGGCCATGCAGAACATGAGAGAAATGCATGACCAACAAATCCAAGCACTGATAAACCAGCAAGGCGAACCAAGTCGTCGTAACCAGGTTAATCAGGAAGATGAGGACACAGGTGCGAATGAAGCTCATAATGCCAATAATCCTCCCGTCAATGCAGGGGGTGGTAACGAGAATGCCGACGAAAACATAGGTGAAAGTTTGAAGATTAAAAACCTCGAGAGCAAAATCAATACGTTGATTTCCGCTCAAGAGATGAAGAAGACGGGCATTCCTTGTCCATACCCAAGAGAATGGGAATCAATCCCGTATCCGGCAAAGTTCAATCTAATTAACTTCACGCC
>NC_033802.1:7207190-7267627 GCF_001876935.1 Asparagus officinalis
GCAAAGCTCCAGTTCAAGAACGTTTGGGCCCGATAAAGAAGCCCCGAACGACTCAACATGCTGGGAGTCGCCGCCACCCTCAACATGACAAAGAGATCATGGCAGCTACGCGCACCAATTTGCGCATTGAAGTCCAGGAGCCCGCTGAGAACTCACGCCCAAAAAGGCATGTCTCGAGGCGCGTGACTCTTGAAAGCCCAAAGAAGGCAGTTCGCCCTCAGAAGGAAACGTTGTCGTCTGATGACGACGACGTTATACCTGAGAAGTTGTGTCAACACACGATAGGTTACTCCGACCGTCAAGCCGACGAGTTGTACTATCGTGTTGGTGGTACGAGGAAAACCAGGAAGAGGAGTCCTCGAGGACTAGAAACTTAATGCCCCTGTTCCAAACTCATTCGGGCAGTATTGTCTGAGTGCAACTGCATCAAGACAGTCCTCGAAAGAATTTTGGTTTTCGAAAGGCTCAGTACCAAAACACCAAAACCAAGGTCTAGGCGTTTCCGACAAAGAAGAACAGTAGTTGAAGATGGGGAATTTTCGAGGGTCACCATTAATATGACCAGCAAAGGGACATCGACACAGGATAATTCCGAGTCGATTCCGAAAGCACCCCGACGTGTAACCTGTCTGCACTCTGGAGCCATCGTACGAGGAACTTATGGTAGGATTCGGACAAGATTACCTTCAGAAGATAAAGAATCGGATGCCTGCTCTACGGTCACATCAGATAATACAGTATCCAGCGAGGGACAAGCCCACGAGTCACTTATGATAAGTACGGAACAAGTGGCCAAGATGCTCGAAGAAGCCATGGCTAAACAACAAGAGAGCTGCAAGTTCGAAATGCAGATGACCATGCAGAATATGAGAGAAATGCATGACCAATAAATCCAAGCACTGATAAACCAGCAAGGCGAACCAAGTCGTCGTAACCAGGTTAATCAGGAAGATGAGGACACAGGTGCGAATGAAGCTCATAATGCCAATAATCCTCCCGTCAATGCAGGGGGTGGTAACGAGAATGCCGACGAAAACATAGGTGAAAGTTTGAAGATTAAAAACCTCGAGAGCAAAATCAATACGTTGATTTCCGCTCAAGAGATGAAGAAGACGGGCATTCCTTGTCCATACCCAAGAGAATGGGAATCAATCCCGTACCCGGCGAAGTTTAATCTAATTAACTTCACGCCGTTTGATGGGGAGGGTTCACCCACTCAGCATTTGATTTACTTCAAATCACACCTAGGGGTTATCTCTGGTAATGAGCCTCTGATGGTACGGTCCTTCGTTGGCACTCTTCGTGGAGCCGCCTTCGATTGGTATCGCCGCCTCAAGCCAGGAAGTGTGAATAGCTGGGAGGACATGGAGACTAAATTCCTCACCAACTTCTTCGACGATGACACCGAGATATCCATCGGGTCATTGCTTGACAAGAAATAGAAAGACGGAGAATTAGTTGATACCTTCGTCAAAAGGTTCCGGAACAAGGCGATGAACTTTCGGGACCCGATCACTGAGGAGTTCATTCTCCAGACTTGCCACAACAACCTCGCATTGGACGTGTTGGAAGCAATGGGGACAGCACCGTCCAAAACATGGAAGGATTTGAAGGTCCGAGGAGAGCAAGCCGAGCGATTCCTCAAAAGGAAGAAGGCCGAGAGGAGCCAACCAATGGCTAATCCTCCGAACTCGAACTTCACCTCCCGTGGTAGGGGCAAGGCACCTGCAGTGGCTGTTGATCAAACGTCCTCCGACAAGTATAAGAGTATAAACTGCTTCTTAAGACTCCGACAAGTATAAGAGTATAAACTGCTTCTTAAGACTCCGACAAGTATAAGAGTATAAACTGCTTCTTAAGACTCCGACAAGTATAAGAGTATAAACTGCTTCTTAAGACTCCGACAAGTATAAGAGTATAAACTGCTTCTTAAGACTCCGACAAGTATAAGAGTATAAACTGCTTCTTAAGACTCCGACAAGTATAAGAGTATAAACTGCTTCTTAAGACTCCGACAAGTATAAGAGTATAAACTGCTTCTTAAGACTCCGACAAGTATAAGAGTATAAACTGCTTCTTAAGACTCCGACAAGTATAAGAGTATAAACTGCTTCTTAAGACTCCGACAAGTATAAGAGTATAAACTGCTTCTCAATCCTCCGACCGGTATAAGAGGTTAAACTGCTCCCTGATACTCCAACATGTATATGAGTCTAAACTGTTTCATTTCTTTCACGGGAAGTTCCTGGAGAATTTTTATATGTAATATTCTTAAGGATAACCCGGTCATGTAACTGAGTACAATGTCGGACCCAGTTCCACAAGGGAAGCTGGGGGTGGATTATTCATGTATCGGGAAGTTCCCGAAAGAATACCACGGGTGATATTCTTAGGGATAACCCAATCACTATAAAAGTGATAAGTAAAACATCCACATTTAAACTCTAAATGTCGGAATGTTTTCCATTATTGTTATCAAATTCACTAATTCTCATGAGTTATCTTGTTGAGACGAGATTCGATCCTTTTGACAGATTAATCTTTCCTCACAAAAATCCCCCACTGATCAAGTCAATTGACGGTGGGTCCACTAAATTTTCTGTCCGCCAATTCATGGCAATTTCCAAAGCTTGACGTGTTAAGTCCTGATTACTTAACGTTAAAACCCTTCATCGAGTGGCCAATACAAACCAGTATTTCTACTGCTCCTTGTATTCCACTCCCTTTGCTTTCAGGTCAAACCTATAAAAGTTAGGGCCACAACCAAAATCCCCTCTCGATTCCTTCAATGAACGAGAGGCCCATAAATTGAGCGATCAAACCTTCCTACAGTTAGGATCGTCTTAAACCTCTCATTCGGTCAAACCTTCCTACAGTTAGGACCAAAACCAAAATCCCCTCTCGATTCCTCCAATGAACGAGAGGTCCACTTTCAAATCGGGTGATCAAACATTTCTATAGTTAGGATCACCTCAAACTCCCGCTTGGTTAAACCTTCCTACAGTTAGGGCCAAAACCACAATTCACTCTCGATAAACGAGGAATTCACCTTTAATTCGATAATCCAACTTTCCGACAGTTAGGTTTATCCGAATCTGTCCGATTCTCGGAGTGGAGATCCCACTTCTAGTTTCTTTTGCGCTGGAAATAGAATATAAAATTCTTCCTTTCCAGAATCAAGGAATAGAATATAAAATTCTTCCTTCCTTGTTTTCGGGTTCGCCTTCACCCTAAAAGAAGACCGGGAAATAGAATATAAAATTCTTCCTTTCCCGCACCGATCTTTCCAAGAATTTATCAATCTAGGATTCATCCTAGGAAGTTTATCCTGAATCCTAAGCAGGGATAAGTCTGCGCCTAACACGCGCTGCTGGTTTAGTCTTTCTTCGTAGAAAAAGACACCAGAGTTCGATTCTGGGGTATCCTATCCTGAAACCTAAGCAGGGATAAGTCTGCGCCTAACCCGCGCTGCCGATTAGTTCTTAAACGTTAAAAAGAACACCCGCCCACATATTCAACATTGTGGCAGGTTGTTATTAATAATACCAAAATCCATGTCTTACACGCATGGGGAATTTCATCCTGAATCCTAAGAAAGGATATGCCGACGCCTAACACGCGTCGCCAGGTTAGTCTTTTACTGTCCAAGAAGACACCAGAACCTGATTCTGGGGACCTTTATCCCGAAGCCTAAGTAGGGATGAGTCAGCGTCTAATACACGTTGCCCGACTCAAACGGTAGTCGGTAAAGGCTTATCAAATCCGTTGAAGGCTGGGGGTTAGCCAAAAATCCTAAAGTCAATACCTAACACGTGTCGCCGGGTAGCCTATTCCCGTAACAATGGTGAAGTCTATGTATTCGACATCATAGCACAAAGTCTCAGAGAATTCACTCTCTTAGCACAACGTTACATGCGGAACGGATTTAGACAATCCGCATGCTAGCCCGACTCAAACGGTAGTCGGTAAAGGCTTATCAAACCCGTTGAAGGCTGAGGGTTTGCCAAAAATCCTAAAAGTATTATGGTCAATCATTTCAAACAGAATGAGAAATCACAATAAAGATAAAGATAAAACCATTTCCACTAAGAGGATCAAAAGTCAAAATATTCAGTAAATGAAATCATACATCAAGCCCATGGCTAAAAATCTGCTGACTAAACTTAGACAGCTTCTCATCATAAGCTTGCCTAAGCTCATCCTGCAATTCAGCTCTGATGGACTCTTCAGTGGTGGCTAAAATCTTCACAGCAATCTCCTCCGTCTCGACCAGCTTCTTCTTCAAGGATTTCAACTCCTCAGATAAGGCAGTGTGGGCTTGTTGATCCTGTACCTTCGTCATTTGAAGGATACTCAAAGTCTCTTCTTCTTCACGAAGTCCTCTTCGGAACTGTTCTATCTTGGTCTCACAAGAGGCAATAGAAAAGTCAAGATCGTCAAGTGAATATGATCTAACAGCAAGGTTGGCCTCAACTCGGTCTACCCGATCCCGCTGCACCTGAATCTCGGACTCAGCAAAAGCTCGAGTATCGCGCCATGTCTGTAAGCGAGTATCCAAATTAACAGCAATGAATGAAGAGGCGCCTGCATCCCCGAGCTCACGTAACATCTGAAGCTCGTGCTCCAGGCAATCAAGGTCATCAATTATAGCCTTCGTCAGATCCGGATATCCTGCATCCCTTATTGAATTTATTCTGGGATCAAGGAAAGGCTTAAATTAGTGAAGGAAAAGTCCGCCGTGGAAGAGTTTGCCAATCATAGTATTCACGAAGGAGAAGAAGGAACGGACTTCTATACAGATGATGATCTTCTCAGGGTCGTTGTCTGATAACAACTCCTTCACAAGGACATGAAGCCGAAAAAGCCTTGATGAGGAAATAAATGACATTTCTCAGTTGCTTAATTTATACCTCCTTCCCCTTGAGTCACTGGGGGTAGTGGAGGTATAACCGCTGTTGATGTATCAGCTGGTGTAGTTGGTCTCACAGCCGGCTTAACAGGATCAGACCAAGTTGAACCAGACCAGACCAGGCTAAATCAGTTCAAAAGAAGCTGAACCAGGCCAAACCAGGCTAAACCAGACCAAACCAGGATGAATTAGTCTAAACCAGGCTAAACCAGTCTTAAACCAGTCCTGAACCAGTCTTGAACTAGGTTGAACCAGTCTTGAACCAGGTTGAACCAGTTCTGAACAAGTTTGAACCAGATTTGAACCAAAATTCAAATTGGAGCTGAACCGAGTATCGAAACGACTTCAAATCGACCGATGGTTCAGTCCCTTATTTATTCATTCCTCTCCCACACATTCGGAAGGGCCGAAAGATTTTTTGAGCCTAATTACTGCTTTTTTTGGGTCATTATCAGGCCGGTTCAACTCATTTGAACATGAAAAATACTCCGAAAAGTATACGAGTATAAACTGCTTCTTAGTACTCCAATAAGGTATACGAGTATAAACTATTCCCTATTTTTGTTGAGAAGTTTCTGGAGAGTATTTTTCTAAAAATATTCTTAAGGATAACTCAACAACACTCCGAAAAGTATAAGAGTATAAACTGCTTCTCAAGACTCCAGCAGACGTACAAGTATAAATTGTGTTAAACGCCGGACAACGCGTTGCAAGTGAAGACTCAACGCCAACAATCGATGGTCAGTTCTATGTTGAAACAGCAAACACGAGCTAAAGATCAGAAAATCAGGAAGTGACTTCAAGTTCAAAATTCCGACAACGGTCAGACAATAAATGCAGCACCGGAACCCTTGCAGACATTCGACAAAGCACCGAATAGCCTGGAGGATTAAAAGAATCAAGAATAGAAGCCATTCCAAGGTCCCGTCACACCGATTAAAGGTTGGAACAATCATATCCAAAGTATTCCAGACTCTTCTATAAAAGAATGAGGCTGAAATACTTTGGAGGTGGTATATGTAGGCGTATAAAATTGCTTATAGGTCCCTTAACACAGCTCGGCACGGTGATTCGACAAACCAACGAACCATCGGGCGATATATCCAAGCATGGGCATTAGACCACAACAACGAAGCCAAATGACACACGACGAAGCAGATTTACTGCCAAATCAGGATCCGGACTGCCAAATCAGAGTCCAGATCAACAATGAAGTTAGGATAAACCGCGAAACCGAAAAACGGCACAAAACCAAACACCGGGGGGGTTCGGCCAAAACCGAGCCACCTCTAGGTGGCTCGGTGGCCGAGCCACCACTTGGTGGCTCGGCCAAAGCGAGCCACCAAGGTGGCTCGGTGGCCGAGCCACCTGGCCAAGCCACCCAGATCTGGGCCCAGATCTGGATTGAAATGCCTATAAATAGAGAAGGAGGGTTGATTTTTGAGAGGACTGGGAACTTTTAAGGTGAAATTCTGCCGGATTGAGAACTGAACTTCGGAGTTTTTGAAGCTTTGAAGACTTGAGCTTTTTCAGATCTGGTTCTTGGCGACCGTCCACGTCAAACAAGGCAAGAGTTCGAGAGAGATCAGATCTGAGATCCACACGGTTATCCTCCGGATCAAAACTTAGTTTTTGATCCCGAGAAGAGTATCGATTTCGCTTGGTCGATTTCGATTACTTAGGGCTATTATTTCCTTGGTGAAATAATCCCCTCGGCTGTTATTTCCTTCGCGAGATAACACCCGTCATACCGTGTAGATCCGACCGGATCAAGATCGCGCGGTGGTCCACGGATTAACCCCGGCGCAGGCAAAGAACCCACACAAGCAAGAGACCGCAAAACAGGATCTTGCGATTTGTTCGAGAAAAGGAAAGTTGTAATTTTTCTTTTTTTCTTTGATTTTGTTGTAACCGGATCTTATAAAAAGACTGGATCTTTTGTAACCGATAAACTGTTGCTTAAGAAAACAATGACTTCAATGAAAATAATTTTTCCCGCGAACACCGCCATGCTCCAATATCTTAAGAGCTTAAACTGTGTATACTCCAGTAGACGTACGAGTATAAAATGTGTTAACGGCGATCGATCTGAAACCCTAGGTCAACACCGGTCAACGCGTGACCCTAGGTCAACGCCAGTCAGCGCGTTGCGATGAAAAAGTCAACGCATGGCGATTTAAACCCTAAGGTCAACACCGGTCAACGCGTGACCCTAGGTCAACGCCAGTCAACGCGTTGCAACCAAAAGTTAACGTGCGACATTTAAACCCTAAGGTCAACGCCAAGTCAACGCGTAACCCTAGGTCAACGCCAACGAAGGCGTTGCAATGAAAAAGCCGATGTGACAGAAATAGTCAGTTCTAAGTCAATTCAGTGACACGAGCCAAACCCAACTCACTGGTTGTAGACTCGAGACTCCGACGACGGCCAAGCGATAAACGCGGCGCCGGAAGGACTTCAGCTATTCGTCAAAGCATCGAATAGACTGATGATAATTATATTTTATTACAATTTTATACCCTCATTATCTATTTTATATGAATAAATATACCACTAATAATTGCTTTTATCTGTTAATTGCAGGTTAATGATGAATAAATCTCAAACTCCAATATCTCAACAAAAACCCCTTGATTTAAAGAGAAAATGCCAAGCCCAAAAGTCTAAGCCAAAGCCCAAGACACAAGCCCAAAAGCAAAGAGTGCTGCGGACAGCAACAGGAGAAGAGTAGGCATCGATGCCTGCATCGATGGGGGCATCGATGCCCGCATCGATGCCTGTATCGATGCCCACATCGATACCCCTATCGATGCGGGTATCGATACGGACGTCCAGGCAGTTACAATCCAATGGCTGATTTTTGTTGGTTTTGGATAAGATTTGAATCCAATGGCTCTCATTCACTGATGTTTACTATAAATAGGGGTAGAGAGTGAGGGGTTAGAGGTGTGAAAATTTTGTAAACTCCTTTTGGAGAGGAGGGCTACTCTTAATTGAGAAGGCCTTCCAAAAATTGTAACTTTAGTTGCAATTAATAAAAATAATTTTTTCACCACTTTAAATATTTCTTCTCTTTGTTGGATGATGAAGATGGAGATGAAGAATTATTTAGAGGTTTGCATTTTCTTTCCTTTTTCTCTTTTATTTCCTTTTTATTGCTTATTAGTGTAGATTTATTTCTATGCTTGTAGTTTAGATTTTATTTTCTTGTTAAATAGCCAAGAGGCTAGAACCCTCTTGCCTTAGATTTATTTCATGCTTATAGAATAGATTTAATTTCTTGCATTTAATTCTTGCAATTTTATTTTGTAGTTTAGATTTTGCACTTTATTTTGTAGTTAGATTTTAATTTCTTATACTATTCACCTTGAGGCTAGAACCCTCTTGGGTTTAGTTTTTCTTTTTGTTTATTTTTATTTTGTTTGATTCGCCTTTAGGCTAGAACCCTCTAGGGAATCACCCTTTTCTAAGAAGTGGGTTCAATTGTAGATTACCCATATCTATAATTGAATCCACCATCTTTAATTTCTTGCATTTTCTTTTATTCTTGAATTTTATTTTCTTTATTCTTGATTTTTATTTTCCTTTTCCTTCTTGCCTTATTGATCATATTCATTCTTTGTCACATCCACTCTCACTTATATCTCGTGCCGATTTACACACTATCACTTCCACTCTCTCTATCTCTCCACAATCACATTCACTTATCACTCCTACTTGTCACACACACAACATAAGAACCGATTTTATATTTTCTCCTACAAAACACCTTCCTCGTGGGATCGATATCTTAAATACTATAACTTGACACGGTTGTGCACTTGCAACCTTTTTGGTACATGTTTATGCCGCATCAAGTTTTTGGCGCCGTTGCCGGGGAAGGTGCTTAAGTAGGTTTTAATTATTTTGGTTCTTTAACTTGTGTGTTTTTTGTGAAGGAAACGCTTGGAGCTTGAAGATCGCGGATTGGAGAGCTAGGATTTGAAGATTGATCGAAGGCTGGACCAATCACATCCAAAGTATTCCAACCTCTTCTATAAAAGAAACGAGTCTAGAACGCTTTGGAGGGGGTATCTGTAGGCATCGAAAATTGCCTATAGGTCTCCGTGAGCAGTTCAATGCTAAGAGGAGGTGAGGAACATCACTATCCAAGTCATAGAAGCTCGATTAACATCGATGAACGCTTGAAGTGAATCGACGAACTACGTGAAGCAACGGAGTTTCAGAATAACGAGAATACGAATTGATCGGGAGCCCCGCATCACTTACAAAAGGTGAAATAACCTTCGTGTCTCATTTATTCCACAGATGATCTAATCATTGGAGCTTATAGAACTCCTCGTCGGCTTTCCAACGCACTTTGAATCGCTCAAATCCGAGTTCGGATGAAGAAGTTACGGCGGAAACGGACGAATATGCAAAACGGAACGTCTCAGCCTGAGTTGAGACACCCCGAGGTGTCTCGGCGCAAACGAGACACCCTAGGGTGTCTCGGCCTTGGCCGAGACACCCAAGGGTGTCTCGGCCTAAGTTGAGACACCCAAGGGTATCTCCAGCCCTAAAAAAGTCAGATTTGGTTGTTTTGCGGTTTTAACCGCCCGGATCTCCTTGAAACCTATAAATACAAGCCTCAGAGCCTCATTTTTTCAGATCTGGAATTCTCGTGCCTCAGCGAAGCCCTTCCGGATTGAAGACTTAAAGTGCACAGATTTTAGAGAGGAGGAAGAGTTAGATCTGCAGCCCGGTTCATTCCATAGGATTATCTCGTTGCGGTAATCTTAAGAAGAGTGATTATCTCGCTTCGCCGAGATAAGAGCTACGGTTTCTCGATCCCTTCACGGATAGATGAAACTCTGTCCAAATATTGATCGTTCGGTGGTCCACGGACTAACGCGTCCCCGTCACAGGCCAAGATCCCACGCAAGCAGCGGGCGATAAACACTCGTTACGTTTGTTTGAAGAGAATTGTAATTTTTTTTTGTTTTCATTGTGTAAAAGTCTTATAAAAAGACTAATTTTTGTATTCGTTGTAAACGTCTAAAGTTTGTAATGAATCCCACAATGAAACAATCAATTTTTCCCGAAAACAAGCATATGATCGCATACTCACTGCTTTTTCCCACAGTGTTCGGTTCAATCTTTTCGCGACCCCATTCTGCTGTGGTGTAGATCTAACTGTCCAGTGTCTAGCAATCCCTTCCTGATCACAGAACTCCTTGAAAGCACCATCTGTATACTATGTACCGTTATCAGATCTCAGTGTCTTCAATTTCTTGCCCGTCCTGTTCTCAACCATCGCCTTCCACTTCTTGAATGTCTCAAATACCTCATTCTTATGCTTCAGGAAATAAACCCAAGCATATCTTGAATGATCATCTATGAATGAGACAAAATATCTGGAACCACCCTTGGAAGTTGTCGAAGCCGGACCCCAAACATCCGTGTGCACATAATCTAGTATCCCTCTGCTCTTTTGCTTGCTCCTCAGAAATTGAACCCTGCGCGCCTTTCCATACACACAGTCCTCGCAAAAATCCATGCAAGGCTTCTTCAGATTCTTCAGCAAACCCTCTTTACCAAGCAGATCCAGACCCTTCTCTGACATGTGCCCAAGCCGCCTATGCCATAACCGTGTGTGCTCACATGGGTCTCCACCACTTCCTTAAGTTCCAACTGTTGCATCTCCCGTTACCGTCGTACCCGAGAGAGTATATAGATTACCGTGACGAACACCCTTCATCACTGTTAAGGAACCCCGAACAACCCTCTTCACTCCGTTCTCTGTTACAATCTTGCAACCCCCGGAGTCCAAAGCACCAACTGAAATAAGATTCTTTTTTCCCACCTACTCTCTTGTTAGGACAATCGACCTTGAAATGCCCAACTTCACCGCATTTGAAACACGCTCGTCCCGCAAGAGGTCTCGATTTAGATCTAGACTTTCCTCCCTTGCATTTTCCTCGCTCATTGCCTCTTCCTCTGGCAAACAGTCCCTGCGCTTGTTCTTTGTTACCACCAGTGACCATATCACTAGTTGCAATTTTTCGAAGGTCATCCGCTAGAAGTGTTGTTCTAGTCTCATCCATCGACAAAGTATCACCCACAAGCATCAGTGTTTGCACCAGGTTTTCATAAGACTTTGGCAAAGATAGAAGTAGTAGAAGCGCCTGATCCTCGTCTTCCATTGTCACCTCAATGTCTTTCAAATCCGATATGATCCTATCGAACTTGTTGATGTACTCCCGAATTGACGAGCCCTCCTCCATCTTGCAAGTATACAATTTGGATTTTAAATAGATCCGGTTCGTTAGACTCTTCGTCATGAATGTGCTTTCTAACTTCAACCACACGCCCGTAGCCGTTTCCTCCCCGTCTACCAAGAAAACTACATCCCTTTCAAGGCAAAGGATAATCGACGTCCGTGCTTCCAGATCCAGCTCCTCCCAATCCTCATCAGACATATTTTTGTTCTTCTCTTTTCCGGCCAAAGCCTTGTACAATTTTTGCGAAATCAGCGAATTTTTTATCTGCATCCTCCAATAGGAAAAATTATTTTTCCCATTAAATTTTTCAATCTCGTATTTTCCAACTTTACTTGTTTTACTTGTAGAAGCTATTTTCCGCTTGTATTATGTCAATCCGCTTCTCTCAGGAATTTTTAACAATTTCTTTGTGTTTTACCACCACCTCAGATCGGAAATTTTACCACCTCCAGTCTGAATAAGTGCTCTGATACCAATTGTTGGGGCGGAGTCACGCCCGTCGCCGCGGAAGCGATATCACCTGAGAGATAGCCCTGACTATTGTTATCACAAAAGCACAAGTCAACCTCTATATTCTTGTTTCTCAAAGGAAACTAGAATAGATAGTGAAATTCTTATTTCTCAAAGGAAACAAGAATCGAAAGTGATATATTTCATCAAAGTGAAATATACACTTTTCCTCTCATCAGTTCAAGAACTGAAATATCGAGGGAACCTACAAGCTATGACAACTCACAGATAAGACAAATACAAACACGAGATTTTTACGTGGTTCGGCAAACTAGCCTACGTTCACGGGAGGGTGTTTCACTATGGAGGAAAAATACCAAACTTATACAAGTTCTCTCTTCCTCTCTTTCTTTTCTCTCAAAAAACTCCACTTGAGATTTTTCCCACTAATTTCCCCACACCAAAAACACCTCCACCCCTTCTCTATTTATAGGAAACCAAAGAGGGGGGAACCGAAAAATTTGGCGGGCTCAGAAGCGCGGGAACAGGAGCGCGCGCGGAAGGGGAAAAAACCACGCGGGAGAAATTCCCGCGATGAGCTTTCGTGGACGCGCACGTCTGCTCGTGAGCAGACTCCCACGTGGGTGGGCCCGGGCGTCCACAGTTATGTATCCTGGATACACTAAGTTTCAAAATTTATGGATCTCTAAACTTGATAACTATTGGAAACCATGATTATGTATTTATTAGTTCTGTATGTACACATGTAACATGCATACATTTTATACATCAATATGATGGTGAGTTATAACAGTGACTACGACTATCGTGTGGGAAAGATAATTCATACTCTGTGATATGCATAGATTTTGCACGCAACTGATCTCCCACTCCAAGATGGTCAAGGGCATGCCAACCATGGAGACAAATAGCAATAGCTAGCAGCCCCCGTATTTCGTAGAGTTTCAGATCTCTCCAAAACTACACTCCTTAAGCCTTTCCTGCAAATATTCATAAAACAATGAAGGTAAGTTTCAATAACTTCACGCTCTTATCATAACATGATTACTACTTTATCATAACTTGATTCACATTTGAGGCCATGATAAATAAAATGGTACTACCTCTAAATTAAAGAAAGGAGGCCAAACCATGAATATAGCTATCAAAGTGAAGAAGAATTAAAAGGAGTTTTATTATTATTAGCATGTAAATGAAGTTGAAAAAGACAAGAGATTCACTTGTGAAGGCCGAGTGCAGTAGCAAGCCCACAGATGCCTCCACCAATGATCACAATCTCATGAAACCCCTCCTGCTTCCCCATCTCTGTTCTATATTATTCTCTTTATTCTCTCTTCCCTAGCATTTAGCCTGAGACTAGTATTTGTATTTATAAAGGAGCAAACTGAACTAAGCATAATGTGTTATAGGTTATTAAAGACTGACAGTCTGACAGGCATTTGTTTCTGAAAGTAAACAAAGGGTTTTTATAAAATGCCATGGTCTTATCAATAATTTCAAACACATGCTTATGGGGAGCAGATTGGCTTGAGATCTGCAAATGACATTTTTTTAGTAGTAGAAATCCTATCAGAACGTCCTACACCATACGGGGTGTTCCAACTGTAAATGTGCGAAACAAGGGAACAGTTTTGATATTTCATGCCCTCTTTACAAGGCTCAGATCACCCGAGGTGGTGGATTGCATAAAATTGGAAGGAATCAACTTGTGAAAATGCTAGTTTGGAATTCGGTTACATACACTAGGAAGGATAATATCTACTTGCATGCTAATTTTGTCACAATACAGAATATAACACCTAATGAATAGTACATCGATTGTGCCTAATTGGCATTTACTTATATCTCATCCTTGTTTACTCAATCATTATCTATCCTGAATACAACAAGGTTAAAATTTTATGGATCTTGAAATTTGAGAATTATTGAAAACCATGATCATAAATTTATAAGTCTCTGTATGTTTATAGACATGCATATATTGTATCAATCAGTATGATTGTGATAGCGACATCAATGAAGATGACTATCTATATGAAAAAATAATTCATACTCCGTGATATGTGTAGAATTTGCACGCAGCTGATCTCCCACTCTAAGATGATTATGGGCATGCCAACCATTGAGAAAGACATTAATGCGAGCTTCTATGGTTCTGAGGGTTTCAGATCTCTCCTGGACATGTTCATAACAAAAAACATTGAAGGTAAGTTTCTGTTAACTTTGAGCTTTATCATACCTATGTTTACTTTTTTTAAAATCCAGATAGATAAAGACAACTAGGTGTAGAGACTCTAAATCTCAAAATAGTGATGATATCCACATTTAAAAATATAAATAGGATCAGAGAGTTAAAATAATATGTATAATAACAAAATATATATATAAGATGTACAAACAAACATTAGATAAATAAACAAATCAATTATTAAAAAAGTATTCGTTTTGTTTTAAATGATGTTTCTAGTAGAATCTAAAGGAAAATTTGTGATCTTGATTTTTCAAAATACCATTTCCACCCTATCCCAATCTAGACCACATTTGACTTTGAGTCCATGGTAAACTGGTCCTACCTCTAAACTAAAGAATAGGCGCAATTCCTACAATTGAGATACAGAAAAGTATTAGTGTAAATTACCTATTCACCTAGAACGAACATAAGTTTTTGGCAATTAGGTTGAGAGTGATCGGTTTGGTCAGTTCCGTGTAAATACTTTTTAACCAAACCGCACCAAAGTTTTTCTAAAACCGAACGAACGGCCAAAATTTGATCGGTTCGGTCAGTTCAATCATTTGCACCAAACATTGCTCACCCTGGCTTCATATATTCTTCTCTTTCTTCTTCTACTATGATCTAAATGAGCCTCCTCCTCCTTTTCGTAAATGTAAATTTGGTATGTTAGTGTATATATAAACCAGCAAATTAAGTCAACTAAACATACTGATTTATAGATTGTTAAGTCTGAGTGGCATTTGATCCCCCAGGGGGGTGGGGGGGTGGGGACGGACCCTAGTGACCCTTTTATTTATAAAGTGGCATGATCTGGTAAATAACGTCAAGCAGATGCTTAGAGGGAGCAAAGTCCTTGAGATTTGTGAATGTCATGTTACTTAGTGCTTCTAATTGCAAGCAATCGCTTTTCATGGCAATAGGATATAATAAAGGTAATTGGTGAATCAATATAAAATAACAAGCCTCTGTTTTGTTGACAAAAAGATATTAGTCATCTATGCAACTACTATATATATGAAAAACTTACTAGTACAGTCAAAGTACAAATAGAAGGAAATGGACATTTTGTCTTTTCCTATGTTGTTTTTATATTAGATTAAGTGAAAATTGCATCTGAATAATTAACGCAAAATATATTTTAGATGTTTTTCTTTATGCTTTTGAACCTAGATAGAAATATGTTAATTTTTACTCATTAAGATTTTTTTATATTATCCATGCCTTAAATATAAGCAGTTGGGGGGAGAAAGAAAACTAACAGAAACATCAGAGGTGGAAAGTAATTGGAAAAAGGTGATGAAAATATGTTTTGGTAGACAAATGTCACTCTTGGAAAGCTTGAAAGGGCTAAATATAATTTACCCTATTTTTTTTTTTATATATAAGAGACTCCATTTCATTTACATATCCATATACTTTATTCAATAGACCAGCTCCTTCAGTCTTTCTGAAAATTTTCCATTTCTAACGGAGCCCACAGTCATACTGCGTGTGGCTGAACCTGCCACCCAATATTTTAGAGAATATGACGAAGAATATGAACCTCTTGAGCCACGAGGCACAAAGCAGTGACCCCGAGAGAAAGGATTTGGTCGATAATATCACTACTCTCCAACGTCTCTCTCTTGCGTATCTTCTCAACGCCCCTCCAACTCTCTCCAGCATCTCTTGGTCGCTTGCTCTGCATCCTGACAGGCCAACTGGCATTTCTCGAGACAGGCATCTTGCGAGCACCACCGCATCTTCGAGCGCGGAGCAGCCTCCCTGGGCCATCGACGGATCCATCTGGTGCGTAGCGTCGCCAGCCACCGTCATTGTCCCTTTTGAAATATCGCTGAAAGCCAAATGCCATGGAGCATGATACCTGATAGGGTGCAGGGACAACGTCTTGATATCACAATGCTTCACCATCTCAATCACCCGTGCAGGGTAATCCCTGAGTGCCTCTGTTGTTCGATCCCTCACGAGTCTGAGATCGTCTCTGGTTTCTAAATCTGGCATTCGTATTTCACACCCTTTAGAATCAAACTCAAAACTTTGCGTTAATAATGTCAGAATGAGAGAATACCTTTCGGGTTGAATTCTTGCGTTACAAACCAGAAAACTGACTTCTCATCCGCTGGAATCCTTCCTACGAGGAGTTTGTCACCCCACACGTGTAGGAAACTATTGGAGAGGCCGTGTCCATTTGGATAACTTGTTAGTCCTTGTACCACTTGTGTTTGAAGGAGGTTTTGGGGTTTTAGTCCTAATGTTCTCGCTACGATCGAGTTTGAGCCATCACATCCTATCAGAACCTGAAAATTTTATGAATATAACAAATGACATCCTATCAGAACCTGACAAATTTATGCATATAACAAATGACATCGATTTTTTTTTTCGGATCCAGTTTTCTAGTACACGCAACTTCGAGTTTTTTATTTACCTTAGTTTTCAGGATGCGACCATCTGCAACATGAACAATGGGGAAAGAGGTAGTAGGATCAGTTTCAATTGCTACAACTCGACACCCAAATCTGATCGATTCTGCAGGCAGACTGTTAGCCAAGGTGTCGATGAGATCTCTTCTTTTAACACATCGAAGCCCTTCTTCACTAAAACATGAAAGTAGATGGAAATATTTACTAATATACAATTGTATGCACATAATAATGAAAATGATAGTTTCAGATTGTGAAAAACACATGAAGATTTTTTTAAGGGAAAATTGTGTCCAGGCCCCAAAAGTGGTAACTTCATGTGACAAGCCCCCTCGTATTTCGGCCCATGTGTATTAGCCCCAAAAAGTGAAGACTAATGTTTTAAGCCCCCTCCATGTCAGCGTTGTACAAAAGCAGATTGTATTTTTTCAAAAAAGGCGATACTGCCCTTCTCCTTCTTCCCCAGACGAGGCGCCGTCCCTTAACAGTAGACACTCCTCTTTAATGCGATAAGATGGAAGAAATGGAGGGAAATTTCTCGCCTTTTTTCCCATCATGAGCTATAACTATTTAGTTATCCATTACTTCTCCTCAGACCAAAATTCTCTCCTTTACTCGCGCCATTAATCTTACCTTCTCTTCAAAATGGCTGAGAAGGACATCATTTGCATTGTCTCTTCGGGGTACAAAGCGGTATTTTTGAAGATTAACTCCTCAACCACCATCCTGGATCTCAAATTTGATGTGGCAGAGAGGTTAGGTATTCCATATGAGTCATTAATTCTGTCATACGAAGATGAAACAGCTGGAAGCTTGAAATTTCCTATTGAGAACGAGGGGGACATGATGTCTATGGTGGAGCATTGCCACAATCTTGGACTGAAAGAGGTTCACATGAAAGCTGATGATTTGCAGAATATACACTGCAATGAGCGAGTCCAACCTTGCAAAGAGCAAGTCCCACAAGACATGTAGGTTAACTGCGAAGTAAACGAACGCTAGTGCTAATCGTCTTCTTTTTGTCTATGTTGAATGTTAAACTGGATTTCAGATGCATTTCAACAATATGTTAGTTGTAATCGTTGACCTGTTAGTTCTAATCAACGTGTTGTTGCTGAACGGGTTTTTGTTAGTTCTAATGGCTATTTTGTTAGTTCTAATCGCTATTTTGTTAGTTCTAATCGCTATTTTGTTAGTTCTAATGGCTATTTTGTTAGTTATAATCGCTATTTTATTAGTTCTACACGATTGCATGCATCTTAGTTCTTAGTTCTACACGAATGCATGCATGTTAGTTCTATTAATACATATAGGGGTTTCTGTTAGTTCTAGTAGCTATTTTGTTACTTCTACACGATTGTATGTTAGTTCTATCACCAGTTCCATATGGGGTAGAGCTACTCTAAAGCGTGTTAGACCTATCAACACTTTTATTTGTGTAGTTTATGATTAACTATTTTCCTGTTGTTAATATTTGTAGCGCTTCCAGAAGTCTAAACTCGAAAAGTATAGACTGTGGCCCACCGGAGTTGTCGTCCACAACTGTTGCAGATAAGACTCCCAATGACATTCCTTCAAGAGATAATGTTATGATGATTGATGACATGATTAGCAGATCTGAGAGGATTCTTGCTTGGTGGCACACTGCGTTAACTGGGGAGGGGCAACGTTTTGAAAGTGCGAAGGAGTTAAGATTGGCCTTGCTATACTACTCCATGGCCAAAAAATTCGAATATGAGTTTGTGAAGAATGAACCAAAGCGTATTCGAGTTTTTTGCCGGTTTAAGGTAGCCAAAAATTGCCCATGGATGTTATTTGCCTCTCCGCCGAAAAATGATAATAGACTTGAAATAAAAAGGTTCGTGGACATTCACAACTGTGGACAACATGCCAATAATGCAGGTCAATCTAGAGCCTCTCGTCATTTCATTGCTACCCAATTACAACCCACGTTGAAGGTACGTCCGGATATACGACCTATTGACGTTCAGAAGGAGTTTCTAAGTTCATATGGGATTAGGGTTGAATATAGTAAGATTTGGTGGGGTAAAGAAAGAGCTCAAGGGCGATTATATGGTGATACTTATGAGTCCTACGATCAATTGAGATGGTAAATCAGAAGATCATATATACACAAGTTGCTGTTGTTTTCATTTATATGACGCTATAAGTCTCATAACTTTATAATGTTGAAACTAACGCTTAATCTTCAATTATCTAGGTATGTAGACGAGGTTAAGAAGACAAATCCGGGAAGCTACATTCATGTTGAACAAGACGAGGGTAGGTTTACAAGGATATTCATCTGCTATGCGGCCTGCATAAATGGTTTTTTACAAGGTTGCAGACCACTTATATTTTTGGATGGAACCTTTCTGAAAGATCGATTCAAAGGTATACTATTAAGCGCCGTGGCATATGATGGCAATCAGGGGATATTTCCATTGGCCTATTGTATCTGCGATCAAGAAAATAATGTTAACTGGAAGTGGTTCCTACAAGGTTAGTTCCAACATTATACATGATGATGCCAACAAAAATAGAACTAACACACCACAATCAAGAACTAACAAGAGAAATAATAGAACTAACACAACAGACAATAGAACTAACAAGACAGACAATAGAACTAACACTATCAATAACAGAACTAACACAACAGACAATAGAACTAACAAAAGAAATAATAGAACTAACACAACAGACAATAGAACTAATAAGAGAAATAATAGAACTAACACAATGAACAATAGAACTAACGGGCAAAATATTAGAACTGACACGACAAAGAGAAATAATAGAACTAACACAATGAACAATAGAACTAACGGGCAAAATATTAGAACTGACACGACACCTGACAGAACTAACACTTCAGAAATCTAGTTCTAATATCGCTATTATAATTCTATCTCCTTCGTAGTTAACTTTAAGGGCTGTTAACCAATACTCTTTTTGTAGGTCTGTGGTCCATTCTCTATGAAAGGGCAGATCCATACAACCATCCACATAAGCTAGTGATAATTTCAGATGCGGATAAAGGGATCAGAGAAGCAGTTAGAGAATTTTTTTCCCGGTTCTATACACTCTCGCTGTGTGCTGCATCTGGTCGAGAACTTCAGAACAAAGTTGAAGGATTTGGGATTCAAGTCAAAGGATTCTCAGATCTTGGGTAATCTACTGCAATCTGCCTGTTACAAATATACTAGAGCAGAATGGAATGATTATATGGACGACATCAGACTAATTGACGAGCGTGCATACAATATTGTGATGAACTATGCTCCAGAAAACTAGGCCAATGCGTTTTCTCCTGGAGTTAGGCAAGTAATATTTCATTTGATTACCTTACATATAACTAATAGAAGTAGATAGAACTAACACTGTCTATGTTTAGATATGGTCACGTTACATCAAATGTTGCAGAGTCATTCAAAAATTGATTCATGAGGCAAGGCTTCTACGGATACTCCAACTGATAGAGCATATTCGTAAACAGATCATGGTGCGCATGAATGAGCGACGAGTCATGGCTGAAAGTTGGAATCAAGTTCTTTGCCCCAAAGCTGAAATTGCCCTCAAGGAGAACATGGACAATGGACGCCCGTTGGAGGTTCGTCAGTCCCACACAGGCTTATTTGAAGTACAATCCCATAGATCTTGTCAAGTGGATCTAGACAATAAAACATGCACTTGCCGTGGGTGGGATGTAACCCGTGTCCCTTGCAAACATGCATGCGCAAGCATTATGTTTATGAAAAGGGATGTCTACCAATTCTGTGACTGGTTTATGACGGTTGACGCCTTTAAAAGGAGCTACGAGCCTATCATCTACCCTATACCTGACTACGAGAAACGCAGCGTGCCAAGGGATGAGATACAGATCCTACCTTCAATTACAACGAAAAGGAAAAGGAGAAATAAGACCAGGCGAATCAACAACAGAACTGTTTACACCCGGCCAGTTAAATGTTCTCGGTGTCATCTGGAAGGGCATAATCGTAAAACCTGTAATGAAACCATCGCTGACTAAGTGTGATTGAAATGAAACTAGCGATGACTAAGTGTGTTTTGAAATAAAACTATCGCGGACTATCGTAAAACATGTAATGAAAATAGATCTGACTATTGTCTGATTTGCTAGCACACTTCTAAAAATAGATCTAACATGGTATTTTTGAGATGAACTGAATTTACATCATGTGTACTCATCTACAACTGGTATTTTTGAGATGAACTGAATTTACGCAAAATTAGGTCGATTTCCCAGATTCTCGATAACATAGAACATACTGTTTTTCGGGGGAGGGTTGGATGGTACGCTCGGCCGTCGAGGGTCGTCTTTTGCTGTCTCGACGTGCTATCGCCTCCTTTTGCATCTCCATTAGGGTTTGCGTCGCCTCCTCCGCGCTTTCAAGCCCAGACGATACGTCTTGGCCCTTCGAGGCGCGTCGGTGGTCGACCTCGAAATCGGAAAATGATCCTTCCCTGGACGACATGATTCAGGCGAAAACCCTAAAACTGTTGAACGGCGGTGAGAAATTGGACACAATCTCGAGTTTCTGAGACAACGAAGAGGTGGAAGAGAGAGAGAGAGAGAGAGAGAGAGAGAGAGAGAGAGAGAGAGTACTTGAATAAGGATGGGGCGCGTTAACCGAGTTCAGTCCCATCAGAAGGGCACGAGTGTAACTTCCGCCTTTGTTTTTCTGAAAAAGAGTAGTTAGGGGTCCCATAACAAATACTGTGCGTATTTGGGGCTAATACACATGGGCCGAAATACGAGGGGGTTTGTCACATGAAGTTCCCACTTTTGGGGCCTGGACACAATTTTCCCTTTTTTTTAATTATCTACTTGCATGGTATTTTTTGTCACTACACCAAATAATAATATAAAGGTACATTATTTGACCTGATTGGTATTACTTCTGTCCCATCCTTGCGTACCCATTCATTATGAAACCTGAATACAAAAAGGTTAAAATTTTATGGATCTTGCAAATTGAGAATTATAGAAAACCATGATCTGCATGTACCTATCTGTATTTGTATGTAATTGTTAAAGTAAGAGAGAGAGAATCTTGGGTAAATTTCCCTTGAATTGAATATTGAGTATGCACATATATTTATACAAGTAGAGGAGTGTGAGGTTTGTTCTCCCAAGCAATGTGGGACTAAAACCCACTACAATACACTATTATCAACAGCCCCCTTCAAACTCATGTTGGATCAAACAAAGTGAGTTTGCGTACAAGAAACTGGAACCGATGAACAGGTAAGGCCTTTGTAAAGAAATCTGCAAGCTCGTCAGCGGATGAAACATGAGGAAGTAGAATTGTCTTGTCCTTGATAACTTGGTGACAGACAAAATGAGCGTCGATCTCAATATGTTTGGTCCTTTCATGAAATACTGGATTATTAGCAATCTGGATGACACTCTTATTATCACAGTAGAGAGGAGTAGGAGTCGTAACAGAAATATCGAAATCACTGAGAAGGCGACGAAGATGAATAATCTCTTTAGCTGTTGTGGACATTGCACGATACTCTGCCTCAGTACTGGAAAGAGCAATAACATCTTGTTTCTTACTTCGCCAGGAAATAAGGGAATCACCAAGAAATATACAATAACCTGTGGTAGACTTTCTGGTAGTTGGATCATCGGCCCAATCAGCATCAGAATATGCACAAAGCTCTAACTTAGATGTAGCAGGAAACAAAAAAGAGCGAGTGCTAGTACCCGAAGGTACCGAAGAATCCGTAATAAGACAGCATAGTGTACAGAACGTGGAGCACTAACAAATTGACTGACAATACCAACAGCATGAGAGATATCTGGTCGAGAGATGCACAAATAGACCAACTGACCAACAAGATGTCGATATCGGGTAGGATCAGATAGAGGCTCACCGTCAGTAGAGCAAAGTTTGACATTCTGCTGGAGTGGAGTATCGACAGTTGTATTATCAGTTAACTCAGCTTGATTTAGAATATCTGAGAGATACTTCTGTTGAGACAGTAATACACCCCGCGGGCCTTGAGAAATTTCTAGACCAAGGAAATACCGAAGAGATCCAAGATCCTTCATGTGGAACTGTTGTTGCAACTGAGATTTTGCGTATTGTATACCTACCATATCATCACCTGTAATGATCATATCATCTACATAGATGAATAATAAAACTCTGCCGCGCGATGTAGTGCGAACAAACAGAGAAGCATCTTGATGACTTTCTATAAAGCCCGCTTTGAGCACAACATCGCGAAAACACTCAAACCAAGCGCGGGGTGCCTGTTTGAGACCATAAACAGCACGACGAAGGAGACATACATGTCCCGGAGGAATATTTGACCCTGGAGGCGGTTGCATATATACGGTCTTTGATAAAGAGCCTTGAAGAAAAGCATTTTTGACATCCATCTGGTATAAGGGCCAACGATGAGCAGCAGCGGCCGCAAGGAGAGTACGAACAGTGGGCATCTGAGCAACAGAAGCAAATGTCTCCTCATAATCAATACCTTATTGCTGAGTAAAACCTCAAGCCACTAAACGAGCTTTTCGATGTTCAATGGTGCCATCAGGACGAAACTTGACCTTATAAACCCATTTACTGCCAACAAGAGAGATCCCAGGAGGACAGGGAACAACATCCCAGGTATGAGTTTGCTGAAAGGCTTAAAATTCCTCAGCCATAGCCTGTCGCCACTCTGGAATTTGAACTGCCTCTTGGAAGGACTTTGGCTCAACAATAGTGTAGGCTGTTAAAAAATCACAATAAATAGCTGATCCCCATCAAAACATCGATGATGAAAGTTACACTCTGACGACTTCCAGAAGGTTACAATTTGAAGACTTTCACACAGACTGATGAAGGTTACAATCTGACGACCTTCGCAACAACTGATGAAAGCTCTAATCAACAGCCTTCACAATCAACATCGAGAGTTACAATCTGACGACTCTCACATATCAAAGAGCTAAAGCAAAGATTACAAAACGACGATCTTTGCAACGCTCTGACAGAAAGAGACTACACGTGGAAGTCCTCCCCGCGTACCAGCTTGAAGATACACCGCGTTCATAGCCACGAACGCAGCTCAGATGTAGTTTCCAATGCTGCCAGCGTAGCTTCCAAATCGCCGCAAACACAGCTCAAGCGCAACCTCCAACGCTGCCAACGCAGCTTCCAAATCGCTGCCAAACGCAGCTCTTAAATCCTGCCAACGCAGCTTCCATCCGTTGCCAAACGCAGCTTCCAAGTCGCCAAACGCAGCTTCCAACAAGATGCCAACGCAGCTTCCAGCTGCTGCGACCGAGCTTTCAGACACTGCGTTCAAGCTTCCAGACACTGCGTTTGAACGCAGAATTCACACCAGAACGCGGATTTTGCGTTTGACTCGTTCAAACACGAGCTGAACGGTTTCAAAACCGTTTCCCACGATCTGAGGGGATCATAACTCCACTCAGGAGTGATTTAAGGGGGCGGTTACATCCCATTAGCCCCACTTAGGAGCGAATTAAGGAGGTGGTTACACCCCTTAATCCCCTATAAATAACTAAAAATTAATTCAGTTCAGGGGTTCGGTCGGTTGGAACTTCTTGGCAGTAACAGAAGAGATCCTTGGGCAGGCTTTTGAGGAGATTGACGTCATCCCTCAGCAACATTCGGCAACAGGAGCTTTCTTCATCCTTGGCTTATAGACCGATTTCGGTTAAATCAACTCTTTCATAGAGTTTCAAACTCATTCAGAGTTTTCCACAACGTCAAATCGTGAGGAGAAGATCACGTTCCAGTGAATCAAGACGTTCGGATCATCAACGGAGAGCAAACTCGATGCGAGCATTCGAGGGAGGCACTCCATCGCCACCGTGAAGAACCCAGAATTAAACAAATGGGAGAATCCAGATCATTCTCTTCTCTTTTGTAATCAGGAAATCCAATTGTAACTGAGATTAAAGGAATACAAATCAATTTTCCTTCGTTTCTTTTACTGCAAATTTTTCAACAAACAAAAGATGACGACTCCGCTGGGGACTAGCTTCTCTGATGAGAAAGTGGTGGTGCAATCCGATATTCATCTCGCTGGAACGACCGTTGAAACTCTCGTTGTAGAGTTTGATCAAGCCAAGTTTGAGGAGGCCCTCTCCTCCGGATCCCTTAGCCCCAAGGTTATGCGCAAGATCCACAAAGTCTCCAAAGAGACTAAAGCTCCAACTGCTCCAATTGCAGTCAAACCGCCTAAGAAAGACTGCTCGGACAGCCCCTCCCCCGATGGAGTGGGCTCAGCTTCAGCCAAACCCGTGCCAAGACGACGGGTATCGGGTCGAAAGATGCCCATTGAGGCGACAAACTTGATCAACACAGATGGTGACGTCGCTACAAAGGCCTTGAAGCAGGCTAAGAAGAATGCCGCTCGACGGAGGAGGAGATCCCTACGACGAGCGTATCTCCGAGATTGCCGATTCTCAAGTCAACACGAGCTTCGTGTTTGTGAGCCTAAACGCGACCCTGTTTCTGTTTCAGAACACAAGCCTCGCGTCTATGAGCCAAAACATAGGCTCTGTGTGAATAAGATTGAACGCAGCCCTAAATGGCGCGTTATACAATCGAAACACAAAGCTCAGGCATGCATTACTAAGCCAGAACGCAACCCTCAAGGGAGCGTTACAAAACAAAAACGCAGGTCTCCAGACCGCATTAACCATCCTGAACGCAGTCCTCAGCAAAGCATTCCAGAATCCAAAGACGGACATTAGATATGCGTTTGGGCAAGGAAACCCAATATAGAATAGTCCTCTCAGGATGTCAATGCTGCTCATATGCGGCCAAACTGTTGGTGTTCGACCAATTTACGAACGTTGCTTTGCTCAACCAACGACGACGTTCTCACAGGAAGAAGTCTCCAGAGACCGAATATCCTGAGGTCACTATCAATGTGATCGGCAGAGGGAAAGTCTCAGGTCCTAATTCCGATGACTCAGAGATAAGTCGTTCACCGACCGTCAGAGAAATCGCTAACGAGTTTGAAGGAATCTACCAACGCACTCGGACGTGAACAGGAGCCATTCCCCCTGTCAACTATCGGAGGTTAGCTAGAGGAACTAATTCCGATGATGAACACTCAGCCATTGCGGAGTCTCAATCATCAAGCTCATTCATTGGGCATGAGAGCTTCACCCACATGGCAGAACATTCTGAAGATCTTTCAAAGAGGGTTGCTGAGCAAGACGCCATGCTCAAATCATAGCAGAAGACCCTCAATGAACTCCTAGACCTGTTGACTCAACTCGTCACAGACAAGGCTAAATCTCAGAAGACAGATTCGCCACCTAGGCAAGAGTCCTCCCGAAGAGGAAAAACGTCTTCATCCTGACCTCACACAAGCAAAGGGAAGGGAAAAGTGGTTGATGACACGGCTTCTGACCAAGAAGCCCATAACCTGCAATCTTCCTCTGATGAAGGAAAAGAGACGAAGAACGAGCAAAATCTCCAGTCTGTCAAGATAGAAGAATTGGAAGCCCGCCTCAATGCCATTTCTAACAGAAGCGAGCTCCAAGAAGAGGGAGTTGTCATACCCTATCCTGTCGAATAGGATGCAGCCCCTTATCCTCCAAAGTTTAAAGTCCCGATGTTACAAACTTTTAACGGCACGGAATCACCGAACCAACATATCTATCATTTCAAGTCACAGACTAAGAATGTGATATCAAACGACGCCATACTGACTCGATTGTTCATTGGCACCCTCAAGGGAGTTGCATTTGAATGGTTCAGAAAACTGCCTACGGGATGTATCCAAAAGTGGGCGGATCTAGAGAGGCTCTTCCTATTAAGATTCTTTGAAGATGATACAAAAGTCTCCATCCATACCCTTCTCTCCACTAAGCAGAAGAAGAGGGAGTCCGTCAAAGCTTTCGTCAAGAGGTTCTGAAGCATGGCTCTTCGATGTCCGACAGGTATGACACAGTCTACCTTAGTAGAGACCTGTCGACACAACTTGCAAACCGACCTTCTAGCACAAATGAGGGTTGCAGAATGCCGTTCTTGGAGACAACTAATCTCTCAAAGCGAACAGGCTCAAAAGATTATTGTCAGGATCAAAGCTGAAGAACAAAGTAGGCAGGATCCACCTGAGCAATCGGACCAATCCCAATCTTCTCCTGAGCAATCGGACCAAGCCCAATCTTCTCAGTCAGAAGGGGAAGATACTACAACCACTGAAGCCAATCCTCTTCAGTAAGATGACAGGTCCAACAACTATCACGTTAATGATCACCTCTGATAGTCCTTTTCCTCCAAATTCTCCCACCAATCCTCTTCAAGTAGGATGGCGGGTCCACCAAAACTATCACGTTAATGATCACCTCTGATAGTCCTTTTCCTCCAAATTCCCCCCACCAATCCACTTCAAGTAGGATGGCGGGTTCACCAAAACTATCACGTTAACCGTCACCTCTGATAGTCATTTTCCTCCAAATTCCCCCATCAATCCTCTTCAAGTAGGATGGCGGGTCCACAAAACTATCACGTTAACAGTTACCTCTGATAGTCAAACTCATCAGATAATGGCATACCAGGTGATGTGCCTCTATTCCGACTTCATGGATAGTGCCCCACTAGGTGATGTGCCTTGTCTACCTCTTTTTATTCCTCTGCTAAGTCTTAATCAAGATTGGGGGTTGGTTACTTGGAATCCATTGGATTAAGAGTAACGAATCTTTCACATCGTAGAGTTAACATTACACTTCTGACGATCTTCATCCCCACAGAGTATGCATTCAACTCGCATTACTCCCAATTTGTCACGTTAACCATACACCTCTGACAATCAACTTATCAATCCTTACCAATAGGATGATAGGTCCTCAAAATTGTTCAAATCGTAAAATCTTAGTATCAAAATTCATCGCTTCTGATGATAAACTCACTTAGCAATTCTCCCCAGCGAGACGCTAGTCCCCAAAATCTTGTTCAAATCACAAGTACACATTCTCTTGTCACATTAACATCATACCTCTAACAATCCACTTATCAATCCTCGTCAATAGGATGATAAGTCCACAAATTTGCTCCAATCGCAACATAAATCCTGTCACGTTAACACTAAACCTCTGACAAAACCCACTTATCAATCCTTGTCAATAGGATGATAAGTCCACAAAGTTGCTCCAATCGCAACACAAATCCTGTCACGTTAACACTAAATCTCTGATAAAACCCACTTATCAATCCTCGTCAATAGGATGATAAGTCCACAAAATTGCTCCAATCGCAACACAAATCAAACCCACTTATCAATCCTCGTCAATAGGATGATAAGTCCACAAAATTGCTCCAATCGCAACACAAATCATGTCACGTTAACACTAAACCTCTGACAAAACCCACTTATCAATCCTTGTCAATAGGATGATAAGTCCACAAAGTTTCTCCAATCGCAACACAAATCCCGTCATGTTAACACTAAACCTCTGACAAAACCCACTTATCAATCCTCGTCAATAGGATGATAAGTCCACAAAGTTGCTCCAATCGCAACACAAATCCTGTCATGTTAACACCAAACCTTTGACAATCCACTTATCAATCCTTTTTACTAGGATGATAAGTCCATAAAGTTGCTCCGATCACAACATTCTCTTGTCACGTTAATATCAAACACCTCTGACAAAATCAACTTATCGACTCTCGTCAATAGAGCGATAGGTCCTCAAAGTTGCTCCGATCGCAACACTTCCAACTTATCGACTCTCCTCAATAGAGCGATAGGTCCTCAAAGTTGCCCTGATCGCAACATCTTCCTGTCACGTTAATTTCACACCTCTGACAAAATTCACTTATCAATCTTCTTCAATAGGATGATAAGTCCATAAAGTTGCTCCGATCGCAACAAATTCCCGTCACGTTAACATCAAACCTCTGACAATCCACTTATCAATCCTCTTCAATAGGATGATAAGTCCACAAAGTTGCTCCGATCGTAACATTTTCTTGTCACGTTAATCCTACACCTCTGACAAAATCAACTTATCGACTCTCTTCAATAGAGCGATAGGTCCATAAAATACTGTTAGGTTAACATCACATCTCTAACAGTCAAACCCCCTAATGAACTTGTTAATCCTTTTTCAACAAGAATAGCAAGTTTTTATTATAAAATCTCCAGTGGATTAGAGATTTTCTGAAATTATCCCAGTGATAATAAAAAAAGTTTCTGAATTTCACTCTAAGTGAAAATTCACGCCAAGTTAATACTACACCTCTGGCACTTCTAATTTTCTTTCAGTGTTTCAAGTGAAAATATAACACAGGAAGAAACAGTGATAAAGTC
Organism: Asparagus officinalis; assembly: GCF_001876935.1. NCBI lineage: Eukaryota > Viridiplantae > Streptophyta > Magnoliopsida > Asparagales > Asparagaceae > Asparagus > Asparagus officinalis. Next base: position 7,235,820 of record NC_033802.1, read on the forward strand.
TACGTTTTCAACATCGTAGCACCAAAAATCCATGTCTTACACGTATGGGGGACTTTATCTCGATCCCTAATTAGAGATAAGCCTACGCCTAACACGCGTTGCCAGTTAGTCTTTTCCCGTGAAAATGACAAAGTCTATATATTTAAAATCATAGCATCAAGTCTAGGAGGGTTCATTCTCTTAGCACAACGTTACATGTGGAACGGACTTAAACAATCCATATGCTAGCCCGACTCAAACGGTAGTCGGTAAAGGCTTATCAAATCCGTTGATGGCTGAGGGTTTGCCAAAAATCCTATGCACGTTTGCAGGCCCATCAACTTGATGGATGTGAGCCGAGACTTAAAATAGATGAGCCAAAGACAAGTCTCAAAGACTTAGTCAAAAATACACGGAAGCCACTTCCATGTCTTAAGTCAAAATGTTAAGGTCAGACCCGCGATGCAAAAACTAAACGCCGAGGTCACACCCGTGTTCAAAATTCAACATGCAAGGGTGAGACCCGCATCTCAAGTTCAAAATGCAGGGTCCACCCCCACATTCTTAAAGCAGGATTATGGCGCATACCTTTACACAGGTCCTACATGGCAAATCCCTTCAACCAAGATGCCTTAGAAGAAAGAGCAGAGAACAAATCCTTTACCACAAGGAATCAACATCTCCAAGATCAGAGTTGAGATCCAAAGTATTCCGAAAATTCGTCTCAGTCAACCTCGAACTTTCGAAAACTTTGGAGGGGGTTCTGTAGGCTGTCAAAAAATCACAATAGATAGCTGATCCCCATCAAAACATCGATGATGAAAGTTACACTCTGACGACTTCCAGAAGGTTACAATTTGAAGACTTTCACACAGACTGATGAAGGTTACAATCTGACGACCTTCGTAACAACTGATGAAAGCTCTAATCAACAGCCTTCACAATCAACATCGAGAGTTACAATCTGACGACTCTCACATATCAAAGAGCTAAAGCAAAGATTACAAAACGACGATCTTTGCAATGCTCTAACAGAAAGAGACTACAAATCGACGGTCTCTTCAAACCAAGACGTGGAAGTCCTCCCCGCGTACCAGCTTGAAGATACACCGCGTTCATAGCCACGAACGCAGCTCAGATGCAGTTTCCAATGCTGCTAACGTAGCTTCCAAATCGCCGCAAACGTAGCTCAAGCGCAGCCTCCAACGCTGCCAACACAGCTTCCAAATCGCTGCCAAACGCAGCTCTTAAATCCTGCCAACGCAGCTTCCATCCGCTGCCAAACGCAGCTCTTAAATCCTGCCAATGCAGCTTCCATCCGCTGCCAAACGCAGCTTCCATCCACTGCCAAACGCAGCTTCCAAGCTGCCAAACGTAGCTTCCAACAAGATGCCAACGCAACTTTCAGCCGCTGCGTCCGAGCTTTCAGACACTGCGTTCAAGCTTCCAGACACTGCGTTTGAACGCAAAATTCACACCAGAACACGGATTTTGCGTTTGACTCGTTCAAACACGAGCTGAACAGTTTCAAAACCATTTCCCACGATCTGAGGGGATCATAACTCCACTCAGGAGTGATTTAATGGGGCGGTTACATCCCATTAGCCCCACTTAGGAGCGAATTAAGGAGGTGGTTACACCCCTTAATCCCCTATAAATAACTAAAAATCAATTCAGTTCAGGGGTTCGGTCGGTTGGAACTTCTTGGCAGTAACAGAAGAGATCCTTGGGCAGGCTTTTGAGGAGATTGACGTCATCCCTCAGCAACATTCGACAACAGGAGCTTTCTTCATCCTTGGCTTATAGACCGATTTCGGTTAAATCAACTCTTTCATAGAGTTTCAAACTCTTTCATAGAGTTTCAAACTCGTTCAGAGTTTTCCACAACGTCAAATCGTGAGGAGAAGACCACGTTCCAGTGAATCAAGACGTTCAGATCGTCAACGGAGAGCAAACTCGACGCGAGCATTCGAGGGAGGCACTTCATCGCCACCGTGAAGAACCCAGAATTAAACAAAGGGGAGAATCCAGATCATTCTCTTCTCTTTTGTAATCAGAAAATCCAATTGTAACTGAGATTAAAGGAATACAAATCAATTTTCCTTCGTTTCTTTTACTGCAAATTTTCCAACAAACAAATAGAATGAATGGCAGCAAGAAAGTTATGAAAGATAGGTGAATAAGAAGTAACAGAAGCATACCGGGCAGGCATGACATGTGGGTGTTTGCCTCGATGAAGAGCAAGAGGAACCTCAAGTGGGGGAGATGCTGGCGCAGGTGCGTGGAGATCAACAGTATTTTCTAGAGTGAGAGTTGTGTCCACGGGATATGAATTAGATGGTGTAAGAGAAGACTCGGGTGAGGAAGAGTCAACAGAAGGAGAGGGAGAGATGTCAGGGAGATCTCGAAAGGAAAATTGAGGTGAAGAAGTGGGTGATGCAGTTGACGGGGAAGCATGATCAGTAGAGTGGAGGAAATTAAAGTCATCAGAAGCAGAATAATATGGAGAATCCTCTTCGAACTGAACATGACGAGATATATGAACTCGACGAGTTGCGGGATCATAACAACGATAACCTCGATGTTCTGAACTAATTCCTAAATAAACACAAGAAACAGCTCTGGGAGACAATTTATCACATTCGTGAGATGGCAGAAGAATAAAACATCGACAACCAAAAACGCGAACTAGATCATAACGGGGAGGATGAGTATAAACACGACTATAAGGAGTAGCACCAGAAAGAGAGCTAGATGGAGTGATATTAATGGCATGAGTCGTGGTGAGAATAGCCTCAGCCCCAAAACGACGAGGAACAGAGTAAGAAATGAGCATTGATCGAGCAGTATCGAGGATATGACGATGTTTGCGTTCAGCAACACCATTTTGCTCATGAGTGTAAGGACATGACTGTTGAAAGATAGTCCCATGAGAGGACATGATAGAACGCATGGTAGAGGATTGGTACTCTTTGGCACAATCAGAACGAAAAACTTTAATACGAGATTGCCATTGAGTGAAAATCATAGCAGTGAAGGCTTGATAAGCAGTAAGTACGTCAGAGCGGTTCTTAAGTAGGTAAACCCATGTAAAACGAGAGAAATCGTCGATAAAACTAACATAATATAAGTAGCCAGATGAAGAAGGCAAAGGAGCTGGCCCCCAAATATCAGAATGTACTAAATCAAATAAGGAAGTGGATACAGATGTACTCATTTTAAATGGTAAAGCAGTGAATTTAGCCAATTTGCAACCAGCACATGACTCAATACTAGAACTAGATGATACAGGACCAAGTACTCCAGACTGAATAAGACTCTCCAGCCTTTTATTAGACACATGACCAAGTCGTCTATGTTTTCGTCAAAAGTTGGTTTCGTTGTGGAATTCATTATATCTTCGGTCGATTACAATAAATTCAAAAGAAATAGTCTTTTTATAAGACTTCTTTTACACAACAAAAGGAAAATTACAACTCTTGAGAAACAAACGCAGGACCGTTGTTTGGATCGCTGCTTGCGTGGGATCTTTGCCTGTGCCGGGAGCGCTTTGACTCGTGGACCACCGAATCACAGATTCTGATTGAACCGTGAGGGGTTTAATGATTCTTCCTTCGTTTATCGAAGTAAGAATTTGAAGCGAATATCTTATCGATGTAAGATGTTCACTCTTCCAAAGATCAAGTCTGAGCTTAGATCTCTAGGACTCGCTAGAAGCTTCTTGAGGATGTTTGTGAAGAAGGAAGACTCTCTCTCTTGCTCTAATTCACCAAAACTCAAGGCTCTCTGCTCTAATCTCTCTGGAAAATGCTCAGCCCCTGTCCATGATGACCATAGGGGGGTATTTATAGCCTCCTTAGACGATAACTGAAGAAATAGCTGGTCAATAACTGTCTCTTTAGGCGCGGCAGCTGATGCTGTCGCGGCTAAAGGGCGCGACAGTCGACACTGTCGCGGCCAAAGAGCGCGGCAGTCGACACTGCCGCGGCTAAAGGGGCAGTTACACCCACGTTCATACGTGTTTGAAACAGTTCTCCCACGACCTTTAACCACCTTTTTCGTGGTTTAACTGCTTTTCCACATCAGCACACGTTCTATTTCTGATACTCCGCCACGTGGACTTTAAATAATCATCAGATAACTGTATTATAACTGCTGTAGCATCCTGCTTTAACTGCCGCGGCACCATAGGTTGCAGCGGTTAAGCCGCGACACCATAGGCTGCCGCGCCTTAGCCGCGGCACCTTGGTCTGCCGCGCCTTAGCCGCGGCACCTTGGTCTGCCGCGCCATAGCCGCGGCACCATGTCCTGCCGCGCCGCCATATGTTGCTTGATGACGTGTATATTGTTCTTCTATATCGTCTTGAGTGGTGTTTGAATGTCTGTAAGCATTTTTTGACGCCTACATGTAGTTATTCATTTCTATCGATAATTATAACCTTATTGGAGGAATTCACAATTCATGCACTCTGTTTTTGCAGTATTAGAGGTTATTATGTATATGCTTGTTTTTTGCTAGTTAGTTATTACAAATCTAACTCATTTTTTGTATTATTACATTGACGAATTGGTGAACCATTCGCTAATATTCTAATTCAATCGTTTTTCGGTGAATGGTTTCTGTAAATCTTCTTATGGATAAGTTATTCACAAAATATCAACTATTCATGGATCTTATGAAGCGTCACTATTTATGTTGGAAGCTTGGTTTTTTGCTAGTATGTAGTGAAACACAGCACATGTTCTTTCTACCTACTTTTTCTTTTACTAGTTACTGCAAAAATCTAGCTCATTTTTTGTATTATTACATTGACATATTGGTGAATCATTCACTAATATTCTCATTCAACTGTTTTTCGGGGCATGGTTTCTGTAAATCTTCTTATGAATAAACTATTCACAAAATATCAGCTATTCGTGGATCTTATGAAGCATTACTCTTTATGTATATTGGAAGCTAAGGAAAAAAAATAGTACTATCTATCAGTGTCAATAAAGCATTCAGAATTTATTTGTATAGCGTGACCTATTTTTTCCATAACATTCTATTCATTAGTTGAGGTTGCTGTTGGTTGTAATTCTACTGAAATTTTCCTGCCGTAACATGTATTGAGTTTTACATCATTACAATATATCGTCTTCCAGTCTAGATGTTCTGGTAGATTCTTGGATGTTTAGACATTCAATATCTAAGTCATGAATCATGTACTGAATGCTAAGTAGAAATTACCTATGCTGTTTGATTCTTCTGGTGCTTTCTATGAAATTTTCTCAAGCAATTAACTTCTTGCAGAACCGGCTGCTTGCAATGAACTATATAAATGAGGGCTCTGATGATAAGCTTTTTGAGGCTCACAGGTATTTCTAACTCTTTACAAAGTATATATGCTTTCACAGGATTCCCATTCTGTTCGGTACCTGTTTATGGATATTTCTATAATATGAGATTATCAGTGTATTTAGAAGTCAATTTTCGATAATAGTTGGTTTTTATTCCAAACCTGGTAAGATTCAATCTAGGAGTTAGCTTTTATGTTTGAACTTTTTAAGCTTCATTTTAGATGAATCAACTCTGTTTGATTTTGACTATAGAAGAGGTGATACTTTTCGATCTCATTGAGCGCTTCTATTGTTTTGCTGCCCATCTATTGTGACAGGTTTATGCCACACGATTGCTTTGTCAAGTTAATGAATGTTATTGAATGCCTTGGGAATTAGAAATATTTGTCGAACTGTTCTTCAAATTCGTTGGTCCAAAAGAAATCTGATGAGAGCCTGATAAAATTTATATTGTAGTTAATGCATTATGATTCATTGTTGCTCTGCCGTGTCATATTTAAAAGGATGGAAAACCTGTTTTATAGATGCTTTGCAAATGAGAACTTTTTTTTGCCATTGCAAATTTCCTTGGTTCATTAAGATCGGAGTGTCAATGTTATGGATATCCTCTCTGTTTTTTTGTCTCTTTTTGTGTAGCTGTATTGTGAATTTTTTTATGTTCCACGAAGTTCCTGTATTGAAAGATGCATATATGGTACTTTTGATCAAATTATCTTTGTTGGAAACAAATGTAGAACCATGTCTTTTTAGATGGAATATCTGATTTCTTGCTAAAATTTTCTTATTGAAGTACCATCCGAATGAAATCTGCATGCAATAGACACGAGTGTTATATAGCAGCCTGTTAATAATTTATTTTGATAATTCTGCAACTTCATTATTACTTGTTTAGTTGTTTACAAGTTCAGTGCTGTCATTTTGACTTCAACACGGAGTGAACATATAAAACTACTTCATTTTTATAGCATGCCTGTTAATCATGAAAATGATTATGAGTTTTGTATACCACACCTGTTAATCATTTTTATTGGTAATTCTGCAACTTCAGTATTTAGTTGTTTACAAGTTCAGTTCTGTACTTTTAATTTCAACAGGGAATGAGCACATAAAACTACTTCAGTTAGTGGTACAAATTCATAGTAGTTTGACTGACTGATGTTTAATTGTTCCTCAGGGAATGGGGAATGCGATTTATGAAGCTATACCCTCAATATACCAGTTGGGATAATCCTAAAGATATGGAACGCCCATTAGTAATTGGATATGTGTCACCTGATTATATTACTCACTCTGTATCATATTTCATTGAAGCACCTCTCTTTTTCCATGATTACACAAATTACAAGGTGATTGTGTACTCTGGTGTTGTAAAGGTATGGTTATTTCTCTCATGCACAAGTGTCACCACTTAGTTAACTTGAAGTCTTTTTTCAAGTATCTTGAAGTCTTTTTTCAAGTAATTTACAACACGTCTTTAAGTCAAGTTTATGGGGGCTGTATGATATGTAAACCAATCAATTTTTCTACTTCTACTTTTTTTTTTCTTTCAATCATTTTCAGTAAATTATAAAGTCTCTGTCCTTTACGCTTAAACATAGTTAGTGTCCTTGTGTTTTACTGTGATATTGTAGGCAGATGCCAAAACCCATAAATTCAAGGACAGGGTGCTGAAAAAAGGAGGGCTATGGAGGGATATATATGGGATTGATGAGAAGAAGGTTGCTAGCATGGTTAGGGAGGATAAAGTTGACATACTGGTGGAGCTTACTGGTCACACTGCAAATAACAAGCTAGGGATGATGGCCTGCAGGCCTGCTCCCATCCAGGTACTGCCCTTATTTAAATTCACATCTGTATCACCTTCTCTGCGTTTTTGTTCCTCTTGATATTTTTAAAATTTATAAATTTAGCATCCTTGTCATTTATCATGTTTCCTGGAATTGCTTGAGTCGCTTTGTTTTTTACATACATCCATGTAAAACATGCTCCTTAATGACCTTCACCTCCACAGTTCTTATTTACACTCATACCCCTTGAAACCTCCAGTCTTGTGGCCTAAACACTGTCTGCGAGTAAACTCAACTAGAAAGTGGCAGTAAACTGCCAAATTTTGCTGAGATACAACAGGATATAGGTTGTTCTTCTATTAAAGAGCATCCTTTTATTTTCATGGATATTTCTACTGTGAAGCTATATTAATGTCAGTCATATATTGGAGATGACACTTTTTGTTGCGTACTTGCCATTCCTTTTGTACCTTTTATCATTTTTATCTTCATGTCTATCATGTTGCTTCCATGTCTGCATGCCAACTTGTGCTTCTTAGCTTATTTCCTCATGTTAAAATGAACTAAGACTGAAGATCCGCATGTAATTATTTCCAATAACTACTTTTAACAATGATAATTTTCTTTATGAATTTTGCCTCTCATAGTTACTTTTTCTCCCACTATGCTTTCTTAGGCAACATGGATTGGTTACCCAAATACAACCGGTCTGCCAACAATTGATTATAGAATCACAGATGCACTGGCTGATCCCCTTGACACAAAGCAGAAGTGAGTTGAACTTTTGAGATTTGATTTTAAATTGTATAGATAGAGATATTCTGACTAATTGTGGCTGCAGGCATGTTGAGGAGTTGGTTCGTTTGCCTAAATGTTTTCTCTGTTATACGCCTTCGCCGGATGCTGGTCCTGTTTGTCCCACACCAGCTCTTTCTAATGGTTTTATTACTTTTGGGAGCTTCAATAATTTGGCAAAGGTAGTGTTATTATTGAATGTCTCTTTTAAAAATGTTTAGCTAAACTGAATTACAGCTTTGCGTTGTTCATCTTTTTTTTTCTGGCAGATAACGCCAAAAGTATTAAAAGTTTGGGCAAGGATATTATGTGCTGTTCCTAACTCCCGGCTTGTTGTCAAGTGTAAGCCTTTCTGTTCTGATAGTGTAAGACAGAGATTTCTTTCAATTTTGGAGCAATTAGGACTGGAGCCGCTACGTGTTGATCTTCTGCCTCTAATTCTTCTCAACCATGACCATATGCAAGCATATTCACTAATGGATATCAGGTAGATAGCTGAATCTTTTTTTTTTGTCCCCATCAACTGTCTCGTGTTCTTCATGCTTTAACTATTTGTCATTCTTTTAGTATTTGTGTTGTACCTTTTAACATCTATGGAACTTTTACTATATATCGATGTCTTTTCCGATATATTTATTATTTTGGTCTTCTTCAGTATAATAAAGAGTTCTGTTGGTCTGGCATTTTATGGGTTTTATAGGATCCAAACTAGTAAATTGGTTAGTTTTTAAAGTTTTGTCTATTTGATACTGACTTTTTTTCCATATCAAGATGGTCATTGTTTATCAATGCCTCTTTCGATAGATGTATTATTTTGGTCATCTTCAGGATATCAGACAGTTCCTTCTTTTGGTCTGGCGTTGTGGGTTTTAGAGGATTTAGTCTAGTAAGTTGGTTATGTTTTTTAGTTGTCTATTTCATACTGATGCTTGTTTACCACATGAAGTGGTCATCTGAAATCTACTCGTGGAACATTTTACCTTTATTTTGGAAAGCTGATGTGATTTTTTAACCTCCTACACCATATGATATAGTGGAAGCAGCGTAGGGCCTGATAAAAGTGAGATCCAAGGTTCTGTAATAAGGAGCAAAATGTCCTTTCTTTCTGTATATTTCTTCAGCGCCATCATTTGTCATGCAAACCTATCGTATCTTTAAGATATATATGCAGGCTCTTGATCTTCCCTCTCTATATTGTGAAACTTTTCTTTGTGACATACCATGAGTTGCTTCAAGTTTTTAACTATATTTAGTTATTTACCCATATTTTTAATATTCATGATCTTTTTATGTTATCATGAAAATATTTATATCACATGTTGTACATCTTGAATCATAATTTTCTTCCCTACAACACTGCAAGCGATGATGCACAGAGATTATTATGGTTATAATTATTATAAAGTGAATAGAGACATGATCATGTTAGTAAAATGTTCTCCATTGCTGTTTAGTTCTCTTTTACACTTTGGGTAAATTTTTCATCATGATATTATAAAACTCAGTACAGGTTCCATGGTATTACTGGGACAGTGCATTGTGATTGTTAGGCACTGTTCTCAGTTTTCTTTTTCTACATGATTTCTCCTACATGTTATTTCATTCTGTAGTTGCTTCTTTTTCCTCCTGAAAATGATCGTTCCTTTGTAGCTTGGATACATTTCCGTATGCGGGAACTACTACTACATGTGAATCACTGTATATGGGAGTTCCATGTGTCACTATGGCCGGATCGGTGCATGCACATAATGTTGGTGTTAGCCTTCTCAAGAATGTTGGTAAGTCACCTCAGTGAGGAATCTCAGTTTTGCTCATATTTTAGTGGCTGTCACGTTTTTTCAGTTTGGTAAAATTTCCAAATTACCTTTGCGTTGTAGAGCAATGCGTTGCAGAAGATATGCCTCCCGTGCACCCGAGCACTCAGTAAAACGCTCAGTGAGACGAGTCCACATGGCTCGAGCAGAGGGAAGCGAGCCAATCTCGACAGTGAGACCAGAGCCAACACAGCGAGTGAGATAATCCATAACACGAAATTCCTGCAATTGCCACTCTGAACTCTCCTTGACATAGAGAGCACGAGCAGTCTGAAGATCGACATCACCACTGCCAGAGGCAATAGTACTGGATGAAGCAACAGTGCTGATGGACGGTGGAAGAGCAGTCTGAAGATTGACATTACCACTGTCAGAGGCAATAGTACTGGATGAAGCAACAGTGCTGATGGACGGTGGAACTGGTCCCGTACTGGTGATATGATCAAGCAAACCAGCACTACGCAAGGCATTGGTGACAATGATGGACCACCCTACCCAGTCACTTTGATCATTGAGGGGCAAAGGTGGTTTGGGAATCTTCTCTGAAGGAGCCATAACAGCAATGTTGAGACGTTAAGATGTCGAGATGCCGTTACTGACTGCGAAACGGCAATGCCGTTCGTTTGAGGCCGAGAGACGGCTTGAAACGACGATGCCGTTAATTTGAGACCGAGAGACGGTCTTGAAATGGTAATGGCATTAAAATAGAACCCAAATGTTAGAATGAAAACCCAAAGGTTTAAACGAGAACGCGAAACGCGTTAAGAGGCCGCAAAGCGACAAGGCCAAAATATCTGGCAGAAAAAAAATATTAAACGGCTGCAAAGCAATAAGGCCAAGATTTGGCAAAAGAACGTAGAATCGTTAAAAAAAATTTATTGGAAGGGAAATAGCCCTAGCTCTGATACCATGTTAAAGTAAGAGAGAGAGAATCTTGGGTAAATTTCCCTTGAATTGAATATTGAGTATGCACATATATTTATACAAGTAGAGGAGTATGAGGTTTGTTCTCTCAAGCAATGTGGGACTAAAACCCACTACAATACACTATTATCAACAGTAATGTATATACACGCATATCTTTTATTGATCAATATGATGATGACGATCTACGTGGAAAGTATGAGGGCTAATTGCAGATAGCCCCTTGTAGTTTCGTTATTTTGAACTTACTGCCCTTCTAGTCTTATTTTTTAGGATAGACTCCCGGAGTTTTTTTTTCATCTTTATCCTTGTAGAAAGAAAATGATTTTTTTTTTGTGAAACAGTAAGAAATTTTTTCACTCAGGCATCTATTTGCAATAATAAAATTAGAGGAGTACTAAGTTCAAACTTTTGATATTATAGGGAGTCGATCTGCAATTAACCGAAAAGAGAATTCATACTCTGTGATGTGGATAGATTTTGCACGTAGCTGATCCCCCACTCCAAGATGGTCAAGGGCATGCCAACCATTAAGGTAGATATTAATGCCAGCACCGGTATTTCTTAGGGTTTCAGACCTCTCCAAAACCACACTCTTTATGCCTTTCCTGAACATATTCATAACAAAACAAAACGAAAAATAAATAAATTTGAAGGTAAGTTTCTGTTAGTTTCGTACTTTTATCATAGCTATGATTACTATTTAAATAGGATTGGGAAACATTGAACAGTAAGTCCCACAGACATTAAAGATTTGAGAAGTTCTGAAAATAGCTTATGAATGTCACATGAGAACATTCGGAGAAAATTCTCAGTTTGCAAAAGAAAAAGTATTAAAGTGCAAATTTTAGAAACCTCAGGGCATATAAGTGTTAGATAGTTTATTAAACAAGTCCAAAAGTAGCTATTTCTTTTGAAAAGCTTAAAAAATGGGTCCCACAATAATTTGTAATGCTAGCCTAAACTTTGATGTGATTAGGCACCGTGTGTTGAAAAATGAATTAAAACATGACAAATGTAGCACTCGTTGAAAGAAGAGGATAGGCGGTGCCAAACTTGTTGAAAGAATTTTTAAAACGTGATTAAAAGGAAAAAGTGGTGGGCCCCACCGAAGAAAATTTAGGACGTGGGCCCTGTAGGCGTCAAAAAATACTTACAGACATCCAAACACCACTCAAGACGACATAGAAGAACAATATACGCATCATCAAGCAATACATGGCGGCGCAGCAGGACATGGTGCCGCGGCTAAGGCGCGGCAGGACACGGTGCCGCGGCTAAGGCGCGGCAGACCAAGGTGCCGCGGCTACCATGGTGCCGCGGCTAAGGCGCGGCAGCCTATGGTGCCGCGGCTTAGCCGCTGCAACCTATGGTGCCGCGGCCATTATAAGAGGATGCTGTGGCAGTTGTAAGGCAGTTATTCGATGATTTTTCGAAGTCCACGTGGCGGCGTATCAGAAATAGAACGTGTGCTGATGTGGACAAGCAGTTAAATCACGAAAAAGGTGGTTAAAGGTCGTGGGAGAGCGGTTTTAGGCACGATGGAACGTGCTGATAACTACCTCTTTGACCGCGGCAGCCTATACTGCCGCGCCAATGGCCGCGGCAGTCCATACTGCTGCGCCAATGGCCGCGGCAGTGTAAACTGCAGTGGCCAAAGAATAGTTATTTGGTCAATTGTTTCGCCTCCATTTCAACTGTGGTGCACCAAGACCCCTATAAATACCTCCCTAGACACGAAAGAAAGGACAAGGAGCAAATTGGAGCAGAAGAGGCTTGAGCTTTCAGTGATTTTGAAGAAGAGAGAGAATTTTCACCCATTAGAGCAAGAGAGAGAGTCTTCCTTCTTCACAAACATCCTCAAGAAGCTTCTAGCGAGTCCTAGAGATCTAAGCTCAGACTTGATCTTTGGAAGAGTGAACATCTTACATCGATAAGATATTCGCTTCAAATTCTTACTTCGATAAACGAAGGAAGAATCATTAAACCCCTCATGGTTCAATCAGAATCTGTGATTTGGTGGTCCACGAGTCAAAGCGCTCCCGGCACAGGTAAAGATCCCACGCAAGCAGCGATCCAAACAACAATCCTGCGTTTGTTTCTAAAAAGTTGTAATTTTCCTTTTGTTGTGTAGAAAAGGTCTTATAAAAAGACTATTTCTGTTGAATTTATTGTAATCGACCGAAGATATAATGAATTCTACAGCAAAATCAACTTTTAACGCAAACAAGCCCCACATGAATAGTAACTAATATTATTTTATTAGTGCATAGTATTTTCCCAAACGCTATAAATAGACCTCAAATCCTTAAGGAAAATTCATTCCATAAACAACAATCAATATATACAGATATATATTGTAGAATAGCTAGTGTTCGTAGGAACAGTGTCTAGACAGAGAATGTCTGATAGATCAAGGAGATCTTTTGCACGATAGATCGAGGAGATCTTTGCCTGATAGATCAAAGAGATCTTTGCCTGATAGATCAAGGGGATCTTTGCCTGATAGATCGAGGAGATCTTGACAGTACTGGGTCGTTACACACCAGAGTACTGAACTGTTGTTTCTGGAAACAATTTGGCCTTGGGATCCTTGCACCGGAATAGGCCAAATAATACTTTAAGCACAACGTTTTACAAACGCACAGCAGCTGAGTTAAAAATTTTAAATTACTGCACTTCAATTTTTTGTTCAGTTTTTGTTATTATATATCTGTATTATTCCAGATTTAACCACAGACGCCAACAATCATAAAGCATTAGTTTGATCTACCATGGATCCTGCGAGGACTCTTGGAGTAGACTGTCTTAAGTTAGAGAACTTTGACGGTTCCAACTTCAACGCATGGCGTCGGAAAGTAATATTCGGGATGCAACTCCTAAAAATCTACTATGTGGTTTCTGAGGAAAAACCCGACTCTGAAGAAGACTCTGAAGTTGAAGCCTCTTGGACTAGAGATGATCACTTCTGCATGAGTTATCTCCTTAACTGTCTGGTCGATCATCTAGCAGATGCTTACACCAACAAGCCATCTGCAAAGAAAATATGGAATGCTCTGGAGGATCAGTACAAGGATGAGGAGAAGCTGTCCAAATCTCACCTCATTGACAAATTTCTGGACTTGAAGTTCGAAGATGATACTGAGGTTTTGCCTCAAGTCAAAGAGCTTGAAAAGCTTGTTATGAAGCTGAAGGATGAAAAGACCAGTCTTTGTTAAACCTTTATTTCTGGTGTAATCGTCAACAAGCTTCCTCCATCTTGGATGTCATTCTCCACTGACATTCGGAGAATGAAAAGACAGGTGATTCTATCTGATTTGAAGAGGTTCATTCGGATCGAGGATGAGACTCGGACTCGCACGAAGACTGATCTCCTTACTAAGCAGAAGGCGTCTGCTAACATGGTGGCTGCTAACTCTGAAAAGGGTAATAATTCATCTTTTAAGAAGAAGAAGTCTTTTAACAGAAAGAAGAATCAGAATCCGAAGAACCTGAATGTCCAAAAGAAGGAGTTCAAGAACTGTGGGAAGCAAGGATATTTTGCCAAAGACTGCAAAGCACCAAAGAAGGAAACAACACACATTGTCAATCAATTTGATGATTGTGTGGCTATGCTCTTCCAGGTAACAACTCCAAGCAACATCTCTAGTTGGTGGTTAGATACGGGTGCTACTTATCATGTATGCTCCAATAGAGATATGTTCTCTTCTTATGTTGCTACCAAAGAGAACATATTAATAGCTGATCGTTCTGTGGTTCCTGTTCTTGGAACTGGGACTGTGGTGCTGACTCTTTCTTCAGAAAAGACTCTCACATTGAAGGATGTGAAACATGTTCCCTCAATTACCAAAAACTTAGTCTCTGGAAGCATGTTGTGTGATGCAGGTATGAGACTGGATTTCCAAGAAGGAAAGGCTGTATTATCCTTCAAGAAAATGTATTTTAGCAATGCATATCGTACTGATGGCATGTATAAAATCAGTACGAGTGCACCCAACCCCGTTGTAAATGAAGTATCCTCTTTTGCTTACTCATCTGTGTTATGGCACAATAGGTTGGGACATGTAAATTATAGAAAATTATCCAGCATAGAGAAGTTAGGATTACTTCCAAAATGTGGGGGTAACAAACCTGAAAAGTGTGAAGTTTGCGTGCAAGCAAAGCTGACGAGGAAGCCATTTTCAAGTGTCACGATGAGCACCAACCTGTTGGATCTGATTCGTTCAGATACTTATGACTTCAAGAGCTTCGTCACTCGTAGCGGCAAGAAGTACTTCATCACCTTCATCGACGACTATTCTCATTTCTATCATGTTTACCTGCTAAAATCTAAAGATGAAGCCTTCAGCAAATTTGTCGAGTTTCGGACTCGAGTAGAGAAGCAGCTTGGACTTCAGATGAAAAGACTCAGGAGTGACAGAGGAGGAGAGTACCGATCTAAGGAATCAGAAGCATACTTCAAGGAGCATGGAATCATTACTGAAACTACTGCTCCGTATTCTCCACAATCCAATGGGATTGCAGAAAGGAAGAATCACACATTGACCGAGATGGTGAATTCGATGCTAATCACATCTGGTTTACCTACCTGCTATTGGGGAGAGGCTTTGCTAATTGGAAACTGGATTCTGAACAGAGTACCCTACTCCAAAAGTGATAATACTCCTCATTAGTTGTGGTTGGGATATCCAGATTCTTTGGATAATCTCAAAGTGTGGGGGTGTCTCGCATACGTTCGAATACCAGATATCAGAAGGCCTAAGCTCGGACCAAAGGAAAACAAATGTGTATTTCTTAGCTTTGTTGGAGATAGCAATGCGTACAGGTTCCTGGACCTTGGAACCAACTCCATCATTGAAGCTCGGGATGCAGAATTCTTTGAGGATAAGTTTATCAAACATAAAGGCTTATTGCTCAAATATGTAGCAGAGAATGCTAGTATGTCAGATGCACAAGAGGAGCCAGTCAATGATGAAGGAGTTATCGAACCATCTTCCAAGCGCGTCAGAAGACAGAAAGATTTTGGAGATGACTTCATCACCTATAATGTGGAAAGAGATCCACAGACTTTTCAAGAAGCAATGCAGTCAACAGACGTTCTTCTATGGAAAGAATCTATAGATGATGAGATGGATTCATTAATCTAAAATCACACTTAGGAGTTGGTGAATGTATCTGAAGGTGCAAGGTCTATCAGTTGCAAGTGGATCTTCAAGAAGAAGCTCCGTCCTGATGGTACTATTGAAAAGTACAAAGAAAGACTGGTGGCGAAAGGATTCTCTCAGAAAGAAGGTATAGACTTCTTTGATATTTATGCACCAGTTTGCAGGATCACTACCATCAGAGTGCTTATCGCATGGGCGGTGATTAAAAGGTTCGTCATACATCAGATGGATGTGAAGACTGCCTTTCTCAATGGAGATCTCACAGAAGAGATCTACAAGGAGAAACCAGAAGGACTTGATGCTCCAACTGGTAAGGTTTGTAAACTTGTTAAGTCTTTATATGGACTTAAGCAGGCACCTAAACTCTGGCATGAGAAGTTCGATGGGGTTGTTCGCAACAATGGGTATCAAGTCAGTGAATCTGATAAGTACCTATATATCAAGGTCGCTGAAGGAAAAGTAGTGATCATCTGCCTCTATGTGGATGATATGCTCATCACCGGGAGTGATTTGGAGATAGTAATATCTACCAAGAAATTTCTTTCAGTACAGTTCAGCATGAAGGAACTTAGAACTACAGACGTGATTCTCGGAATCAAAATCATATACTTTGAAGAGGGTATTGGATTGTCCCAATCTCATTATGTCAAGAACATGTTACGGAAGTATGGCTACTATGACCTGCAAGAACTGTCAGTACCGTATGATTATAACAAGAAGCTTCGACCAAACACTGAAAGACCAGTAGAACAGCTGAGGTACTCAAAGATCATTGGGAGTCTTATGTACGCAATGAGCTGCACAAGGCCAGATATAGCATTCGCTGTAGGAATGCTTAGTAGGTTCACAAGTAATCCTGGAAAGCTTCATTGGGATGCTGTCCAGAGATTGATGAGATACTTGAAAGGAACTATAAGTCTGGGTCTATTCTACACTGGATATCCGAGTGTAATCGAAGGCTATTCAAATGCGAGCTAGTGCTCAGAACCAGATGAGTGCAGATCTACTGGAGGATTTGTCTTCACCATGAGTGAAGCTGCCGTCTCGTGGAAGTCTAAGAAGCAGACCATGATTGCACAGTCATCGATGGAATCTGAATTCTTCGTACTCTGTGTTGTAGGAGATGAAGCTGAGTGGCTCAGTTGTATTCTCCGAGACCTTTTATTGACGTAATTACAAGGTGCAATTACTATCTATTGTGATAATCAGGCGACGAGTGTTGTGGCAGCAAACTCGATGTTCAATGGAAAGAAGCGGACCATTCGTCTAAAGCATGGCTATTTGAGAGAGCTCATTTGTCAAGGAGTCATCTCTGTGATTGACGTCCGATCTTCAGAGAATGTGGCTGATCCTTTGACTAAGGGTCTGAAAAAGGACTTAGTCGAAAGGACATCTGCTGGAATGGGTCTTAAATTTTTGTAAGTCTTACAAATACTTACCATGTTTATTAAATTATTAGTTTAAAGCTAATGCTACTAATAATAAAATAATTGGTTCAAAAGTCAAGTAAGATTTACTAGTGAAAAGGTTCAAGTTTTCTTGGATTAGTCGGTGTCTAAGGTAAGGTTTGGGGGCTGCGTAACGCGCTCCGCAAGAAACGAGGTACTTAATTGATTTTTGATCAACCTCTAATACTATCCTTACCTGGCTGAACTACCCGAGTAAAACTTTAATCTTTTCACCTAGAATCCTATCATGTAAAGGGGATGGCTGTTAAGCCTTAATGAGTCCAAAGCATTTCGGATGCGGGTGTTGGATAAGAAACACACCTAAAGGACTCACTTAGAATCCTATCATGAGAGAGGATGGCTCTTAAGCCTTAATGAGTTTAAAGCATTTCGGATGCGGGATGTTTGATAGGAAACATGCCTAAAGAACTCACCTATGCATGGGTGGAGATTTGGTCGTCTTCTATGGTGTCTTGTGGAAAGATACCTAGAGCCCTAGCAAAAACCAGGACATACACAGGGTCATAAATGTGCAAAGACAAAGGCAAGGCCAAGGCAAAGGCAAAGACAAGTGTGATTTAAAGTTAAAACTACCACAAATAAGTTTGATCTTGTGTGATCACTGGATTTTTAGACATGTGCTGGTTCAAGTCTCTGCGATACTATGCACCTATCTTTTATTCAGTTGGTCTAAGGGAGATTCAAGTTCTTGCGACATCTACTTTATGCACAACGATTGAAACGACAGCACCGTTACACGACACTAGCTTAAAAATGGGTCCCACAATAATTTGTAATGCTAGCCTAAACTTTGATGTGATTAGGCACCGTATGTTGAAAAATGAATTAAAACATGACAAATGCAGCACTCGTTGAAAGAAGAGGATAGGCGGTGCCAAACTTGTTGAAAGAATTTTTGAAACATGATTAAAAGGAAAAAGTGGTGGGCCCCACCGAAGAAAATTTAGGACATGGGTCCCACATGAATAGTAACTAATATTATTTTATTAGTGCATAGTATTTTCTCAAACGCTATAAATAGACCTTAAATCCTTAAGGAAAATTCATTCCAAAAACAACAATCAATATATACATATATATATTATAGAATAGCTAGTGCTCGTAGGAACAGTGCCTAGACAGAGAAGGTCTGATAGATCAAGGAGATATTTTGCCTGATAGATCGAGGAGATCTTTACTTGATAGATCGATGAGATCTTTGCCTGATAGATCAAGGGGATCTTTGCCTGATAGATCGAGGAGATCTTGACAGTACTGGGTCGGTGCACACCATAGTACTGAACTGCTGTTCCTGGAAGCAATTTGGCCTTGGGATCCTTGCACCAGAGTAGGCCAAATAATGCTTTAAGCACAACGTTTTATAAACGCACAGCAGCTGAGTTGAAAATTTTAAATTACTGCACTTTAATTTTCTGTTCAGTTTTCGCTATTATATATCTGTATTATTCCAGATTTAACCACAGGCGCCAACAATAAGTGCTACTAACAACAGGTGAGGCTATATAAGTGCAAAGTAAGAAAAACTATAACGAATTTTAGTGCTACTTAGCCATTAAAAAAATAGGTGCAATTTCTTTGTAGTATAGACCATGAAAAAAGGTTAATCAAATTGAACATATGAGTACAATATACACGCACACATATCAGAAATTGATGAGAGGTTCACCTGTGTAGGCCAAGAGCAGTAGCAAGCCCACAAATGCCTCCACCGATTATCATAATCTCATGAAACTCCTCTTGCTCCCTCATTTTCCTAAAATTCTCTCTTTCTTCGTCTACTAATATCTAAATGGGCCTTTCTTCTTAATTTGGAAATGGTTTTTTTTAATGGCAATTTGGCAATAATATCCATATATATAGAACTAAACCACCAAAAGTCAACTTGGCATAATCTTTTGTAGGTTATTAAGGTTGTGTCGACAGGCATTTGATTCCTAAATGTTGACCAAAGAAAAGGGCAAAAATAGACGGTGTGTTGGTTCAACCGATTGCATGGAGGGAGCACTGAGCAGAGTCCTTGAGATTTTCCGAATGTCAATGGAATCATTAATGGTAACTGGAGAATCAATATGTATAAAATAATATGCGTTGCAATTATTCTATTTTGCTAAGAAAAGGACAAAATTTTTTAATAGTCTTTTTTGAGTGTAAATTGGGAATGACGGTGATTGATAGGGATATAATGAGTATTAGATTTAGAATAAATCACAATCACTCATCAGAAAATCAACAATTCACAAGTAGAGGTCTCTCCACTGCTTTCTATAGTGGAGAGAATCGAAAATCTTCCTAGTACTATCATATATCAACAACTCTCGGTGAAAAGGGTATTTTTTGGAACCCAACAATAAGAAGACTTACTGTTGATTTCTTGACATTTATGTTGCCATCCAAGTACAAATCTTTCAATTTCCATACTTAACTCATGCACAAATCATTTACATAGTGAAAAGTCCACCAACTTCAGAAACTCTATCATATTACACATTGCAGCGAAAGTCTGAAAATTTAAACTTTAAATGACTTAGAGAAGGTCTGATTTATTCATTGTCTTCTCAATGCAAGAGACTCCAATTCATGTACATAGACATGTACTTTATTCAATAGACGCTCCGGCAATCTTTCTGAAATCTTTTGATTCCTACAGAGGGCCACAATCATACTAAGCGAGGTTAAACCTGCCATCCAAAAATTTTAAGAATATATATGAAGGAGATTATGAACTTCTTGAGCCATGAAGCACAAAAAAGAGACCCTATAGGATAGGATTTACTCGATAACATCAGTACCCTCCATCACCATTATCTTGCGTATCTTCTCAATGCCACTCCAGCTCTCTTCCGTATCTCTTGGTCACTCATTTTGCTTTGTAATAGGCCGATTGACATAACTTGGGACGAGCATCTCGCGAGCACTAGCGCGTCTTCTAGTGCAGCACTGCCTCCTTGGGCCGCATTTGATGGATCGAGCTGGTGCGTAGCATTCCTAGCAACAGTCGTAGTTCCTTTCCAAATAACCCCGAACGCCAAATGCCATGGACCAAGATATCTGACACGGTGGAGGGAGAGCGTGTTGAGATCACAACACTACACAATCTGAATCATCTCTACAGGGCAATCCTTGAGTGCCTCTATTGTTTGATCTCTAATCAGTCCTGCATCCTCTCTGTCTTCTAAGTCTGGCATTATATTTCATAACATTTAGAACTGAACTGAAATTCTGCATTAAAAAATTAGGATGAAAAATACCTTCGGGATTGAATTCTCGCGTTACAAACCTTTAGATTGTATTTTTGCCGGCTGGAGCTCTTACCATGCGCAACTTGCCACCCCGCAGAAATATGACATTATTAGGGAGGTCGTGTGCATTACGATAACTCGTGAGTCCTTGTGTTTGAAAGAGATTTGGTGGCTTTAGTCCTAACGTTTTTGCTACAATCGAGATTGAGCCATCGCAACCGATGAGAAGCTGTATACATATGACAATCAAATCCAAGATCTTATCATATATGTGTTTGTGTTGTGTGCGTTATCGCATAAGCTGGTTGCTCATTTTATTAAATGAACTGCACGCATACAATGTTGGTAGCAGGGAAAGCAGCACCACATGTTTATGTCTTAGTAGCTCATTTAGTAGAATTAGTTGTCATATCTTATTCTTAGTAGTTCATTTAGTAAAATAAGTTGTCATATCTTATTCATTATTCCGCAAATGCAAACGTACACACACGAACTCATACACACACAGACACATACTACTACAAGATTTTTACCTTGCTTCTTATGATGCTACCATCTGCAGTATCAATAATAGGTAAGGAGGTAGCCATGTTGGTTTTGGAAGTGTGAAGACCGAAACCTAAAACA
The DNA here is from genome assembly GCF_001876935.1 of Asparagus officinalis. Lineage (NCBI taxonomy): Eukaryota > Viridiplantae > Streptophyta > Magnoliopsida > Asparagales > Asparagaceae > Asparagus > Asparagus officinalis. The sequence continues at coordinate 7,256,959 of NC_033802.1, forward strand.
AAACTGCGAGTCTGTAAATTCTCGGGTCGGTCGACCGACATGGTGACTCCGGTTGACTGCAACAACTATAGGAAAACAGCCCAGGAACTCACTCTGACCGGTCGACCGAAGCAAGATGGCGGTCGACCGAGAGTGGTCATCCGGTCGACCGAAGGTGATGGTCCGGTCGACCGAAAAGGTGCACAAAACCCTGTAGGAAATTAACGTTCTGGCCGGTCAACTGACACACATGGTCTGGTCGACCGAAAGTGGTTTTTTCCGGTTTCCTAAATTGTTTGGGATTCTGTTTTGGGCTGGGATACTATATACACCTAATACGTTTTAGGATTACAAGAACATGTGAAAAGAGGGTTTTGAGAGGATTCTTTTAGAGAGGACTCAGAGAGATAAAAAGCTATTGTGGGCATTGTAATCTTCTTCAATTAATCAAAAGAATTATGTGGTGTGGCTCCCAAGGACGTAGATACGTTGTCGAACCTCGTTAAATCCGGTGTGTTCTTTATTGTTTATATATCTTTCCTGTAAATTTTTTTTATTTGCGGTGATTTTCCTACTTGCTAAACTCTTAGCACAAGGTCCGGAATGGCACAAGTTTGATTGATTGATTGTTTCGAATCCCTAACAACTGGTATCAGAGCTTCGTTCAGAAGATTTGTGCGAGAACCATGATAGAGGAAAGAAAATCAAATACCGAGAAGTTTGATGAGTCAAACTTCACCTACTGGAAGTCGCAAATGAAGGACTATCAGTACCAGAATGATCTTTATTGTCCGTTGATTGGCAAGGCTAAAGGAAAGAAGAAGGAGGAATCAGACGAGGAGTGAGAAATACTGGATAAGATGACTTTAGGACAAATCCGGTTGTCGCTCGCCAAATCGGTCACCCATAATATATTGAAGGAGAAGACGATGGTAAAACCTATGGAAGCACTCGCGAAGATGTACGAACAACCGTCAGCCGCAAACAAGGTGCATCTCGTCAAAACGCTCTTCAACCTCAAGATGGCAGAAAGATGCTCCTTTATGATGCACCTCAGCGAGTTCAACACGATTGTTGATCAACTTATCTCTATGGATATCACGTTTGATGACGAAGTGCAGGCCCTATTGATTCTATCGCAGTTGTCGGATAGTTGGGCAGGTTGCGTGACCGCAATTAACAACTCGACGGGGAAGGAGAAGTTAAAACTGAGCAAGGTTGTTAGCATGATTCTATCTGAGGAGGTTAGAAGGAAATTGTCCGAATCAGAAGGTTCTGGTTCAGCCCTAAATCTCAAGCAGAGAGGCCGAAGCTAGAAGAAGGGTAACCAGAATATGAATCGGTCGAAGTCGGAGAAGAAGAGGTCGAAATCGATGGTTAGGCCTATCAAAGGAAAGTATTAGAATTGCGGCCATGAGGACCATATGTCTTCAAACTATAAAGCACAAAAGAATGATGCGAATGAGCATGAGGCTCATATCGTGCAAGATGCCTTGATCCTTGCTCTAGACAGCGATTTTGATTCTTGGGTTATTAACTCAGGAGTATCATTCCACGCTACTGCTAATAGGAAGCTTATTCAAAACTATGTAGCAAGGGACTTTGAGAAAGTATACTTAGGGGACAACAAGCCTTGCAGTATTGTTGGAAGAGACGACGTGCAAATTCAGATGAAGGGCTCTAAGTGGAATTTGTAGAATGTCAGACACGTACCGAAGCTGAAGAGGAATCTTATTTCGGTGTGCCAGCTTGGAGCAGAAGACTATGTTTCAATATTCACCGGGGATTCGTGGAAAATCTCTAATGGTACTATGGTGGTTGCCCGAGGCAATAAAACAGGAACTCTCTACCTCACTTCACATGCGAGTGACACCCTAGAAGTTGCAGCTGACAAGGAGAGTGCAGATCTGTGGCACAATAGACTGGGACACATGAGTGAGAAGGGTGCGAAGATTCTACACTCACAGGGAAAGCTAATCGGCATCGATTCAGTAGAAGTTGGTATTTGCGAGTACTGCATCTACGGGAAGCAGAAGAGGGTCAGTTTCAGAAGGGTGGAAGGCCACCTAAAGCTCGGAAGTTAGAGCTTGTTCATACAGATGTATGAGGCCTAACTAGCATGTCTTCTCTTGGCGGTTTGACGTGCTATGTCATATTTATCGACGATCACTCGAGGAATGTGTGGGTATACTTCATGAAGCACAAGTCAGAGGTGTTCGGGATCTTCAAGAAGTGGAAAGTCATGGTGAAGAACGAGACAGATCTGAAGGTGAAGTGTCTGAGATCGGACAACGGTGGAGAATACGAGCTGGAGGAATTCAATAGGTTCTGTGCTCTAAATGGGATTCATTTGGAGAGGACTACTCCAGGGATGCCACAACAGAACGGTGTTGCGAAGAGGATGAACAGGACATTGACGGAGCGTGTGAGGAGCACGCGTCTACATGCAGGTCTACCCAAAATATTTTGGGTGGACGCGGTGCATACGACAGCTTATTTGATTAATCATGAGCCATCAATTCCATTGAATTTCAGGATTCAAGAAGAGGTTTGGAGTGACAAGAAGGTTAATCTCTCACACTTACGAGTATTTAGCTACGTGGCATATGTTCATATCAGTGACCATGTCAGGAAAAAGCTAGAAGCTAAGTCACAGAAATGTACATTCATTAGATACGGTATTGATGAGTTCGGGTATCGTCTGTGAGATGAGAAGAATAGGAAGATCATCAGGAGCAAAGACGTCATATTCAATGAAGAGGAGATGTACAAGGATGGAGATAATGCCAATGATAACCAAAGCAGTGGGAGCAGCACTACGGATGCAGGTGAATTCGAGTACATGGATTTGGAGGAACTTCCAGATGGGGGTGACAACGTCAGTTCTGACCGAAGAACGGAGGAGACTCCAGGTGTAGAGACGATTACCCAGGACGTGAAGCTTAGAAGGTCATCTAGAGTACCCAAACCGAATCTCAGATATCTCTCATCACTTGATTATTTACTTTTGACAGATAGCGGTGAATCAGAGTGCTATGAGGAGGCTATGCAAGTTAGTGAATCTCAGAAGTGGGAGCATGCGATGCAAGAAGAGATGGATTCTCTACACACTAATGAGACATGGGAGTTAGTCCAGCTACCTACACAGAAGAAAGCCTTACATAATAAATGGATTTATCGGGTCAAGCAGGAGAGTGATGGAAGCAAGAGGTATAAGGCCAGATTAGTCATGAAGGGGTTCCAACAGCGGGAATGAGTGGATTATATGGAGATATTTTCCCCCGTCGTAAAGCTTAGAACCATCAGAGTGGTGTTGAGCTTAGTAGCTGCTGAAAATCTCTACCTTGAGCAGTTAGATGTGAAGACTGTCTTTCTTCATGGTGACTTGGATGAAGAAATCTACATGAAGCAACCTGTTAGCTTTATAAAAGAAGGAAATGAAGAGATGGTGTGTAGGCTCAAAAAGAGCTTGTACGGTTTGAGGCAGGCTCCGAGACAGTGGTACAAGAAGTTCGACAACTTTATGCAGAGCAATGACTATAAGAAGATGCAATTCAGATCATTATTGCCACTTCAAGAGGTTCGAGTCCAGCTATATCGCGTTATTATTGTATGTTGATGACATGTTAGTTGCAGGACCGTGTTTAGAGGAGATAAACAATTTGAAGAAGCAATTAGCAAAGGAGTTTGCAATGAAGGATCTGGGTGCAGTGAAGCAAATTCTTGGGATGCGAATCAGTAGAGATGAAGCTGAAGGGACATTGAAGTTGAGTCAAGTTGAATAGATCGAGAAGGTACTTCAGAGGTTCAACATGGATAATGCAAAGGTTATTAGCACGCTCCTTGGAAGCCAGTTCAAGTTATCTGAGGAGCAATCACTCAAGATAGATGCGGAGAAGGAGCACATGAGAAGAGTGTCGTATTCATCAATCATTGGTAGTCTTATATACTCGATGGTTTGCACAAGGCCGAATATCGCCCATGCAGTGGGAGTTGTGAGAAAGTTTGCAAGCAATCCAGGGAAACAACATTGGGAGGCTGTGAAGTGGATATTGCGTTACTTGAGAGAGACTACAGATATGCCATTATATTTCAGGAGGAAGGAGTTGGTACTGAAGGGATACATTGATGCAGATTTCGTCGGTGATCATGATACGAGGCGAAGCACCATGGGGTATGTTTATACTTTAGCGTCGACAACAGTGAGCTAGGTCTCACGTCTACAGAATATTGTAACATTGGTCACAACTGAGGCAGAGTATGTCGTAGTGACTGAAGCCAGCATGGAGATGATTTGGTTGACCGGGTGCTTGGAAGAGTTGGGTTTGAAGTAGGGAAACAGTGTTCTTTATTGTGATAGCCAGAGTGCTATACACCTTACCAAGAATCCAGTATATCATGCCAGAACGAAGCACATCGATGTACGTTATCACTTCATACGCTCGTAGATTGAGGACAGCAAGTTATAATTGGAGAAGATTTTGGGGAGCCAAAATCCTATGGATATGTTGACGAAAGCAGTGACTATCGACAAACTGCAATTGTGCACAACTTCAGTTAGCCTTCACGCGTAGAAGATGAAGGCGGAGCCACACTAGGAGGATCGACGGGATCGCCGAGATGATAATGATTGAAGAATGGATTTTTTTCGGGTAGGAGAATATGCTTGCGAAGATGACAGGAGTTCGGGAGAGCTCGTTAATGGCGGTTTCGTCTCCAAGTGGAAGATTGTTGGTTTTGGAAGTGTGAAGACAGAAACCTAAAACAAAACTGCGAGTCTGGAAATTCTCAGGTCGGTCGAAAATGCCTCCATCCTATATCCTTATCTTTCTTCTCCCTTTACTAATTAGCCTAAGGTATTTGTATATACAAACCAGTAAAGTCAACTGAGCATAATGTGTTATAGATTGTTAGGTCTGTAGCAAGCATTTTACTTCGAAAATGAACCACACAAAAAAATATTTAAAAAAAAGGAGGAAATAGAGATTGGCCTATATATGGTGCTTTCTTATTAGGGTAAATTATACTTAAAACGCACTATTGTATACCCAATGTTGCACATATATGCCCTCAATTGTAAAAGCTTCACTTAAACACCCTAAAGTTTCAATAAGTTGCATTTTTAATACCCTCAGTTGTACAAACATGAGAATTTCTCCCGAAAATTCTCATGGGACACTCGCATGCTATTTGCAAAACATATTAGCCCTTATTTTATGTTTAATCTTTTGTCAAACCTATCAAAATCCTATTTCAAGATGTAATTAGGATGGATTTAAAATTGAATTTTGATGGATTTAACAGAAAGTAAGGATTGAAATGTTCTAAAAATAGCATGATGAAAGAGTTGTTAGTGGCCCTTTTGAAAACTTCTAAGATGCAATTTTATTGTGGAGGCAATAGAAATGGGCTAGGGTCTTGATGTGGTCAACAATGATGGCGGCGATGGAGGTTATAGCGGGAATGGAGGTTGAGAGGCGTTTTGTTTGATGAATATGACAAAGGAATGAGTGAGTAGAGACTGTTGGTGCTTTTTTTCTTCTGAAAAGGAAAATTGCACATAGGAGCTTTCTTGTGAAAGTGGCGGTGACATTGCCAGCAGCGAAGCTGGGTATGTGAAAGAGGTGTGAGATTACGATGGGAAGAAAGAGGTTCTGTTTAGGGCTTGTTTTGTTCTAAGGGAGAGGAAGGAGGGGGCATTTTGGGGTTTTGTGAAACAAAGTACACTAATGGGGATAGATGAGAGCTAAAAGGGGTTGATTGCTTATTAATTTTGATCATGGGGTAGTTGTTTATTGACTTACTCTTGGGGTGGGGGCAAATTTGCTTTTTAATTTTAGGGGGTAGAGGCATTTTTCCCTTTCTTTTTAGTGCTTCAAATTGAAAGGAATCTCTTGATGGAGCAGGCAGATCCTTGAGATTTGCGAATGTCATTTTTTGGGTGCTCCAATTTGCAATACAATCAATTCTCATGAGGAATTCTCTTGGCAGTAGCTTCAAACTGCTGCAAGTAGACTCACTCAAAAATCATTGTGATAATTGAGAAAATATTGATCTGAGAATATGATATAAATATATACAAGACATGGGCCTGAGTGAGTCAATATTGAACCTGTACACATATAGATATAAACTAGGGTTAATTTCATAGACCCCCCCTGAACTTTAGGGGGAGTTGCACATAACCCCCTGAACAATGGGGTCTCTCACAAAAACCCTCTGAATATTAGCTTATCTCATTTGACACCCACCCCCCTCCCTTTAATTTACAAATAATAAAAAATTTCTTAAGAGAAAAAAAAACTCAAACATTAGAGGAAGGAGTATGCTGTCTTTAAATGACAGGTGATAAAATTTAAGAATTTTTCACCCAAAGACATTTTAGTTATTTGCAAATTATAGGAAGAGAGTTTATATGTGATAAGCTAAATTTCAAGGGGGTTTTGTGAGATAAACAAAGTTCAGGGGGTTATGTGAACCCGTTCAGGGCGGTTATGGTGACCCCCTTTTGTGAAATTAACCCTATAAACTATCTTAACATCCCCCGCAGATTTAAGACAGATAAAAAACCAAAGGTTTGGACAAAAATAAAGTAGCTAAGTAGTATTTTGTTCTTTAGTGAACATTGTCCCCAAGTTAATCTTTTGAAAATACGTAAGAAAGAGATATATGATAAGAACTATAACCTTGTCGAACAATATGGTAGCTCACCTCAATGTGTTTAGTGAGCTCATGAAACACCGGATTACATGCAATCTAAATAGCACCCTTATTATCACAAAATAGAGGAGCAGGAGAAGGAATAGAGAGACCAATATCTAGTAGAATATGAGGCAACCAACGAATCTCAAGGGTAGTGTTAGCCATAGCACGATATTCTACTTCAATACTAGATAGTCAAACTGTGTGTTAGCATTTGCTATGCCAAGAGATAAGAGAAGAACCAAAAAATATATAGTACCCAGTGGTAGATTGTCTAGTATCAGGATCATCAACATGGCTAACATTAGTGTATGCCCATAGCATGAGAAGTGAATAAGGTGGAAATAATAAGGAGCTAGTCATAGTACCCTGAAGGTAGTGAAGAAGTCCGATCAAGCCTGCATAGTGAATAGTCATTGGTGTGGCCATAAACTAACTAAGAGTATGAACACCATAAGATATATCTGGATGAGTAGCAGACAAGTAAATCAAGGCACTGATAATTTCTTGATATTGAATGGGGTTCGGTAGAGGATCACCATTTGACTAACGAAGCTTTAAGTGAGGCTCCATGGGATTAGTAACGGGAATAGAAGTCACAATAGAGGTATCTGTGAGAGTGGCTTGCTCAATGATATCTGAAACATACTTCTGCTAAGACAATAGATAGCCGTGGGGAGAGCAATCAATCTCAATCCCAAGAAAGTAGTGTAAATATTCAAGATCCTTCATCTCAAACTAACTCTAAGATGTCGCTTGAGATTCTGGATAGTAGATATATCATCCCTAGTAATAATCATATTTATCAGTGTACAAGATGAGAATGGCTTGACCATGAGAAGAAGTATGATAAAACATTGCATAATCTGCTATGTTTTCTATAAATCCAATAGAGAGAATAGATTTCTAAAAGCACTCAAACCAAGCTCGAGGCCTGTATGAGGCCATAGAAAGCACGTTAAAGACAACAGAGAAGGAGGAGCATCAACCCTAGGTGGTGGCTGCATATTAATAGTCTCTGTAAGTTCACCATTGAGAAAGGCATTCTTCACATGCATCTGATGTAAATCCTAATGTTGACTAGCCACAATAGCAATAAGTGGTTGAATAGTTATGATTTTGGACACTGGTGTAAAAGTCTACTCATAATCAATATCGTACTTCTGAAAAAATCCACAGGCGACAAGACGCATTTTGTGATGCTGATCAATAGAACCATCTGATTTTGTTTTGATTTTGAATATCCATTTATAACCAATTAGTTAGGTATCATGTGATAGAGGAACAAGATCTCATGTATGGTTATGTTGAAGGGCATGTATTTTTCCTGTACAACCTGCTGGTTTTTAGGATACTTAACTGTCTCAGAATAAGATTGTGGCTCTTGTAAAGAATGTATAGCAGTAAAAAAGGATACATTGAATAAAAATTGATTAAACAAGAGTATCTTGGAGGTGGGTCATGATTTCAATCAAGACTGCATCGTGGTGGTGGTGATGGTGTTGGCAGTACAATAGTCGGCGAACTAGGAGCCGGAATAGTCATGTCCATAGCATCGGTTGAAGTCATTTCATGAGGGGGTAAAATTAACTCTATAGATGAGGAAGGAACATGGGTGTACGATGGTATTAGTAATGTTGATGTGGATATAGATGAGTCGAGAAAGGAAAAATATAACTTATTGTTTGATGGTTAATAGTACAAGATTTCAAAAAATGTGACATGACAAAAGATTCAAATTCTTCTACTATTAGGATAATAACAGCTATACCCTTTATAACAAAGACTGTATCCCAACATGACGCATCGAGCTGAGTGAAGTGACCACTTATCCTATTCATTTTGTAAAACAAAGATAAAATAAACATAGCCAAAAGCTCAAGTCATGGAATAATTAAACTAAGTTTTAGGTAGTTGAGAGTGTGGACAAGTGTCCGTAAATAAGAATAACAGGTAACATTGATTAACAAGATAGTAGCGAGAAGAACTTCAGCCCAAAAAGATCGAGGAACATGTGCAGTGAGTATGAGATCATGATTTGTTTCAAGAATATGCCGATGTTTGCGTTTAGCAATGCCATTTTGTTCTGATGTGGGAGGATAAGGTTGTTAAGCAATAGTTCCATGTGAGTTAAAAAGACTTTTTATATATGAGGAAATGTATTCGCATTACTGCCCATATACAATACACACATGCATCCACATTCAAAAATAAATATATTGTAATAAGCGAAAAGAACTCATTGAACCGAATTCTCAAAAGTCATAACGACATGAGACACAATGATATAAATATTATTGTGATGCGGTTACATGAAATAAATTGATTTGTGTTTAAATATTAAGAGTGAAGCTAGTCATGTAAAAAAACCAACAGTTCCAAAGTGAGTAAAATTCATGGTTATTGCCCATCAATTGATTCATGTATAAAAACTAATAGCTGCAACTATATATGTAGCTAGCCTCTAGTTCTATTCATCATGTACAAAAACTAACTGTTGTAGTTATATATATGGTTTATTGCCCATCAATTTCTCTCAAGAACACAATCTTTTGGTGGTAACACATTATTATTGTTAGCAACACTTAACCATATACATGTGAACTTTTCTTAAGTATAACTGTGTTTATTTAGACATAAGGAATTAATCAAGATAGATCATAATTTTAGATGAAATGGACAAAGTTGAGTACCTAAGTTTTTCTGAGGCGAAGTCGGGATAGATCTAACAAAGCTGCAAGCCAATTTAAGAAAAATCCCCAATTTCAAGAAAATTCTTTTTTTACTAGATCAAACACCAAAAATCAAAAAATTTAGAGTAGGTTTCAATCTACACAAACAAACTAGCCAAGAAAAGATCAAAGAGCACAAGATCCCAAATTTTCAACTTTGATGCACTCAAGAACACAAGCCTTTCATAAAATCTCCATCACAAACACAAATGAGAAGAGGGATTCTTGGATTTGGAGATAAAAGCTCATGGTTATTAAGATGAAGGCAGGAAGAAGAAGGAATGACGTAACCCTAGCACTCCCCTTTTTTCTCCAAAAAAAATCAACCAAGAAAAAGAGATAGGATGTTGTTAGAGTCGAAGTGAGTTTCATTCCATTTCTGCTCGTTTTGAACAGAAATTGGTGCTTCCCATTTTGATGATTTGGAGGCCCCTAACCGAGCCAATTCCCATTTTACAAATGTAAACCAAACAAAAAAAAAAGAGAAGCCCAAACTCAAATTTACTTATGTGAACTGGGTTGCTAGAGTAGGAAATTGCTTTCTTGGCCCATTTTAGCGAACCAAACAGCCCCAAACAAAATTACCTATTTTGTACTAGAAGAAGGAGCCGAATTAAGAAATCAATTAAAGAAAAATATGGATTAAAAGATAAATGAAAGAATGATGCTCATAAAATGAAATATGAAAAAAATCAAAGGAGAAAGGAAGGATTTGTGGACCAATTAAAAGAAATGAAGAGTATATACGTATGAGAATTGAACGAGCAATCAATTGAGGTTGAAATTTCTAAAGAAAAGAGTGACCAAACTAAAAAGATCGTGTAAGATTTGCAACTTACATGAATCAAAAATCTCAAACGCTTAACCTATGTTTCTCTTAATATTTTTTTTTATAAGAGCCTTTCGTTTTACCATATAACTTTTCCTCAAATTCCTTATCAACTATGCCTATAGATAGATTCAAATAAAAATTATAATTCCTTATTGACTATCTTAAATAGATCTTTTTTGCAAATTCCTTGTTAACTATGTCTTTTTAGTATAAAATATCAAATCAAATAATATCCAGATATAGATTTAAAAATAGGATTTTTACATAAAATTCATCTTTAACTTGACTCAATTTGATGAAAACCACCTTGTTAATTTATTATTATTATTATTTTGATAGAAATCATCTTAATTTGCTAGTATGTTTGCAATGTCACGCTTTTTTAAATATTTTTTTAAAAAAAAGCCAAAATTCATATTTTACC